>NC_051323.1:67775392-68078829 GCF_015220235.1 Choloepus didactylus
GACTTAAGAAAACAATTTATTACCATCTATTATGGTTCTGTGGGTTGATGAGGCTCAGTAAGGTGGTTATCAATTGGGGCCTCTCATCACTTGCAGTTGAATGGCAGCTGATGGGGTTGACAGGGTGACTATCCAAGATGGCTCACAGCCGTGGTCAACAGTTGATTCTGGGGCTGCAGACTGCAACACATATACGTGGTCTCTCCATGTGGCATTAGTTTTCTAACAGCATGGTGGTCTCAACACAGTAAGAGCTGTTTCATGGGATTTCTTCAATCTGGGCTCCAAGAGGGAGTATTCCTAGAGGACTGTGAACAAGCTGACAGGCTTTTTTTATGATCTGGTCTTAGGACACCCAGGAAGTCATGTCTACTGCAAGTCACCATGGCCAGCCCTGATTCAATGGGTGGGAAGTTAGACTCAATTGGAGTAGCAACAAAGAATTTTTATTTTTATTTTTTATTAGAGAAGTTGTAGGTATACAGAAAAATCATGCAGAAAGTACTGAGTTCCCCGCGCCCCCCCCCCCCCCCAAACACACACAGTTTTCCTCATTATTAACACTTCGTATTAGTGTGGTACCTTCAGCAGTAAAGAATTTTCAAATATCTTGCATCTACTACAATGGTCATATTAAAAGGAAGCCACTTACGACGGGTGGTGATTATAGTAGCACAATATCGTGAATGGAAGAAATATCTCTGAATTGTACAAATGAAAGTGGTTAAAATGGGAAAATTTGCATTGCATGTCAGTTACCACAATAAAAAAATAATTTAAAAAATTATGGGGGCTGGGGGGAGACACTTGAAGATAAATTGGCAGTGACATTCAGAAAGGATCAAAGTAGGGCCCGAACCAAACAACAAAATCTAGATTTTGGAAGGTGCTTATAGAAAAGGAAGAGTGACAAAATTTAGAGACTGATTACAGAAACTTGCAGAGAACCATAGATGGTGGGTTCTTGTAGAATTACAAGGAAAGAGAAGCGTAGAAATTTAATGCGACTCAGCACAAAAGTTTCAATAGGTACCTCTTGGATGACGTGGGGGAAGCCTGCAAGGGCTGCTCATTGGGTGGTGGTGAATGATTCAGTTCTTGGTGCTCTAAATTTCACGTATTGAAGCAATCATCAAACCTCAGATGACTGGCCTAAGTGAAAGAAGCCATTAATCTGGTTCTGTTAGGTGAAGCAGTACTCGTAAGTTATCAGGTCAATCAGCCTCTGGATCTTGCCATGCTCTTTCTGTGTTTACATGGGAAAACCGCAGTGCAAGGAGCCTCTTCAATCTTTCAGCTTCACTGAGCAAGATTGAAAGCTGTGATTACAACAAAAAATTGAAAGGGCTATCAGGCATGCCTATCATTTGTTCCTTCTCCTTATGAAGGAGTTGAAGAAATGGTTTATTACCCATGGCAGTCTTAGGACACATGGTACACTATCAGCTCTCATCTCCAGTTCAGATGTGGCTTTCTGATTGTAAAGGTCTTGCTAAATCAGAGGAATTTGAATAGAAAGATGATCAGAGAGGCCCACAAACAACTGCTTAGTGAAAGAGAGTGTAAGCCTTCTTACACTGAGATGTTTCAATGTTGGGAGGTAATAAGAGACAAAAAAAAAAGTGATTATTTGTAGATCAGGAGATGGAAAATGTGTGAAAGGGGCAAAAACCTGGGCTGTGAAAGGAAGTTCATCTAGGACAGTGGTTTTTTAAATCTATTTCAGGGAAGGTTGCGGTTGTATTAAGAGGTTACTGGCAATATCATAAATACTAAAAATACATGTAGCAAGAATCACAGAGTGGCCATGTGCAAAAATAATTTTCTTTACATCTTGACAATTGATGTCAATGTACTCATGAATCCCTATTTCCATTTGGTAACAGTGAGAAATCTTGACAGTTCCGTCATTTAGTTTCCACTGGTTCAAGCCTCTTTGAGGGTAGCAATGTAGCTAGTCAATGTTCTTTCTCCTCCAGACCTCGTCTTTTCTCTGGGGTGGGGGTGGGGGGGGTAATCTGGGTTCTTGCGGGGGGGAGGGGGAAGGGGATGGGGAGAGAAGAGCTTAGGGATTGTCCTGGCTTCTGGGGTGGGGTTTCAGTCCATCCTCATCTTCTGTTCTTGCCTCAGCTGAGATAATGCTTGTCTTGCCTTACTTAAATGCAAGGCCTCTTCCAGATCTTTGATTCCCAGCCCCTTCACAGGCCCCTTTGAAGGCCCTTTTGGGGACTCTTGTCTGCTAAAGCAAGACACTCTGGGAGGCGCCAGGCTTTGTGAGGCACCCTGCCCTCCAGCAGCTCTGCTGCCAGAGCCAATCCTTGATTAGCGCCATGTTGGATATGGGGCTTTGCTGTGAGACTGACAGTGTCCAGGGCTCCACTGTGGGATGCCAAGTGGTGCTCCTTCTCTTCCAGGGTTCCCCTTCCATCTCCTCTATCAGAGCAGGGTCAGGGTTTCTCTTGTTTGGTGGTGGTGGAGAATCAGGGAGCTTGGCCACCTCTCAGAGATCTTCCAGGGTCTAATGGACACCCTCTCTGAGTCTCCCCTTCCTGCCAGCTGATCATCTCTGCTCTTTTTTGGATGGGGAAGAAAAATAACTTCACACACTAACATGTATTTTTTTGTACTTAATGGTTTGTGATATAAGTTTTATGGTCTAAGTTCTCCAACATTTTGGTCTTTGGAAATCAAGGGAATGCTTCCTCTTTCAAGATTTCAAGCCCAGTGTGAGTGTTTAAACGGAGAGTACTTGGAAATGGTGTCCTGCCATGCAGGCCACAGGAAAGGTTTTATTCTTCAAGTTATCTGATCATGTTGAACTGGTCAATGTGACATTTAATACATTTTTTATGGTGGTGACCTATATACAACTCAAAATTCCCCATTTTAACCACTTTCAAGTGTACAATTCAATGGTATTAATCACATTCAAGTGTTGTCCTACTAATGCCACCATACATTACCAAAACTTTTCTTATCACTGGTAAAGAAATTCTGCAACCACTAAAGCAGTAACCCCCACCCCATCCCTTTCCATTCCCTTCCCCCGGGAACCTGCAATTTTCTTTCTGTCTCTATGAGTTTGCATATTCTAGGTATTTCATATACATGGAATCAAACAATATTTTTCCTTTTGTGTCCGACTTATTTCACTCAGCATGGTGTCTTCAAAGTTCATCCATGTGGTTTCATGTATCAGAACTTCATTTCTTTTTATGGCTGAATAATATTCCATTGTATGTATACACCACATTTTGTTCATCCATCCACCTGTTGATGGACACATGAGTTGTTTCCACCTTTTGGCTATCGTGAACAGTGATGCTATGAGCATTAGTGTACAAGTAAGTGTCTGTTTGATCCCTGTTTTCATTCTTTAGGGTACATGCCCAGAAGTGGGACTGCTGGGTCATGTGGTATTCCGTGTTTAACTTTCTGAGCAACTGCTAAATTGTTTTTCACAGCAGCTTCACCCTTTATATTCCCACCAACAATGTATAAATGTTCCTATCTCTCTGCATGCATGCCAACACTTGTTATTATTGTTATCTTTTTAAATAGTAGCCATCCTTGGGGGGGTGAAATGTTATCTTGTAGTTTTGCTTTGTGTTTCCCTGATGACCTGTGATGATGAGACATTTGTATATTTTCATTGGAGAAATGTCTATTCAAGTTCTTTGCCTATTTTTAAATTGAATTGTTTGCCTTTTTTGTTATTGAGTTGTAACAGTTCTTTATATATTCTGGACGTTGAGCCTTTATCAGATATATGATTTGCAACTATTTTCTCCCATTCTGTAGGTTGTCTTTTCCCTTTCTTAGTAGTGTCCTTTGATGTACACAAGATTTTAATTTTGATGAAGTTCATTTTATTTACTTTTCCTTTTGGTGTCATACTTATGAAATCACTGCTGAATGCAAGGTCATGTTTTCTTCCAAGAGTTTTATGGTGTTAGCTCTTATGTTTAGATCATTGCTCCATTTTGAGTTAATTTTTGTATATTGTGTGAAGTGGGCATTCAAATTCATTCTTTGGCTCCTTGTGGCCACCCAGCTTCCCTAACACCATTTGCTCAAGAGATCTTTCTTTCCCCATATACTGTACTGGGCACCCTTGTTGAAAATCAGTGGGCTGGAGATGTGTCAATGTGATTTTGTTTCCTGCACACCATCAGCTACTTCTCCCAAAGAGATTCTTTGGCAGACATGTCCCGTGTCTGAGCAGCTTGACGGGTATGGTATAGACTGAAAATCCTCAGGGAATAACGCTTTTCCTAATAAAGGTGGCCTGGGGACAGAGGGCGGCAGGCAGTCAAGTTTCCTGAGTGATTAGCATTTCAGAGGCTGGAGGATGGTGAGGGAGCCACACTTCAGAAGGTGGCCAGAGGCTATGAGTGTTATTTCTATTTCTGGCAAGTTTTTGTCAAAGAAGTAAGCCCTTAGACAGCATCCTCTTCAGTAAGAGGCGTGTTTTGCACTGACGCATGTGGCTTGTCTGCAGAGCGTGCCGTGCTGCTGCTGAGGCCTGAGCAGAGGGAAGTACAGGAATAACAGGTTCTCCCTCGCGGGAGAGTCCACTCTCCAATCCAGGAGGTGAAATGAGCCGGGCAGGCCTGCCAATTATCCAAGGAAAGGGAACAAAGGGTGGACAGATTCAGGGAAAGTGGTCAGCATGGGATGAATAAGGCAGGGCAGGCCTTCAAGATCCCAGGTGGATGAGAAGGGGGCGGCCTTCCAATCCCATTCCTGTAGTGGATGTGTGTTTGAGAGGCCCACCTGGAGCTCGGGGCCTGTGTGGCTAGAAGGCCAACAGGGTCTGGGTGAGTGGGAGGGACAGTATTTAAAAAAAATAAAAGGAGGCTGTAATTTTTATTTCTACGTTGTTGCACAAATTAAAGTCACTTTCTCTTTGTAGACTACATATTAACTTCTTTACACAAATGGCAAGATGTGTAATGGCTCATTGTTTCAGCTTTCCGTAGACTGCCGCTTGTATGCACATGTTACGTTAGTTCTCGGGGGAGGAGTCAGAATTATGGCATCATTGTGGGAAAGGGAGAATAGTTGCTTGCAACTCTGGGTGCCCGTTGGAATTACCTGGGAGCTTTAAAGACACCGATGGTTCAGCCCTAGCCCCAGATGCTCTGAGGGATCTATCAGGGCTATGTTCCAAGCATTGCAAAGTCAAATCCGCCCAGTGACCCTATTGTGTAGTCCAGGCTGGGTGCGCCGCTGCTCTACAGAGAAATACTAAAGAGATGGGGACGGTGAAGGGACTTCAATGGTGCTGCATCACAGGCTCCAGATCTACGCTTGCTCTCCGAGAAGAGGGAATCATGCCAGCTTCTGGAACCAGATAAGACGGAGAAACGGCTGAGAAACTGTCATCATGCGAGCCTCCCAGGCAGCTTTTAGGGCTAAGTGGCTGTCCCTCATGGCTTTCTGTTTTCTTCCATCCCTCAATTGTCTAGGGCAGCTGACGGTGGGTTACCTCAATCCTTAAGCGTTTCTGAAGAGGCATATCAAGAGATGGGTTAGTGAAACAACTGCCTGCCGGCTCTGAAGGGATGCAGGAAGGGCAGGAATGTACTGGAAGGAAGGAAGCAGTCATTTACTCAACGACTCCGTCTCCGTGCAGGCAGACGCTTGACAGAAGTGGTACAGCAAGTGCTCAGAACAAACCCGGGGGCCAGCGATAGTGGAAGAGCGGGCTTCCGGCTCAGGGCTGTGGAGCTGCTGCGTGCCCAGGCCGTTCTCCGCCTGCCCCGCCAGCCACCCGCTCGGTGACCTGGTGACCTTGGCTATTTATTGCCTTTCTCTTACTCTGAATTCTCATTTTGCAAAGTGAGACGGGGTTTTTCAGTTGACAAGAGTACCAGTCTGGCCGGAAGCGTGGTATTAAGATCGGGAGGCTGCTACCTGCACCGCAGGTAAAAGCTGTTCTCTCATCAGGGCGCACAACGGCGTTAGCGATGATGCCAGCAGCCTCTCCCCTTGGGCACGGGTTTATGGGTGGCAGCTGATTTCATCCCCCTCAGCAACTCCATGAGATGGATGCTCTGGTCCTTCTTCACAGACAAGGACACGGAGGTAGGGAGATAAATGACTCGTCCAAGGTCACACAGTCCTGCGGGTCACGGCCTCAATTCCCCGACTCACCCCTGGGCTCCGCCGTAGGAGTGGCAGAGCCAGGTCGCTCCCACCCGACCCACCCGGCGGGGGCGGCCGCCCCGGGAAGAGGCTGCCCCGCGCGACCAGCGCCCCGATCGCGGGGCTGCCCGGGGCTGGCGCGGCGTCGGAGAGGGGCTGCCCGGCCTCCCCGGCCTCCCCGGCGCCCGCCCGCTCGCCCTGCGCCCGGCCCGCCCGTCCCCGCCCGCGGCCCGCCCCCGCGGCGGCAGATCCCGGCAGGAGCGGGAGCCGCGCCCCGCAGGCGGGACTGGGGAACGGAGGGAGGGCCCGGGCGGACGCCGCTCTCTCGGGTGACCGGGGCGCGGGGAGCCGCCGGGATGTGAGAGGCGACCCCGCGCGCCCCGGAGCCCCCGCGCGCCGCTCCCGGGGCTCCCCCGTCGGGCCTGCGGCGCTGGACCCGGCTCCTCCCGGCGCTGCCGAGCCCTGAGCGCCCGCCGCGGCGCGGCCAGGTAGGAGGAGGCGGGGAGCGGGCGGGGGTCCGGCGAGGGGAGGGAGCGCGGGCTTTAGGAGCCGGCGGCGCCCTCGGCCCTGGGAGCCCGCGGGGGTCCTGTCCCGCGCACGGGGGCAGCGCTGGTGGGTACCAGGCGCTGGCGGTGGAGTCCGTGTTTTCGTTTCCTGTGTGGAGCAGACGTAAAGGGTTTTCAAATCCCTTTTTGGGGGAACTTGCCAATCCAACCAGAGGTTTCTAGTTGTATGTGTGTGTGTGTTCGCGTGTAAATTGCGTCCAGGCGTTTTAATCTGGCCACGGTAAACTGGTTTAGGACTTCCTCTCTTGGGGGTGTGGGCTCGGAAGGGCCAGTCTGTCAACAAGGTCAGGAGTGAAAGCCTTAAACGCTGCGAGGATGGTCACTTGTCCTCCTCTCCGGATAACCGATGACGCCGGGGACTTGTAGCTAATAGGCAGACACCCAAGCAAACACTCAGGATTTACAACAAGCGTGTCCAGCGCAGCACAGCACTCCCTGCTCTTTTATCCTCACACTCATCTTGCCAGGGAGGTGCTTTTATCACCCTCATTTTCCAGCTGAGGAAGCAGAGGCCAGGCCAGCTCGACTAACTTGTTGGAGAACTGGAGAGAGAGTCAGACGTGGGGACTCCAGATCCCCAGGCCTTTCTCCCCGGCCTTGTGATGGCTCTCAGCCGTCCCCCCCTGCCAGGGCTCTCTCCCCGAGCGCTGCCGGAAAGGGGACGGCTGCCCAGGAGAGTGAGTGGACTCTGATTCCCCTGGTTTAAACTCTGCAGCCCAGGAACTGAGGGCAGGGGTGCCTCTGGACTGCTGACAGCATGGAGAGAAGGTGAGCAGGGGTCCATCCATCACCGGGACATGATGTCCAGGGCACCCTGGCTTAGTGCTGAGCTTCTGGAAGGAGCAGGGACAAACCGGAACTCTGTGACTACTGAAGAACTAAGGAAAACAAGCGGCGGTGCTGGGGGAGTTTGTCAGCCCTTTCCCCACCCAAGTTAATAAGTAGCCTCAGACACCTTTTAAATTTCTTAATATCTTATTTCAGATGCCATTCAATATTCTGTCTTAGTAGCCTATATTAAGTTTTGTGCCAGGAAAAAAGTGGATCCTTTAGGATGGGATTCGATGGGGGAATGAGTGTGAAATGCCCTGATCTGTTTTCAGTCTCATCTGGCCAGCTGCCATTCTGCTGCGTGCGGACCGTTGTCTGCACCCACGCACACTATGGCGGTCTCCATGAAATAACGGATGTTGGAACTGAATTCTCACATGACGTTGACAGGACAGGACCAATCCCACATTTCTAAGAGGCCCCACTACTGCCTTATGTAGCGTGATGTGACCTCAAGATTTTCTTTATGGTTCTGAAACATGTGGCATCTTTTGAGTAATTTCTTCACTGTTGATGAACATTGCTTATTAGATTCATTTATTTAACCACTATTTATTGAATGCCTGCTACGTGCCAGGCAATGTTGCGAGTGCTGGGGATAGCACAGTGCATAAAATTGATGACAGTCCCGCTAGCAGACCTGAGTCCTCTTCGTGAAGTCACAGGATGTTGGCAGTGTCTCAGCATAATGGGGTTTGCTGAAATCTGCCCCTCTGGACAGGGTGTGGGCACACTGGCTGCACTGCCCAGGGGGCACGACTCAGCTTTTCCAGTGGAGAGGACGAGAAAATGATGGACCCAGCTGTGTGTGCCTCTAAAGAATAGCAAGAGTGCCGAGGAGCACTTTGTGGCCAGCTCCGGGTTTGTGGGGAATCAGCGGATGGAAAACCTCTGGCTGGGATGCATCAGTGGGAGATGGGTGTCCACCTGGAAGCCAAGACATTGTGGAGGGAACATCTCAAAGTAGCAACGTTTGACCTTTGCGGTAGAACTAATAAAACATAGGGGTAGGAAAGTAAGAGATTCTCATGTTATGCTAAGTGACAGATCCACTGTTAAATTGCCAGTTGCATTTAGAAGGCAAGGAGTCATCGTGGGGCAACTGTGATTCACCAACCATGGTCCCATCCCCTGAATGTTTTCCATCTGCTGCTGTCAGGGTGCTTGGTTGACATTTTCCTCTCTTTGAGGTTTTCAGGTAGGCTGGTGGTACAAGAGGATTTGCACTTTCTTTCAGGAGTTTTGTTCTCCCTCTGGCAGCCTGGCATGGCACAAGGAACTGCCACTGCAGCCTCTGGGCAGTACCTAAAACCCAGGAGTGAGTAGAGGGCCCCTCCCTGTACAGAACATTCTCATCAAGTGTTGAAAGGGGAAGGGGTTCCTCAAAGTCTGTACACCTTTGGATTTGGCACCATCTCTTCTTTTCATCTATGTGTGTGAGTATACACATGGCAGAGTGATGGAAACAATTTTTTCATCCCCGATGTATTCCAGCAAGGATAATAAGATATCATAAATTGAAAGTCAGATGAAAGAAAAACAAGAGTAGAAATAAAATGGAGCCTGAAATGAACTTAAAAAGGTATAAAGTGTAAACCTTGAGGACTGAACCTCAGCGCACACAAGCCTGGCATATCTGGGGGTTGGGGCTGGAGGTGGGGCATGTTAGGGACTGAATCCTGCCCCCCACAAAGGCATGTTCGGGTCCCAACCCCTGGTTCTTTGGGTATGAACCCATGTGTAAATGGGACCTTTTAAGATGTTATTAGTCAAGCTGTGCCCAAATGAATGAGGGTGGCCTTAACCCAATATGGCTGAAGTCCTTAAAAAGAAAGGGAATTGGACATGGAGGAGCCATGGGGGAAGTGAGAAGTTGGGAGTGAACAGAACCCAGAACAGAAAGAAGATGTCACCATGTGCATTGCCTTGTGACAGAAAAGCCAAGGAACCCCCCAAATTTGCCATCAGACAGAAGATACCACTGCCCGAGGAAGAACTTGCTTCCTTCTGGCCTCTGAACCTGTGAACCACCAAATTCTTGTTGTTAAGCCACCCTGTTGTATGGTACTTGTTTTAACAGCCATTAACTAATACAGGCAGGAACTGATATTTCTAAAGCTCCCCAGGACGGTTCTGCAGTGTAGCCAACCACTAACACTCTTGTAGACAGTGGGATGAAACCTGTCAGGGGCACAGATGTCAGTGTCTTCTGGGTAATTCAATATGTTTGAAAATTGTGCCAACAATATATTTTTTATATAAATGTAGAATGGTGGTAGGTGCTAGGTTCCAAAAATTATAAATATGATTTTTATTGGCATGAATGTCTGTGGGTCTCTTGGATGTCGTGCCAAACATGCGACAAGTCCTCACCGGGTGGAACGTTCCTGCACATTGCAAGATGTTTAGCTTCCATGGTCTTCTCTACTGAATGCATTGTTGTAATAACCGAAAGTGTCCCTTTCCCCAGCATTTCTGAAATGCTCTGTTAGAGGCCATACCTCCCCACTGAGAACCACATGCAAACATGGGCTCTGAAATAACAGGGCATTGAGAGGTTATAAGCTAGCCATCCAGAATCCACTTACATTAGCTGTTGAAGGATCATTGGTTTGGTGATAGAAATCAGAGCAGTGTTTGCCACCTATGGTGGGCAGTGGACTGCAAAGGTGCACAGAGGAATTTTGGGATCTGCTGGAGATGGTCAGTATACTGATGGCGTATTCCGGGTATGTACAATTGTCACAATTTCTTGAATTGTACAGTTAAGATGTGTGTGTTTCATTATATGCAAATTTGCCCTCAATAGAAAAATCACAGAAGTGAAAACAATGTAAACATTGTTGTAGAGGATGCTCAGTCCTCTGAGATTCCATGTGTAGATTCCAATTTGAGAAGTAGAGATGTTCCTACCTGACCAAAAAAGGCAGTGCTCTGGGAATCAATCAATCAATCAATCAATCTCTCTCTCTCTCTCACAGTCAACATTTTGATAACTCCTCTGTGGTAGTGGCCTCTGTATCCTAGGTCCTGGCAAATCCCTGGAGCAGAGCTGTGTCGGAGGCATGAGGGAAGGAGATGGGACGTGTTTAGAAAGGGTTGGGGGTAGGAATAGGAGACAGAACCCAATCCTGTCTATAGATTTAGGTTCCTGTTGTCAAGGAGCCTAGGGACAAAGTGGAGAAGTTGTCAAACTCCAACTTAGTTGTCAAGAAGCTTGAGTCTAGCTCACCTTCCTGTTTATAGCCATACTTGAACAGCCATCACGTCTTTCTGGGCCTCAGTTTCCCCTTTGGGCTTAAAACCTATGTGCCTTAGTTGAAACCACCAATCTTGTGACTTTGTTTCTTACATTAGCCAAATAATCTAGATTTAATAGCAACACCTGAAACCTCTGCGGTAGTTTTTATCTTCACATCATTTTGCATACTTGATGCAAAAAACTTTCCTACTCCCGCGTTTATGTGGCCAACTAATCTAGATAAATCTACTTTGAGCGAGGCTTTTAGATTAAACTGCTGATAGGAATATGGCCACAGTTTTTGTGTTTCTTCAACGGGTTTCTGAGATGCTGAGTAAGTTTCTGCTGCCCTGTCATGGGAGTGGTTTTGTTTGCTCATGACTTTATAAAGCTTTTTCTCTGGGAGAAAATAGTAATAGTTCTATTTAAGGCACAGTGGGGTTTTTAGGATTTCTGTGTGTGGTGGCATCTGTGTTATTGATCTCTAAAGAATGGAAACAGTTATGCCACATTTCCAGCTCACTGTGGTAGTATCCTCTCTCCTCTGTGGTAGTTTCCAAATTCTCCTTTCCCATCTTAGGTGTGGAACTGTCCCTGGGGACCCCCTAGCTAAGGTTAAGTTGCTCTGTCTCTCCCGGTGGATGTGAGTTCATGAGTTCCTGAGGGTTTAACTTCTCATGATTGGGACAGAATAGTGATGACTGTGGGCATTTACTTAGGCCAGTGCCTCTCAAATATTCCCACCAAAGGACCTGTCTTGGAAAGTAGAAAGTAAATGCTCAACTTAGCTCTCCAAAGTACTTGCCTTAAGGGATATATCTCTGATGCTTCATATTTTTTTTTTTAAATCTTAGACATTCTTTTCACTCAATACAGCCATGTTTGCTTTAATATAAAAATAATTCCCCTCTAAAAAATATTTGGATAAAATTAATACCCCCGGAAGACAGACTCTGGGTTCCTTGGCTGCCTACAGCTTCTTGGAGGATCTGTGGATTCTAGTTTGAGAAACAAGGGCTTGAATAAGTTCAGAATTCTAAAGTATTTTCCACAAACATGTGGTTCTATGGCTTTATAAGCAAATTCCTTTTTTTTTTTGTCTTTAAAACTAACATTTTCCTTTTAAAAAATGTTAGAGACTGTTTATTCATAGGTGTTTGAATCCATATGGCAAAGGGGTAAGAGATGAAAATCATAATTATGGACACAGTTTCAATACCCATTCTCCATGTTTCCACTGACTTTTTAATGCAATGGGTAGGTTGTGACATTTCAGGTGCTAAAAAATCTCTTAGGCCTTGCTTTTTCCAGGGACTCATCCACAGTCACTTTGGCAGTTATAGCCAAATTAACTGGAGTCAAATTCTCTACTTCTCCGTTATGTCAAATATACACATATGATCACATTAAAAAGCAGTAGTGAGTGTATTTATGAGACACAATGTAAAGGTGGAAGAGTGAGTTGATTTGAGGCAGAAATATGCAAAGTACAGTTAGGATTTCCTTTTAGATTTGGAGTTTGGCTACTTGGAAGAAGGAAAAGTCACCCACTGCTGCCCCTGTCTCTTCTAGGGTTTCTGCAGGGGTTTGGCAGTCTGCAGGGTTCCCTTACACCCGGGCTAGAGAGGCCCCACCCCAGCCTGCACTGTCGCGGGGCCCCGCTCTGGCCCTCCTGCAGCCACACACCTCCATCTGGAGAGGGTTCCGGAGGGCCAACAAGACGTGCCCACTTGGAACCTGTGTCCACAGCACCCCCTTCCTGACCGTGCTCCGGGTACCGGGGACCCCTGGAATTCCCTCCCAGCTGAGGGCCTCTGCGGGTCTCTTTCCTGGGCCGGCCCCCATGGGGCCTGCGGAGTGGCCAGGGCTGTATGGAGGCTGGAGCGGGGGGAAGCAAGGCTTTCCCCCGGGGTAGAGCCGGGCTCCGCTCACCGGAGCAGCTGACGCCGGCTGCCGGACAGCACGACGCCGCTAGTGCAGCCCGCAAGCTCTGCGGCCTCTGCGGGCCCCCTCGCCGGGCATGGCCCCACCGGCTGTGCGTGTGCGTGCGAGCATGCGTGCGTGCTTGCGTCCTGTCGACGTTCTGACGTCACGTGGGGACGCCGGGTGCTGGCTTCGATCTTGGCAGGCAGGATTCCCAACGTGGGAAATTCCTCAGGAAAAGAAGGACTTTCCTCAAGGTGGTGGGGAATTCCTGCAGAGTAAGAAGGGTTCGATAGAGTCAGTGTGGCCACAAAGTGGGAAGAATGTCCCGTCCTCATGTGCTGGGGCCTAGGCTTGCGGAGCATGCTCGGGTCCTTGGGTCATTCCCTCTGTCCTCCCACCGTCACTTCAGCCTGTCTGTCCTCCGGCCGTCACTTTTCCCGCATTGGTGCTGAGTGAGAGGAAGCCAGTGGGCGAAGTCAGCCCTTCCTGGAAAGTGGGCATCGTTCTGGAGGGGCCGTAAGCTCATAGTTTCTCCTTGTACTTTAGTGCTCGTGCAGTTCGGTTCACTTTGCATTTTCTTATTCCGGATCTAGCAGGAACCGTTTTAAGCCTCACATGTGGGTTTTCATTTTATCTTTAATGAGAAAGAAGCTTTGTATATGTGTTCCATGTGCTGTTGTCCTTTTGTGATCCACTGACCTTTCCAAATATGTGGTCGCCAAAAAACAATGGGAGGTGTCCTCAAGAACATCTTAACAATCACTGGCTTTTTAATGTGATTACTATATAAAGCCGAGCTTCCCATCTGCTGTCACATTACGGAGCACTGAGACATTCGGAAGGACAGGGCTGCTGGGTTGGGGGACAATTTTGAGGCATCAAGCACCCCAAGCCCTGCACTGGTGCCTCTGTCATGGGCTGAACGCTGCTACAGGGAAGGTGCGCCTGAGGCAGAAAAGGAGGAGCAGTATGTTATGCTTGCTAATTTACTGCGTGGTTGAATCCTTTCCCTTTTCTTAATAGCTTTGTTTTGTGAGGAGAATACAATCCCCCCAAAAATAACACAGTGGAAGGGATCTGTGACTTTTTATTGTTGGCATTTTCTGTACATATTTTCTATCTGTAACAATTTTATTGTGGTAACATGTGAAACATAAAAATTGCCATTTTAACCGTTTTTAAGTGTACTATTCAGTGGCATTAATTGCATTCACAGTGCTGTGCAGCTGTTACCACCATCCATTTCCAAAAGGTTTTCATCACCCCACACAGAAACTCTGTAACCTTCAAGCAGTAACTCCCAGCCTCCTTTCTCCCCAGCTCTGGTAACCTCTAATCTACTTTCTGTCTCTATGGACTTGTTTATTCTATATGTTTCAGAGATGTGGAATCACACAATGCTTGTCCTTTTGGGCCTGGCTTCTTTCACTTGACATGATGTCTTCAAAGTTCATCCGTGTTGTAGCATGGCATTTATCAGAACTTTCTTCCTTTTTACGACAGAATAATGTTCCGTTGTATGGATATGCTACATTTGTTTATCCATTCCTCTGTTGATGAACACCTGGGTTGCTTCCATTCTAAAGGAATGTTTTGAATATTACTACAGATCATTTTTTAGTAAAACCACCACTGATATAGATAAGTTGCCTCTGAATAAAGAAGGTTCTATTTACCTAGAATTCTCCTTGGTGTTATCAGGTCCCAATCTCTAGCCCTACAACTATTCTCCCCACTCAGAGTCATTCCCCACCCCCAACACTTTGTCTGCCATCTGGACAACTCCTTTGGTCGTGATTCTACTTGTCCTGAGTGACTCGCAACCATCTCCAGACGCTAGTAACAGTTCCCTTGCACTCTGTTTTCTGACCCACACTCAGTACCCATGTCCCATCCTTCTCCCTTTTTCCTGATTTTAGCAGGTTTTAGTGCCTAGGGAATCCAAGGCAAAGATGGATGGGTGGGTGTGGATAGATATCTTTTCCCTCCCTCCTTCCTTTCTGCCACAAGTATTTATTGAGCTCTTACTACATGGAATGTGTGTAGGACCGGTTTCTCTTCTCCTCTCTAGGACCCACCTATGGCTCAGGGGTGTTGGAGAAGGGAGAGCCTGCTCTCTACTGCTTTCTCCCCTGACCCAGGTAGCGTCAAGGCCAACAACCGTGGAAGCCACCCCATGCCACCAGGGCCCTGGGTCCCAGAGCCAGAAGCTTGAGCCGCCAGGGGCGTTCAGCCAGGGTGAGCCTGGGTGACTTGGCACTCGCAGCTTTGAGGAAAAGGGATGGGGGAAGGTTTGCAAGGCCGTGGGGAGAGGCTTCTGATAGAATGAGTTCAGGGCAGGTCAGAAGTCACAGAAGAAGCCGTCGGACTAAGACCAATATAGTTGCTTTACAGATCCGGAAATCACCGTAGCCACCGCAGAGGCAGAATTGCACATTGTTTACAGATGGTGTAAGGAGAAGAGCTTGTGAAAGAATCAGGCAGCGACTTGGAAGGTAAAAGCAGGAGGGTGAGTGAGGGGGGTGACGCTCCTCCCATCCAAGGGTGTCAAGAAGGAGGGGTGTTGGTAGCGTCAGGAGCTGTGGAGATGGCAAGTCAGACAAACTGAAAAGTGTCCATAATTTGAGAAACCAGGAGGTAGGGGGTGGCTTGGGCAGTTGAATTTCAGAGGAATAGTGAGCGTAGAAGCCACACTGCAGAGGGATTCAGAAGTGGAGACAGTGAATAGAAAGATTCTTGTAAAAAGTTTCTGGGAAAAGAGGAAGAGGGAGAGTGAAGTGTTTAGGAGAGTTGCAGGGAGTTTATTGCTTTGCAGAAGGTTTCCTGGACCTTCCAAATAAATTCATCTCTCTCGCCCTTCCTTCCCCACCTCCCCGCTTCTATTAATTTCTCTGTGACACTGTCACCATAATTCCCACCAGCTGCGCACCGATGGGGGCTGGGAGGGCACTGCCCCAGGACTGGGAACAGGAAGATCTGGGAGTCTTTGACTCTGTGCTCTGCTGCTTTTCGGATTGTGAAGCCCCGTGCCTTTGATATTTTCATAGTTATGTTGTGTGCTTTCTCCTTAGTTTAAAGTGAACAGTGATTTGTTAGTAAGTCTAATCTATGAAAAATGTTTAGCATTGAATTCATCAGGCTGTTTTTTCCATTGGGCATTAAAAGGTCTTTCTAAAAACTTAAGAAAATGTTTGTATTCTGAGAACAAAAATTAGAATCCAAAATACTAAAAGGAAACTGTGAAGTCAGGTGAAGGAATGGTGAAATGGTGAAACTTCTACAGAATGTAATAGCATGGCAATCACAGCTCAGCTTTTAGGAAGTCATTTAAAATTATGCAATTTGGGATGCATGTATATTAATAAAATTGATATAATACAAAGTGAGAGTTCAGAAAATGAGCATGCCTGTTCTTAAAAAGGTCCTGTTAATTTTTTCTGGCATCTTGTACATTTCTCTTCAGCAATCCTTTTGTTTTCTAAGTTCATTAAGCCACGAGATCCTTACGGGTTGTTTTATTTGTTTCTGTATCCACATGTCTAGCCAAGGGCCAGATGCATTTGTTTAACCAAAAATATCTTGTGGTTATCAACCTCTTTATATGTCTGAACTCCGTGGTTTGATTTTCTGAAAGTGTTCTGCCTCAAAGAACTGTGGAAAATATGCTTTTTAAACATTTAGCTAAATTTTGTAAGCATTTGAAACTTTTTTGGGGGGTATCAACTCTTGATCATTGCAACCTGTTTGTACCTCGTCAGCTTCTTCATTCAGGTTTACGCTCGTGTGTGTTCTTCCTTCTCCAGGTGGATGTGCCCCTTAAAGATGGCGACTTGCTCCTGAGAAACGAGGCCACTTAGTGCAAGGAAAGGAGTTCTCTGAGGTAACAGATATGTGACCACCTGAGGCTAAATGCCTGAACTGTGGCCATCTTTTTTGTCTGTGGCCCCGGCACACTCACACTGCATGGCATCCAGTAGTGCCGACATGGATGTGTGTTGAGGGGCTACGTAGTGGATCAGCCATTCCACCTTTGGCACCCTAAAGCTGGTCAGGTTTGCCTGCCACCTTGGAATTCTGCATTGTTCTAGGGTTTGTGTTGATTTTCACTGGGAGTGTGTTTGGGTCAGCCTGGGATACGTGTTTTGTCTCCTTTTCGTCAGGTGTCCTGGCTCCCATAGATCATGTCACCGTTAACCCCAAGTTCAGGCTTCGAAGGCTGCTGCTGAGGGAAAGTGGTTGCTCCCACCACCCTCCTTTTTCTCGGAGCAGTTCTGAGGCAGGTGAAGTCTGGGTCCATGGGGTTTGGCCATCTCTATTTTATGGGAGGTTGGAGTGGGAAGGGATCTGACATGACTGGGTTCATCATTCACCTTGGACAGGTGAGGAAACTGAGGCCCAGGAAGTGTCATGTTCAAGATCACACTACCCTGCAGTATCAGGCCACACCAGCCTTGGGCAAAAAAGGAGTTGAGCTTTGTCCACAGTTAACTTGGATTAATATCTCAAACTTTCCATTTGATTAAGTCTGGCTCCTTTCCATTTTTCCTCCCCTACCTAATACTCGAACAAGCCACGTCTCGTAGCTGAATGAAATAACAACTGGCAGACTTTCAGTTGATTTCATAATTGCCTCTGTTTTGTTTTTGGTACACTGATGTGAGCAATCAGTTGGCCTGGAACTGGTAATTGGGAAACATTTCTTTCCTTTCTCTTTGTTATAAAGACTCACAATACATTCCCACATATTTACAGAGAGAGTTCAGTGCTTAAAACCTTCTATCTTATTTTATAATCTGAATATCATTGAAAGGTAAATATGCTAATTCCATTAAACTAGCCTAATTTGGGAGAAGGCCAGTTTACATTAATAAAATGTCAGTATTACAGGATATTTAAGGAAAGCAATTTTACTACTCTCAGGCTTTAAGGCTAGAACCAGGCTTCAGAATCATCATCCTGATGCTGGCAGTGAGTGCACAGAGGTGAATAAATGAATAAGTGCATAAAAATGGCTGTGTCTGGCATGCTTAAAAAGTCATTTTTTGGGGCATTTATTTAAAAAGCATATTGTAACATATTTTATACCTTTTAATACAACTTCTTAAACAGAACATTTCCCAGCTAATATCCAAATGATTGCATGTCACTAGTAGAGTCTGAATTAGGGATGTCTTCATTAAAATATTTTGTCTTTATAGATAAGAACTGAGGCAAATTTAATGACCTGTGAAAAATTAAAATGTGCGTTTTTCCCAAACCGTGAAGTCATGTGGTCTACTGTGGGCGTGGCTCTGAAGCTGGATGGAGGGGCTAGCTTCTTCTTTTGTCCATTTTCCATCATTTATTGCACAAATCCCAGGCACAGTGCCGGATGCTGTTCCTGCCCTCTCTAGGCTCCCTGCCTTTGGATGACTGCAGGAGAGTGTGCTAAATGCTCGGATGGGGCGCAGCACGGGTTGCCTTGGAGACCCAGAGAGGGAGCTTCCTGGGCAGGGGTTTGTGCGGTTTGGTGACCTGGGGCTGAGACTTGATGAATGTGGGAGCTGGCTGGGGGAAAGCAGAGGGAATAGCAGAGGCAAAGGCTCAGAGGCCAGAGAACTGGCCAGGCCCTGGCCGACATGTGGAGTGTGCGGAGAGGTGGGCTGGGGAGGATGAGTCTAGAGAGCTAAGCCAGAGACTAAGCTCAGAGAGCCTGTAGGCTTTCCTGAGGATTTGGGTGCGCTGGGGAGCCAGGGAAGGTGTTTTGACAGATCATTTGACGGACTCATAATTTGGAGGTTCATGTTGCATGGATTGGAAGAAGTCTATAGGCAGGGAGACCCACAAGGAGCCTGCTGCCATAATTAATCCAGGAAAGATATGGGGACGGCTTGAGCTAAAGGCACACCACCAGTGGGGCTTGAGTGAAATGGGTTGGCTGGATGCTCTCAAGGTGATGGTGAGAGGTAGCTCTGGGGGGTGGTGGTGACAGGATAGTTGATACCAGGTCTCTTGCTGGGCGAGTGCATGGTAGATGCATGGCAGTGCCGTGCCTGTCACTGTGGCAGGGAACAGGGAGTGATGCAAGTCTGCTGGCAGAGAAAATGAGTTTGGTCTTGGCCCTGTTGAGTTTGAGGTGCTTGTGAGCCAGTGACTGGATTGGTACAAAAGCTGGCTGTGTGTATGAGTCTGGGACTTATTGAACATAGCTGCACAGCTCCCCATTCAGGGTCAGATGATGACAGGTACATTTAGAAAGGGAAGAGGTTCTATGGAACATGAACTTCATTTGGGCTTTGGATGTTTAGAAAGGTAGGGAAAAATTGAGTTTTTTTTTCACATTCACTGAAATTTCATATTATTTTGGTGACTTTGTTTTGTAGATAAGGTGATGAATAGGTTCTCCTTGCAGTACTGAGCAAGTGCCTAATCTGATCCCCCCTCCCAAGTATATGTGGACAGAGCTTTATGTAATTAGAGGAATAAGTTATTAGACTCCACTTTAATATGTAGCCCTATAGCTGACCAATACCTGTTGTAGGTAATGCTGTGTTGGAGTAGCTGTGGAGTTTGAGGTTTTTTTTCTTTGTGATAAAATTAATACATGCCACTGTAGAAATTTTAGAAAGTACAGAAAGTTCCAGAGAAGGGAGAGAAACCACCCAACCACAAGAAAAATTATTCATAAAATACAGAGTTCCTGTATACCTCCCTATTATGAAATGTTGCATTGATATGGTACATTTGTTACAATTGATGAAAGAACCCTTTTGTAATTGTACTGTTAACTGTAGTCCATGCTTTGCATTATATTAAAACCCAATTTTATATATTGTTATAATTTCTTTTAGCTTTTTCCTGTACATTTCTGTGGAGCTATATCATATTGTACAAACACTTTAGTGTCTTGCATTATACAGGGAACAGGTGGCCTCTGAGTTAGACCTAGAAGTGTGTAGACTTTTTTGAGTAGACCCTGGTGGCAGGGTACATTTCATATGGGGAACAAATTCATGGAAGCAGAGGCAAGCTGGCTTAGGAGCTAATGAATAGGCTACTTTGAATGTCACATGGATTTTAGGAGAAATTTAAGAGGGATTTAAACTAGAAATGTATTGAGACAGATTATGGAGATTTTTAAAACCCTAGGTTGTAATATTTGTTCCCACTTCTGTTAAAAATCATCATCCCACCCTGCCCCCCAACCCTCTGCTAATTTTCTACCCATAGCTGTACATGATGACATTACTGATGTGGGAGGATGAAGCCATCTGTGTGATTGGGGGTGAGGGTGGGGACAGGTGATTGTCTGTGTTTATAGTTCTAGAAATTTTCTGGAATAGTAACATTTTTTACTTTTGTCTTTCTTCCATTTATTCATTTCCCCAGGAGAATATGACAGTGCTACTCAGAATTGTTTGTTTCATAGCTCTACTCATTTCTTATCACAAGGCTGGTAAGTTAAGCATTTCCTTGTATTCTTGTCTGCTAAATAATCTATTATTTAGAAGATATGAAGTAACATATCTAACACAGTCATTTTTATTACCTGCTGCTATTGAATTCCAGGACACAGAGTCTCATAGTCAGAGCTGCCCTGCGGGAAGTTCCTTTCAGCATCTTCAGCTCTCATTCTCTCATTTTACATATTAGGAAACTGAGGCTTAGTAAGGTTAAGAGCTCAAGCTTTAATGGCTAGTTACAGATCAAGAGCTAAAATCTCGTTCTCCAAGTGTCTTTCTGCTCTTTTGCCAAATGAAGAGTGTGATATGGGAAATTCTGGCTTTTATTTGGAAAAGGTGTTAAACGTATTCTTTACGAACCTACAGCTAGAAACCATGGAGAGACAGTTCTTTGTTTTCTTTTTTGGTTTCTTCTTTCTTGCTTCCCCCTTCCCCTACCTTCCTACAAATTTACTGAGCCTTTACCATGTGCCGGGCACTAGGTGCTGGGGATACAGCAGTGTATAATACAGACAAAAATACCTGCCTGCCTGCATGGAGTTTATATTCTTGTAGGAGAGAGAGACAATTCATTAGATAAATAAATATAAATGATTATGTAATATAGTGATAAGAGTAGGGAGAAATAAAAGGAAAGGGGGGCATAACATTTTGGGATTGAGTTAGGCCAAAGGTTAAATTTTTGATGGTGTGGCCAGAAAAGTCTTCACTAGTTGACATTTGAGTTAAACCTGAAAGGGGAAGGAGGGAGCTATACAAGTACCATTTGAGGGTGGGTAACAGTCCATGCAGCACATGCAAAGTCCCTGGGGCCAGAGACTACAAGGCATGTTCAGATCAGAGTGAAAGAGGGGGCAAGTGTTGAGAGATGAGGTCATTTGGGTAGTAGAGGGTGGTGGAGGATTGATTGGGTAGAGCCCCATATGTCTTTGTAAGGTTCTTGACTTGCTTACGCTGTGTGAAATGGGACAACTGCAGGGTTCTTTGTTCAAAACTAATGATTATCTGGCTTACATTTTAGCAGGCTCATTCAAATTCCTGTTGAGAATAGATTACGGGAAGATAAAGGCAGAAACAGGCCAGTTAAGAGGCTGTTGCAATAACCCAAGCAAACCAGGATGGTGGCTTGTTGCAGGCAGGAAATCATAGTGGCTTATATGAGGGTGGCAGGGAGAAGTGAAAAGCAGCCAAATTTTGGATATATTTTGGGGATAGAGGCAACAGTATTTACAGATGGATTGGATGTTGGAGTGAGGGAAAGATAATACTCGTGGATGATTTGAAGGGTTTTTGCCTGATAGGATGGGGGAAGATCAGGAGTTCAGATTGAATATGTTAAGTTTAGTTGTCCGTTAGATGTCTTAGGTGGTGATATTGACGAGGCAGTCTGGAGCCCAAGGGGAGGTCTCATCTGGAGGTATAAAATTGAAGCCATCAGCAAGTAGCTGGTATTAGAGCCATGAGACCAGGGTCTCCAGGGGAGCAAGCATGGTTGGAAAAGGAAAGAACTTCAAGGACTGAGCTCTGCCACCCTGCAAGGATTGGTGATCAGGCATCACTGATCAGAGAAGCAGTGAAAGACTGGCCTGAAATGTAGGAGGAGAACCAGACAAGTGTCCTGAAAGCCGAGTGAAGAAAGTGTTAAGGATGAGCGAGTGATACCGCGTGTCAAAGCAAATCAAGGAAGATGATGTCTGAGAGTTGCCTATTTGATTTAGTAATTTAAAAATCATGGGTGACCTTTACCAGAACAATGTTGGTTGAGTGGTGGGGCAAAACTCTGATAAATAGGAGAGTATGTCTAGCAGAGGACATGCTTAAGGTTTACTATTTTTATCACTACTGTTGTTATTGCTCCTGCTACACCTAGTAGCTAAATACTCTGTGTTGTGTGGGTGTGGATCTCATCCTACTTGGAGTTCTTAGATGGGTAGATTAATGTTTTTCATCAAACCTGGGAAATTATGGCTATTATTTCTTCAAATATTTTTTTCTGATAATTTCCCCCTCCTCTCCTTTTGGCACTCCCATTATATGTGTATTTTGGTCATCTTAATGATGTCCCACAGGTCTCTGAGGCTGTGTTAATTTTCTTGATTCTTTTTCCTTTCTGTTCCTCAGACTGAATAATCTCAGTTGAACTATTTTGAAGTTCTGTGGACTCTTTTTCTGCTGGTTCAAATCTGCTTTTGAACCCCTCTGGTGAATTTTTCATTTCAGTAATTGTAGTTTCCAGAAATTCTATCAGGTTGTGTTTGCTAATTTCTATTTCTGTATTATATTCTCTATTTGGTGAGACACTGGTGTCATATTTTCTTTAATTCTTCAGACATAGCTTTCTTTAGCTCTTTGAACATATTTTTAATATAGTTGATTTAAAGTCTTTTTCTAATGAGACTAAGATCAGGGGCTCTTCTGGGACAGTTTCCATTGCTTTGTTCCCTGTCTATAGGCCATATTTTCCTGTTTCTTTGTAAGTTAAGTAACTTTTTGTTGTTGAAAACTGGGCCATTTTAGATAGTATAATGCGGCAACTCTGGAAATCAGATATCCACCCCCAAGGTTGTTGTTGTTGTTGTTGTATTGTTGCTGCTGTTGTTAGTTTGTTTAATGACTGACCTGGGCTAATTCTGTAACATCTGTATTTTCTGTGGTTTGCAGCCACTAAAGTCTCTGCTCAGTTAACATAGTGATCAGCTAATGATGGGCTAGAGATTTCCTCAAATACCTGAACCAAGAAGTCTTTAGGCCCTATGCTGTGTACGGCTCTGCCGTGGCCTTCACTTTCTGCATGTGAATGGCTTTAAGATCACCCAGGTGTGAGAGCCTGGTGCCTTCTCAGGTCTTTCCTAGGCACATGCATGGTCATGCACACATGTGTAGCCTTCAAGATACCCCAGGAATATGTAAGAGCTTTACAAAGCCTCTTGTGGCCATTTAGCTTCTCAGATCTTCCTCTCACATTTTTGGCTAGGCTCTTGTTTTCCACAGATGTAGAACTGGCATTGTTTCTTCCATGACTGTTTGATGGAATATACCAGTGAAGCAATCTAGCCTGAAATTTTCTTTGTGGGAAGGTTTTTAACTGCAAATTCAGTTTCTTTAATAGGTATAGGGCTATTCAGGTTATCTGTTTCTTCTTGAGACAGTTTTAATAGTTTGTGTCTTTCAAGAAATTTGCCCATTTCATCTAAGTTGTTGAGTTTATTTGCAAAAATTGTTGATAATATTCCATTACTATCTTTTAAATATCTTTTTAATAAGAGATACTACCTTTATTTTTGCCTGACCAGTCTGACTAGAGATTTGTCAATTTTATTGCTCTTATCTATTGTTTTCTGTTTTCTATTTCATTCATTTCTGCTCTGATTTATATTATTTCCTATCTTCTTTGCATGTAATTTATTCTTCTCTTTCTAGTTTCTTTAGGTGGAAGCTAAAGTTATTGATTTGAGATCTCCTTTTCTTATATAGACATTTTGTATTTCTTTTTATATAGTTCTTTAGTTGCATTCCACAAGTTTTTATATACTCTGTTTTCTTCATCATTCAGGTCAGATACTTTCTAAACCCTCATTTTTGATATTTTCCTTGCTATATAGGTTATTTAAAAGTGCTGTTTAGTTTCAAATATATGGGGATTTCCTAGATACCTTTCTGTTATTGATTTTTAATTTCATTACATTATCATCAGAGGACGTACTTTGTCTGAGTCCTTTTGCATCCTGGGTTATGGGCAAGAGTACGGTATATTTTAGTAAGCATTTTATATGCATTTAAAGTGAATGTGTTTTCTGTCATCATTGGGAAAAATGTTTTATAAATATCAATTGTGTCCAGAATTTTGATTTAGGTTGATTGTAAATGTTTTGGAAATGAATAGTGGTGATGGTAGCACATTATTGTGAAGGTAATTACAACGGTGCAGTATGGTTGTGAATGTGGATGAAAGGGGAGGTTTTGGGTTGTGTATGTTACTAAAAGGAAAGTTAGAAGGCAAAACATGGAACTTTATGTAACACAGTGAAACCTATTGTGAACAATGGACTGTGGTTAATAGTATAAATATAAGAATGTTCTTTCATGAATTATAACAAATGTATGACACCATTATAAGGTGGTAATAATAGGGTGGTATATCTTGCCAATTCAGAAAGACCTTGGGCTTTGCCTGTATTTCCTCTTTGTCATGTCATGGCTTAGAATCTCTTTCCAAGTGGTAGGTTGAGACAGCTATAAGGCTTACATATTTCCTGTCCAGCTAGGATCTTTAACCTTTGTTCCCTGATGCTCAATGTCTTAAACATCCTTGCTTCATGTACTTTGTCCTTTTGTGTGTGTATGTTGATAATATGTTTGGTGTAATCTTCTTCATGTTTCCTTTGGTTGGTGTTCATTGTGATTTTGGGATCTAAGGGTATATAATTTTCACCAAATTTTGAAAAATTTCAGTCAATATTTCTTGAACTATTTTCCCTGTTTCCCCCTACCTATCCTCTTTTTCAGGGATTCATAGGGTATGCATTAATGTTGTCCCACAGCTAACATGCCCCGTTCATTTCGTTCCATTTTTCTCTCTGGGTTTAATTTTTGATAGTTTCAAATACCTTGTCTTCAAGTTCACTAATCTTTTCTTCTGCAATGCTGAATTTACCATAAATCCCATAAAATGTATTTTTAAACTCAGATACTTTAGTTTTTATCTCTAGAAGTTTGGTTTGGGTCTTTATAAAAATCTCTTTCATGTTTCTATTTAACATGTTTGACCTTTCCTCTACCATTTTGAATAAATGGAACACAGCAGTAATAGCTTTTTGTTTGCTTGTCTATTAATTCTGTAATGTTTGCCATTTCCTGGCCAGTTTTGATTGATTGTTTTTTTTTTCCTTGATTGCTTGTATTTTCCTGCTTCTTTGTATGCCTGGTAATTTTTATTGGATGCTAGAAATAATAGCTTTAACTATGTTGTATGCTGGATATTTTTGTATTTCTAAAAATGTTCTTGAGCTTTGTTCTGCCACATGGTTGTTATTTTGGAAAGAGTTTGATCCTTTCAGGGCTTTGTTTTTAAGCTTTATTAAACAGGATCAGAACAAAGTTTAGTCTAGGCCTCATTTTTCCAACAACTGAGGCAAAACCCTTCTGAGTCCTCTACTTGATATGCTGTGATGTATGAGGTTTTTGTTTCTGGCTCTTGGGAACAGCCACTATCCCAGCTTTGCAGCATTGCACATGCTCCATGCACTATTCCCTCTAATCCCGTCAGGTGGTTATCACCCCGCCCTTGGGAAGTTTCCTTCCATGCTTACACTGCTCAGTACTCAGCTGAAGACTCCAGGATGACTCTCTTTAGATTTCCCGAGTTCTCTTCTGTGCGTTTCTCACCAATTTGGTAGTCTGCCCTGCAAGCTCTTTTTCTACCCAGATTCCCATCTCTATCTTGCCAACTCAGAGAGAACCTTGGGCTTTGCCTGTGAGTCCTCTTTGTCGTGTCACAGCCTAGCATCAGTTTGAGGGCAGTAGATTGAGACAGCTATAGGGCTTACACCTTTATTCCCTGTCCTGCTAGGATTTCTAACCTTTGTTCCCTGAAGTTCAATGTCTTAAACATCCTTGCTTCATCTGCTTTGTCCTTTTTTTTTTTTTTTTTTTCTATTTCAGGTGGCAGGGTAAATCCCTGTTACACTGACTTGTACCAAAGGGAAATCTCTCCTCTTACATTATCACTATTTTTTAGATGAGTAAGGACAGAGTGAGAAAGGTTAAATTACTTGCCTGAGGGCCCATAGGTAATAGGTGAGGCAACTGGCCTTGAATATAAATTTTTCAGACTCCAAAGAGAATGTGCTTCATTGTGAGGCTTTAAAGCCTTCATATATAATATTAATTGTTGTATTTATAACTGAGGTATTTATATATGATATTAGATTAAGAAACATTGACAAAATTCTTATGGAAATATCTTCCCCTTTCTCCCTTTTAAAGATGAATGCAAGGAACATGAAGAACAAGTAATTTCAGTTTTCTCTGCAAATAAAATTGATGTTCGTCCGTGTCTTCCTAACGTGGATAACGACAAAGTCACTATAATTTGGTATAAAAACGACAGCAGGACACTTATTTCTATGAAACAAGACAGCAGGATTCATCAGCACAAAGATAAAATTTGGTTTGTTCCTGCTAAGGTGGAGGATTCAGGACATTACTATTGTGTGGTAAGGTAAGGAAGGGAATGAACATGTTACAAACGTGCGTTCTGGGGGCCCACAGTGGTAAAGGACAACTATGAATATCTTTTAGTAGTGCTTAATTCACCTATTTTGTTTTATTTCAGAAATTCAACTTACTGCCTCAGAATTAAAATAACTGCAAAAGTTGTGGAGAATGAGCCTAACTTGTGTTACAGTGCACAAGCTACATTTCCACAGAAGCTACCTATTTCAGAAGATGGAAGAATTGTGTGCCCTTTTATGAATTTTTTTAAAGATGAAAATAATGAGTTCCCCCACATACATTGGTATAAGGTAATTTTAATTTAAATATGGTATTTTATTTTTCCAGCAAATAAAATTGTTTTCCCTCATTTACAATAGGATGAATCTGCAAAATGTCTTTTCATTGTGCATGTTTTTTCCTTTTGAGTGGTGAACTTATAAGGAAATTTAAAAAGAATTATAAGATTGCATACATTTCATTTGAAGTTTGACTAAAATCTTATCTTGGTTTAATTTAATTTAGTATAAGATACAATTGAGAAAAGTAATACTAGAAATAAAAGACATTTAAAGAGAAGGCTGACAATAAAATTAAGGCTAATAAATTTAGGAGATAAATATTTATTTTGTGGCTAATTAACTGTATTGAGTAGCTCTCCAAAAATCTAGTGGTTTCTGTAAGTACCTCGATAGTGGGTGGACTCCATGGAACACACTGTAATGTTTTAGTCTCTTTGCTCCGCCTGGTCTGCTGGAGTTTAGACAGGGCATCATCTGGTAGAAGTTAAGAAATAAGAAATAAACAAAGGTAAAGAAAGAAGTACTGTATTGCTAAGAAACTATAGTATTAACATTCTTTCCTCAAATATGTTTTTCATGCCAAATAAATTTGCATTCACTTGCCTTCATAGCACAAGTTTCATAGGCATAAAAATTTAATATCCTGGGAATATAATCAACTTTTATCAAAAAAAATAAAAGAGAAAAGAAATACAACTATTAAACATGTATTGCATTCCAGGATCCTTTCTAGTCACTTTATTTTACTAATGTGAAATAATGGAGTTCCTTTTATTGGTCATCTGGGGAAAGTTATTAATTGTTTTTCAGTGATCCCTCCTGCTCCCTTTGTCTAGGATTGCAAACCTTTACTTGGCAATATAAACTTTATTGGAGTAGAAAATAAACTCATCGTGAGGAACGTGACCGAAGAGTCTAAAGGGAACTATACTTGTCATGCATCCTACACACACTTGGGAAAGCAATATCACGTCACCCGGGTGATAGAACTTACTACCATGGGTGAGTCATCACTCCGACCCCAGGAGTTTAGATCTGGGAAGGCCCAGACACCATGATTCTAATTGTACCTTTATTGTCAGCGGAGGAACTAAACCTAAGAGCAGCTCAGTAGCCTGCTGAAGCTTATGTGGCTTTTCTTTGGTTGCTAGGTAAATATTTTATTATTTATATTTTATTAAATGTTGTAAAAACATATTTATGTAATATATTGCTTATCTTCTATATAAAATATGTAGTGTTACATATTTTATTACAATATATTATTAGTTGCTATGTAAATATTCTTCATTCTTGCTTTAGATGCATTGCTTATTAAACAGAGACGTCTTGAACTGTGTTTTCCACCTGAGCTAGGAGGCTGGTTCTTCCGGCAAGCTCTGGGGCTCCTGCTGGCTGCTGTATGGAAACAGCTCTGGAAGCTTTGCTTGGGGAGTCTGAGCCTTCAGCAACAGGCGTCACTGGCCTGACGGAGTGGGTGCTGATGTTTTGTTCGGCTCTGTTAGCTCTGTGACCGTGGGCACGTGACATAACCTCTCTGATCCTTTCCTCATCTGTGAGCAGATGCTGGGCTCTCTTGCAGCTCTTAGGCAGGATGGCATTCAGGCTGGTGATCGCATGCTGGGTGTAAAGCAGGTGCTTGATACACAGTGTCCGGTGGTTGTTCTTGTTAATTTTCCTGAGGCTTTCAGTTATCCGAAACCATTTACCATTTTCATGCTAAAGACTTTTGAACTAAACGGAAAATGACAAAATAAAACAGACATGGGCTGCTACAAATTACACGGGAATGGGCAGGATGCTTAACTTTTCTCTAAATGTCAGGACTTTAAAACCTTTAGATATTGTAAGCTTTAACTTAAAAAAAAAAGTCCTGGCTACAATAAACCTTAAGGGGTCTTTATAATTATGCTTAGACAACAGGCATAAATTGGGACTGTCCCAGGAAAATCATACATATGATTACTCTAGATGGAGCTACATTTCCCCAATGCTGTACTAATTAATTTTTTTCAAAGATTAATTTCATCAAATAAAACTTAATCCCCAGACTTCATTCCAGAAGCATAAGGAAATCTTCATTTTTAACAATCTTTGTATCATAACCATGTCTTTGTGTTTTTAGCAGCCTCTCTAGTCATGTATAGCTCTCGTTTGTCTTTCTTGAGCTACAGCAACCAGAGAGAACAGAGCACTGGGAAACTTTTAAAATAGCCCAAGTATGTTTTTAAAACACTTCTGTCTTTTTTTCTGATCCCATATGAAGAAACAATATACTTGAATCAGCGGTGAGGTAATATCTTGTTTTCTTTCCAAGCTCCTCCCTAATGATGCCTAGTGCTTGGTTTATTCCTGGGTTCAGAAATACTTGTTGAGCACCTGCTGTTTCCCAGGCAGTGTTCTAGTCATATATTATGGAACGAAAGAGACAAAATCCTGCCCTGATGCAGCTTACATTTAGTGCTGGCTTTGTTTGTTTGTTTGTTTTAACTATGGTGGGATACTGGGCATTCGCTTTCATAGTTTCTCAGGCCAGAAATCAGCTCTCAGTCTTCTTGTAAATAAAAGTCAGATTAATATCCGGGGTTCTTAATAGTTTTCTGCCTATTTTAGCAGATTGGAATTCCTCCATGCCAAATTGCTTATCATTTTTCAAGAAGCGTGTGGCTTTCGCTATTGGATGGTCACTAAAACTGTTAAATACAAGCAGGCCTGTCACTGGCTGGCCCTTCTGGTTAAGAATGCTGTGTTCAGCCACGACATTGGCTTTTCCTGATTTGCTCTAAGAGGCACTTGTCTGGAGATCTGGGGCCCTGGGCTGTGGTTGAGACAAAACCCTGATGAATGTATTTTTCTGCAGCACGAACTGTCATGGATTCACCTTCGTGGCAGGTGTTTATAGTTTGCTGTGGCTGCTGCAGTGGCTTCTTTCCTTCACCTCTTTCCTCCTGTCTTCTGTCATTTCTGCTTTGGGCACTAGAGAGAATATCTGGCCAGATGCCATTTAGTATATTTTGCTAAGTGTTGTCATTATTTGTGATGTTTATTTGTAAGAGGCTGAGAAATTCCTGTGGTTTTTTTTCTTTCAGAGGAAAACAAGTCCGTTAGGCCTGTGATTGTGAGACCAGTTAATGAGACAATGGAAGTGGAGTTGGGTAAGTGGTCTCCCAACAGGATATGTTGGGATCGTTATTTTGGACTCAGGATTGAGATAAAATGTACCTTTATATGCATAACCAAGTTCTTTTCTGAATAGATCTGTAGTTAGAAGTAAATTGGTGCAAATTACTTCTTAAAATGTTTCTTGGGATTTTTAACCTCTTATGGCAAAAACCCAGCCATGTCTGATTTGCCTGCTCACCTATGCTTGGCTATTACCCTGGAAAACACCAGCTAAAAGGCAAAGTTCAGCAGGCCTAGGAATGAGAAATGTAATTTATCTGGCAGGCACAGAATGGATTTTTTTATGCCCAGAGCTGAGCTTTTAGGCAGATCAGTAAGGCTAGAGGCCAAAAAAAATGACAGTCATTCTAGAAAAATAGTTTTTCCAAATTTTTAGTTCAACAATAAAGAAAAAAATCTTAAAAAATCCAGAGCTGTGCTGTCCCAATACAGTAGCCAAAAACCACGTGTGGCTATGTACCTATAAGCTTAATTTAATTAAATTTAAAAAATGATTTCCTCAGTCACACGAGCCAAATGTCAAGGACTTAACATCCACCTGTGACCAGTGACAGCACAGATGCAGTACGTTTCCATCATGGCAGAAAGACCTATTGGAAACCACTGGTCCAGCCGTAAAAACAAATTCTTGCATCTGAAGATCAAAAATCAGGCTTGCTTTGGAATTCTTTTTTCCAGCAGTAACTGTGTGAAGACAGTGAACAGTTGTATAGAGATTTGGAGGTAAAAGTTTGTGACCTAAGAATTCTACATTTGGCCAAGTGTTATTTATGGTGGAGGGTAATAGACATTCTTACATATAAAGAAAGATGCCAAAACTCAGAATCAAATATAGGCAAATAGAGTCCAGAACAGAGTTTCTTAACATTTTTTTTTCTTCCTTTCATGTCTTCTCCTCTTTGGAGCCTTTTAGACATTTTTTTTCCCCTAATCCTCTACTCCTCCACAGATTTTTAATGGCACAGATATACTGTATATCTGTTGATGCAACATTGTAATAAATACAGATTTATTTTTCCCTCTTCCAAAAACCACTTTTTGCGCCCTTGGCCATGGTCCCCACTGGGAATGCATGCCTTAGAGGTATGCAATTTGAGCCCTAAATGCATTGATCTTCAAAGTCTAAAAATAGCTCCATATTAGGAAATGATTATTTTAATATTAGACAGTAGCACAGAAGCACCCACCGCTGTATTATATGGTTATCTTGAATGATTTCAGATAGGCATTTGATAAAATTCATTACCATTTCCTAATAAAATAATAGGCATGGAGGGATACTTCCTTAATTTAATAGATAATGTCAGTCTGAAACAGTCACCACCATTCTTAATGGTGAAAGAAACTCTAGAGATCTTCTCGTTGAAGTCAAGGTCAAGACAAAGATGCCCACATATTTGTGAACATGCTCTAGAAGTGCCCACTAATGTAATGAAAGTAAAAAGAACCTAGGTCTACTCACTGTAAGGGAGCAAACAACTTTCTTATTTGTAGATCATATAATTATATACCTAGAAATCTTGAGTGTTCCTGAAGAAAATTAGGATAAATTTTATTAAATTATAATAAATTTTAATTTACTAATTGGCCGGCTATAAAGTTAACATTCTAAAATATTAGACTTATTTGGCAATAACCAGCTGGAAATCATAATGAGAAAAAATAGATCACATCTGCAACAGTAAATGTCTCAGTAATGTCTATAAAATATTATATAACATTTTTAAAGTATGAGTTTATAAGGAAGTTTAAAAAAAACAACCCTGAAGTAGAAAACTTTTGTTTCTGAGAGACTGAAAGCATGCATTCTCAGAAGGGGTGGGGTGATGAACAATACTGTTTCCAAGGGGGAGAAAATTGGTTCTTGGGGGCTGGAAAAAAATCTATGTTAACAGATATAAAGTACATCTGTAGTATTAAAATTTCATGGGGGGGGAGACTTAGGAACAAAATTGTTCCGAAGGGGTGACAATGAAAGAAAGCTTGAGAAACACCAATTTAAGGAAAATTGTCATTCTTTTAGTGTCTGAAAAACTGGAAATCACAGAGATATTGACTCTCAAAATTAATTTATAGATTTATTGGAATTGCAATATGATTTTGAATGGACTTAAAAATTGGCAAGTGATTCTTAAATTCACCTGGGAGAATAAAAAGATGAAATATTCTAAAATAATATTGAGAAGAAAAACTGTAAACCATATTTATATCTACTCTAAATCAGCAGTAATTACAAGAGTGTGGTCTCCTTGGCATCAGTAAACACATTCAGATCAACTGAGAAAGTCCAAAATGATAAATGTGGCATTACAAATTAGTAAGGAAGAGAATTCTTAGGAAAGAAGAGAAGTACGATTCAATAAGTGGTTCTGGAATGATTAACTGGCTGGAAAAAAAACGTGATGTGAAAGCCCCCCTTGTAACATACCCAATTAAGTCTAGATAGATTAAAGAACTAAAGATAAAATGATAAAACAGTGTACCTCTAAAAGAAAATGTAGGTGGATATTTTTCTGATTTGGTGATAGAAAGGGCTTTTAAAAGAAAAATAGTGAAAAGAAAAAATTTATAAATTTGATCAAATGGAAAATAAAGAGGTCTATACCAAAGAATCTCCATAAACCAAAATAAAATGAAAGCAACACATTCTAAGGATTTTTTTTGAAATATTTGTCATGTATGATAAAGGGTTAATATTCTCTATGAAGGAAGATCTTCACATGGGTGAGATTAAGATGTGGATGAGTTAAACAATGGACAGTAGGCATGACAGCAGTTCTTAAAAGAAAGACAAGTGAATATTAAGTTTATGAATAACATGGCAGTTTATCACAAAATTCAGCGAATGCAGATGAAAATTTAAATGGGATTGTTTTCCTCTCTCAGTTGGCAATGATTATCTCCAAATACTTGCTATCTGGTTGGTTTGGGGAAAATGTCATTTGCATGCCCCACTAGTGAGAGTGTAGGCTGGTACTGCCCAGCTTAGAAGAGGAGGACTGACTTTTAAAATATGTCCTTTAACTAAATTTACTCAGTTCAATTCAATTCTACTTCCAGATTTTTATTCAAAGTAATACTTAAGGATATGCACAGACAATATGGGGATGTTTGTTGGAATATTAATCATAATAATGAAAAGTTAGAAGCAGATTTTGTTTAGCAATAGGAAAACAGTTGATCGTAGTAAATCTGTATTATTGAATAATAAGCATCCATTAAACCACCTATTTTGGAAGTCTAGTCATGTGGGCCAAAATTCCCAAAGCACAGTATTGACAAAATAGTAGATACAATCAGACACCAATAAAAAAGATTACGTATGTACATGGAGATGTGGAATGAAATGCATAATGTTACTAGTAATGGTTATCTCTTGGTGATGGATTTAAGAGTGATTTCCTTTTTCCTTTGTGCTTTACTGTAATTTAAAGTTCTTATTCAATAGCCATTTATTAATCTAGATAGGTAGAACAGAATAAAAATCAGTTAATGCTAGTATTAAAAATACATTGTTTTACAGGTTCCCAGGCACAATTGATATGCAATGTCACTGGCCTAGTGAGTGACGCCGTCTACTGGAAGTGGAATGGGTCAGATATTGATGAAGATGATCCATTGCTGGTGGAAGACTTTAAAACGTACGTATGCCAAGAGCCAATTATACTATAGAGAAATTTTGGTATTGAATTCCATGTCATGCTTTATATAACCTTGTTATGTTTTAATCTAAGAGCAAGGGTTAGTTGGCCATTGATTGGTCCTCACTTTTTGCTGCCATTTCCAATCTTGCTCAGCTAAACCGAATTTATAAAATTGTGTTTATCAAAGGTAAAATTGTATGTCATGGTGGTGCAGATTTCAGACCAGTAGAAAGCGTTTCTCTTAAATTCTGTTATATATGTTGCTACAATCCAGTTAAACAATTACCCTGAATTACTTTTCACATCATTCCTTTTTCCTTTTTTAAGTTGATCAGAAAAACTCAATAAATGGGTGTGGCTTCCTACTACCTCCTTATAGGATAAACTCTAGAATCCTTAGCATCACCTGCCAAGCTCTTTGTCATTTGCCCAGTCTTCTCTTTTTAATATATTTTTCCCTGTGTCCCATGGGGACAAGGATGCATATTCCATATTATTCTTCTTGAAAGTTGATCATTTTAATTTGAAATCTCTGCTACTGAATCTGTTGCCAACAATGGGCTTGGGCCTATGAAATCTCCGATCAGCATTGCCAATGCCTGATTTTTGTGCCTGTGATTAGGGTTGGTGATTATTTCTGCTGCAATTTCTATTACAAATAAAGAGATAAACCGGGTATACACGTCTTACTTGTGGTTGATGCAATTTTATTCAACAACTTTATTATCTTTCTTTTGTACAGAATGGACATTCCTTCAACCAAAAAACGGAAAACAATAATCTTAATGCTTAATATTTCAGAAGTAGAAAGTAGGTTTTATCTATATCCATTTACCTGTTTAGCCATGAATATAGCTGGTGAAAATGCAGCATATATCCAATTAATACATCCAGGTAAACAACAAACTATTTGAATTGCAGTTTTGTTTTACTCTGTAAGATTCCATGACCTTGAGATTTGTAATGCTCTTTCCTCTGTCTGGAACACGATTTGCTTCCTCTTAACCTGGGTAACTTCAATTCCTCTTTCACTTCTCAGCTGAACTATTTCTTCTTCTAGGACATTTTTCTGACCTGATGCCCACACTTAACACAGCTCACTGCCCAAGCAGAGGAGGCTCTGTTGTGTACTTCCAGAGCACCGTATGTCCTGCTCCCAGCATCTGTCATACTTAGTTTTCTTTAGGACTGTGAATTCTGTAATGGTGCAGAACATTTATTTTATAATAATTCTGTTTCAAGACCTATTAGTAACTTAGGTCTGACACTCTGGAGGTGCCTGTTTTGGTTCCTGCTGCTAAAGCAGATACCATACTCTGGGATGGCTTAGACCATGGGAATATATTGACTCACAGTTTTGATGCTAGGAGAAGTCCAAAATAAACCTGCCATCAAAGCAATGCTTTCTCCCAGCAGACTGTGACGTTTTGGGACTGGCTGCCAGCAATTCTTGGTCCTTGGCTTTTCTGTCAAATGGCAATGCACATGGTGGCCTCTCCTGCCTTCTCTGGGTTCCGTTGGCTTCTCCCGTGGCTTTTTGCCTCTTGATGTCTGAATTTCATTCTGCTTATAAAGGGATCCGGTGTTAGGATTAAGACCCATTCATTGGGCCACACCTTAGCTGAAATAACCTCATCTGAAGGTCCTGTGTGTGGTGGGTTCATACCCACAGGAATGGATTCACACACACGTTTTTCTGGGGTACAAAACTTTAAGCCACCACAGGACCTAATAAATGTTTTTAGGTAAATGACTACATAAATGATTTGATTTATGCATAAGAGAAGCTTAAGTATCAATCTTCTAAACGGTGTCAGAAATTATATTGGCATAATCAAACACAGTATTGAAAGTATTTGTGAAACATTTGAAGATAATCTGTGGTTGAATTAAAAATAGGGTGTTTATGAATGTGCACATGCAAGAAAATCTAAACGAATCTTCAAACTGTTAGAAGTGGTAAATGAATTTAGCGAGATCACTGGAGTCAATATTGTATTTATAGATACATACATATATATGTGTGTGTATATATATGTATAAAGTGTTTATATGTATATCTAAACACCAGTAACAAATAGAAGGTAAATCTTGAGGATAACATTTACAATAGCATCAAAAACCATCAAATACTTAGGAATAAATCTAACAAAAGCTGTTCAGGACCTCCAAAATACAAACTAAAATTATTATTGAGGTAAATTAGAGAAGACCTAAAAAGATAGAGGGTATCTACAATTTTCGTGGACTGGAAGACACAATATTATATAGATGTCAGTTGTCTCTATATGAATCTATAAATTCAAAATAATTCCAGTCAAAATCTCAGCAGGATTTGTGCACATGTGGGTATGTGTTTGTATGTGTTTGTGTTGTGGGCACATGTGTAAATTGATGAGTTTATTCTAGAAGTCATGGAAATGTAAAAGTTGTCTTGAATTAGAACAATAAATCTGGGGAATTTGCACTACCAGAGAGCCTGATCTTGCATAAAGTTCCAAGACTATAAATAAATGTTCACTATCAATTTGGTCAATTGGGTATTGATACAGAAAATGGTATATCTGGATTTCTACTTCATACCAAAATCAGTTCCAGATGGATCAAAGATCTAAATTATAAAGAAGCTTGATATAATAAAGCCCTTTTCTTTATGCATACATAGTTCCTGACCTTTAGAAGGCATTTTCTTTTTTCTTTTCTTCTTGCTCTTCTACCCCTTTCACCCCCTCCCCCTTCTTCTCCATAATCATCAGATGAATATTTTGAGAGAGGTCAGAAGAAAGTGGAGATGTGAAACATTCCGTATGGCTTTGCTAGAACTCCCTTCTTACCTTCCCCCAGCCTTTAGCTTTCCCCGCCAGACTCTCCTACCTCAGGAAATTTTTGTAGACTTTTGAATGTATTTGACTTTTGTCCATTTATTATGAAGTGGTGTATCCTATGGTGTTCTGTGTTTTTCCTTTGTTATTGTGTATTATCCTATTGAAGTGGAAATTTAATAGAATGTACCTTAGTTTTTTATAGTATCCGTGATTGATTGCTTTGCATATTAGTATCCAAACAGGTAAATAGTGTCTGAACATAGGCCAATCCCAAATATAGTTTCTTATGAAATATTTAATTTTCTGTGTTCAAAATTTAAGTTATTTTTCGTTCCAATATTTTTTTTCTCTCTTTTCAGCTGCACGTGATTTCCAGAAGCATGTAATTGGTGTATTCGTCATGTTTACGGTAGCGATTACATGCTCTGTTTTCATCTACAAAATCTTCAAGGTTGACATTGTGCTTTGGTACAGGGATTTCTTCTATGATTTTCTCCCCCCAAAAGGTAGAGTTTTATGTTTTCTTGTTGGAGAGGGGGGAGTTAAGAGATATAGAAGATGATTAAAAAGGCCTTTCCTTAAGTATTAAAATGAACCACTGCATGTACAAGAACAGTAGTTTTTTTTGTACATAATCACAGCTTCATAATTAGTATAAAGCTGTGGTTTTTGAAGTTGTACAAATAGTGATTCATGGAGTGTTTTCTGGTAAAAATTTTGAAAACTTAGACTGAATATCATTGTTTTCCAAGTTATTGCTTTAGTGTTCATATTGATGGGATAAACAAGTGTTCAGAGCATCTGTTCACAAATTCTGTTATTCAGAAGCCGTTTTTCGCAGCCTGTTAGGTTCTGGGCAGGACATAGATAACCCCATGATCTACCTTCAAATGAAAGAATGACTAGATTTTCATGCATCAGGGAAGTGCTCTCTTTCCCTTTTGTTTAAACCTTTCAAAAATGTAACACCAAAATAATCGAGTTTGGGACCAAGACATTTGAGGAAAGAGATAACTGCAGGAAGATAAGGAAGTTCCATACTGAGAGGTGAAGAATCTCTGTGAGGTGGCCATCAACCACAATATAAGAACAGCTTTGTAGTTAAAAGATAATTTAAAAAAAACCCCTTTCAGTCTTGCTGCTTCATTCATACCACGGCCCACAAAATCCATATTTAATTCTGAAGCGCATGTTTGTGATATTGACTTTACCAAATATTTAATTCTTCCCTTTCATTCCAAACACATTGCATTTCCCTTTAGTTCCAGATGGAAAGACCTATGATGCCTACATACTGTATCCCAAGATCCTTGGGGAGGAGGCCACCTCCAACTCAGATATTTTTGTGTTTGAAGTCTTGCCTGAGGTCTTGGAAAAACAGTGTGGATATAAGCTGTTCATTCTTGGAAGGGATGATTATGTTGGGGAAGGTATGTATGCCATGGAAAAGAGGTAAAAGGTTTATTGTTATAAAACTAATTTAATCACTAAAGTTGGGTTTCATCTTTCTAGAAGACTGTGTGGCATGGGTGCACGTATCTCATGATTTGACTTTCACATTTATTAAATGCAAAATTTTCACTTCTCTCATAGATTGCTGGAGCAATAATTACTTATTTTACATTTAATTTTGAAACACTCAACAACTAGCTACATCTGATAGTCACATTACAGTTGTATAGAGAAAGAAAATTAACAAGGACATTAAAAAATTTCTCCTGAATATTTTTCTGTATCCCAAATGAAGTGCTCCTCTATGTGGATGGGTTTTTGTGCTGGTCTATAAAAGGGGAAGCCCCTTAAGCCTTTAGCAGGCAGAAGAAAAGATCATCAGGGTTTTGGTCCTGGAAAGAATGATTATAAGTTGAAATTTAATTACTACTTTGTGCTTCATGTTTTTCAGACATTGTCCTGGTCACTGATGAAAATGTAAAGAAAAGCAGAAGACTGATGATCATTTTAGTCAGAGAAATGTTGGGATTCAGAAGTCTAGGGAGTTCATCTGAGGAGCAAATAGCTATATATAATGCCCTCGTTCAAGATGGAATTAAAGTTGTCCTACTTGAGCTGGAGAAAATCCAAGACTACGAGAAAATGCCAGAGTCCATTAAATTCATTAAGCAGAAGCACGGGGTCATACGATGGTCAGGGAACTTTACTAAGGAATTTCAGTCTGCAAAGACAAGGTTCTGGAAAAACGTAAGGTACCACATGCCAGCTCGGCAGCATCCACTTTCATCCAAGCACAAGTTGCTGTCTCCAGCCCCGGGGCCGGACTCCAAGGACAGACTGCAAGAAATCCACATACCCCTTGGGTAGCACAGAAGAGCTTGGGCGAAGAGCCCATTGGGTGACTCCTGTCTCATGGCCCTCCAGGCCGGGCTGTGCCTCCTGCTGACTTGTGCAGTCATAGAAAGCACGTGTATAGCCCTTTATCTCTGAGGTCCCCTGGCACTGGACTGTTAAAGGAGTAGGATGTGGTGGCAATAGCAGGCTAGGGCAAATCCAATCAGAGGGTTTGGGAAGGCCTTTCAACAAGGCCACAGATGCTCCCTCTCAACGTTTGAGCTGCTGAGAAAAGGCACTGGGATGGTAAATGAGAGAAAAGAATGTGCACTCCATGTTCGCCATCTAGAGTTGGCTTTAGGTTGATGGGGCCCCAGGGGACCCCTGCAGGGTCACTATCCCAGAGAGGCTGTCATGGACCCTGCAGGCAGAGGAAGGCTGATGCTTCACAGAGGACGGTGAAATGATTCTTGGAGAACTTCACATTTGCCAGCAGTCAGTTTCTAGAAATTCAACTTTATTTTATAGACCTTTACAATTATTTCAAGACATGAAGGGATTCCTCAGGATTCCAAGGTTTTGAAATAGCCTTTGTGTTCAAAGCAGCAGTAATAGGGCATTGTTTCTCCTCTTTGTTCTTTTCTCCCTGGCATGACCATTCTGTTCTTCCTTTTCTTTGTATTTTACTTGGCTCATCACTTCTCTGAAAGAACAGCTTGCAGTGCGCTCGTCCCTTCACCTGTCACCCACACTGCCCCTCGTGGGACGCCATTTATCGCGTCCTGCCCTTGGGAACGAACCTCCACTGGGCTTCTCCTCTCCTGCTCATGAGCTGAAGCTCAGGTCCCTCCTTAGCAGCTCCGTGTCCCCTCCCCAGCCTGGCTGCACCTGTCCTCACGGCCGCCACCTCCTCTGTCTGGCAAGGTAGATTCTCAGGTCGGCTCTCCCTTGGCACCTGCCCCGAGCCCCTCTGCCGCCACCCTGCCTCGCCAGCCTCGCCCCCTGCCTGGACGGCCCTCTCCCATTTTCTCGGCCTACCAGAACTTTCAAAATTGATTTCAATTCCATTTTCACCAAGAGACTACTTGACAGCGCTCTCTCCTTCCTCTCTACTGGCAGCATTTACTGTTGGTTATCGCGTCACGGGATTGTGTGTGCTGCCTCCAGCCAGAAGCTTTGTGTGTTTCACTGTTCATCCTTGGTGCCTTCCACAAGTAATTTGCACATGCAGCACATATTTATTTACTGCTTTATTGTTGAGCAAGTTTTCTCAGATCATTGTATTTAATTTTCACACTTACGCTTATTTTAAGGAGAATGAGTTTCCTGGTTTTTAAATATTCCACTCTTAGCACTGTTTGGACCTAGGGCGTGAACCTCCGTCTCTGGCTCCCAGTCCAGGTTGGAAAACTTGATTCAGGGCAATAAACGAGCCGCCCCCCAAACCACCCCACCCCCCAACCCCAGCCCTTCTGTGGGAAGAAATGGTGGGATGGGGGCTAAGTCTAGGAATGCTTTTATTTGAGAAACCAAATTCCTAATTTTCAAAACTTATGTTTAGCTTTTATGGAAAAGCTTTTCTGCTTTTGTAAGTTCTTTCCCTAAAGGTAAATATTTCTTATTAAATAAAAATGAAACCAAATTGGGGTTTCTAGTATAGAAATAAGTATTTTTTAAAAATTTGAAGACAGTCCTCAGGATTATTTGAGATTCCCTGGGAAACCCCAAAGCCATGTTTATGTGCCAATTATTGAAGTATATGAAGGACAGACCTTCTGTTTATATTTTTCATATATAATATTATGGGTGGGTGAACACAAACTTTCTTTTGGAACAATTATTTCTTTTCCCGGAGTAGTCAGAGCTAGACAAGAACACAGTGTTTAATGTTTTGACTCTTCCCTCTAGCTGGCTTCTCCCTGCTCCGATTTTAGTAATAGTCGTGTTTTGGAAAGACCGATTTAAAGGAAGTACTTTATTTTCATTTGGCAAGACACGCAGACCGCAGCCCAAGTCCAACTGAGGCAGTGTCACATCCCAAAAGATGCCTATTAAATGCTTTAAAAGTATAATTTTGCAGATGCTTGTTAGTGTATCATCTATACAGTAGATTTGCATGTATAATACCAAGAAAGCCAGTTCTGAATCTTATCATTAGAGGCAAAATTGGTCAGGAACTGAGAAGGGGAAAAACAACCAAGAATTCCAAGTGGTATTGCATCTAGACTTTAGGGAGAGACAGAAATCCCCTGATAAATGTGGATGGAGGAGGGTCCCAAACAGGAAAGTGAAATGTCACTCCCCAGCTCAGGATTCCAGAGGAAGAAACAACATTTCTAATTCGTGTGCACTTCCTTTGACTTATTGTTTTCACCAAAACCTCTTTTAAGCTCTTCCTTTCACCTCTTCCCCATTAATTAGATTTTACTGCATTTTCTGATGATTTTTTTTTCAGTCAGCTTAAGTGTTTAAAATAAAAGTCTGCAAATACAACGAAGTATTTAATTACCGCTTGTTAAAACGGGTTTAGCAGAATTTGTAATTTCCCTTTCTTCCCGTTCTATTTAATTTTATTTGCAATAAAACGGAAAGGTTTTGAGCCGTTTTTGATAAATTATGTTTGTACTGGTTAATGATGAAGGTATTTTTTAAAACTAGTTTGTATAATTCTGCAGCAGATGCCAAATATTTTTCTATCTAGAAACACCAGATTCTCGTACAGTATGCCTCACTGATCAGTGTACTGCACTTGTTTTCTAATAAAATTGTTAAAACCTGGTATTGGCTATTATCATTTAAAATCTGCTGCTTTGCTCTCCTTTCTCCACAGCTTTCTTGCAGGCTTCCAGGCCACATGGTGCGAGAGCATGCTTCTGCAGGGAGGGTTTCTGTTGGGGGGTGCAGAAATCATTAGCCAATCACTCGTAACTTGCCTTACGTAGCCTCAACTGAGCTGCATCTTAGTCTGCTTGTTTCTAAAATGGATTAAAATGTGGCACTTATTATTAACCTTACCTATGCAAAATATCGTCTAAGGGCAACATTTGTGTGGACATTCACATTTTACGAAAGACTTCCATTTATTTTGTCCTCTGACCCAGGAAGTCAACAAAATTGGCAAATTAGGTGTCCAAAATGCATGCTTTAAAGATCATAAACTCTAATTATCCGAAAGCCCTTAGGGCCAGCCCAGTTGGCCCCCCTTTATTCTTGCATTGTTTCTCTTCTAACAGGCTGGCTGCTCAGTCAGTAACTGGGGGGAAGGGGATGGATGGGGGTTTGGTTTAGAATTGGAGGGACTCTTAATCTGGAGAAACCCTAAATCCTACCTCTACCTTCTACTAGGTGTGATACCTTGGACAAACTCTTTGAGCCCCAGTTTGTTCATCTATAAAATGGGTATAATACCTAGTTCATAGAACTGTCAAAGGATTAAAAAGAAGAGTAAATATATTATGACAAGCACAGCACCTAGTGTATACTAGACCTGAAGAAGAAAAGTAGTTTTGTTGGTAGCAATTCTATGAAAAAACTTGGTTACCTTAAGTAATATTAGAACTGGCAGACAGAATGGATAGAGAAGCAAAGCAATCCTAAAAAAGGCAAGGCATTAATGGCATGATGAAGTCCTGTAATACAGAGGCTAAGAGCTCCAGCTCATCCCAGCCAGCTCAGAGACGTCTGTGAATCACTGATGGAGAAAAGCTGATGTTCTCGTTGGCCCTCTGCTAGCCCCATGCTTTAAATCATGTGTAGTGGTCTTAAATACAGGCAGAGGTTTGCTTTAACACATTCTGATGGATTTTTCAATGGAAATAAAAAATGCAAGAACCTGTAAAAATTTAGGAAATAGTTATCCAGAAAACTTGCCTGTCCAGGATCTCGCGCCCTTTATTTAATTTAGAAAGCTCTTCCCCAAAATTTTGGTTATTTTACCAAGTAATATTTTATTTTTGAGCAAACAATTAAAAAATCAATACCAACAGCCACCTAAAAGACTTTTTTTGTTGTTATTGTCATTACCGGGTAATTTTCCCCCAGAGTAAAGTAAAATAGCCTGCCCCCCAGCCCCTCTCATTCTCTCTGGAAATATTTCTCAATTTGAGTGCTCTCTAGTGGAAAGAGACCTGGGGAATTATAGCCTGCCCTGTCACCACTTAGCTTTGATACTAGAGCACAGCACCTGGTTGTGTTGAACCCCAGATTTCTCAGCTATGAAATAGGACTTCTTATGTTATAAGCTTTTTATATGTGGGACAACCTCTCTCCAGAACCTGGGATAGAATTTCAATTTGTATCTTCTTAGTTTTACCACTTGATTGGTGCTGATAAAGCAAAAATTTGTTCACCCAAAATGCATCTTTTTCAAATTCTCTTGGTTTGGGTTTGGAGGGAGAGAAGAGAATAAATCTTGTTGCTGACTTTTTTTTAAATGATGCCTTTTACTTAAATTTTAGCAAGTCAGGATAAGGGTTGATATTTTGGGTACAGTACATTTCCCAAATATTCATTGAAGGAATTTTAAGTATAAAAAAGTATCTTATAATTATAAAACCGGAGATATCCTCAAGCTGTTTTGTCAGAAAAAAATGTGTGGAGGCCAAAAGAGGGATGAGTTTCATTTAAGAAAACATGAAGATAATGATCTTGGACTGGGCGGGGAAGTTGCTCCTTTTCACTAACATAAAATACATGAATGGATAACTATGGTAGCAAGAATTCATAAAATAGGAAAATAAAGTACCGTGAAAAAATGTACATGGGGATATGGGTAGGAGGGACAACTTGGGGGTATAATATTTATTTTACAACCTCAATATGAGGGCATATGTGTGTAGGCTCGTGTAAATAAATGTTAGAGAGAGGAAAGTTACAGGAGATAGATGACATTACTTAAAATAAGTATTAACCCTTTGAAACAACACCATGCTCAATCTTATACATTAATCAGCTTTCTTCTAAGGAAGCCTTGACTATGAACACCCAAACATTAAACAGCAATTGTTAAAATTTGCAGGTGTTAGCCTGGTCGAGCCTGTACCACCTGAATCTCAACTTGTAGGAACCTGATGACTTCTCTAGTTGTGTGCCTAACAGGTGCAAGATTAATGTACTTACCGAGTTAATGTCAAGAAAAGCTTATTTTTCTTAGACCTTTGACCTGGAAGTGATACCAAATGGTTCTGGATCTTGGGAGAGTTGCCCTGATAGCTTTCCACAGAGTTCATTGATTCTTTTTTCTTTTCTTTTTTTTTTTTTTTTTGCATATATTAAGCAAAAAGGGATTTATTGGAAGGATATAGAGCAAGGGTAGGCAAACTTTTCTGTAAAGGGCCAAATAGTAAATATATATTTTTTAAAATTTTTTTTTCATTTTTATTGAGATTGTTCAGATGCCATACAATTATCCAAAGATCCAAAGTGTACAATCACTTGCCCCTGGGTACCCTCATACAGCTGTGCATCCATCACACTTAATTTTTGTTCAATTTTTAGAAACTTTTCATTACTCCAGACAAGAAATAAAGTGAAAGATGAAAAAAGAAAAAAAGAAAAGGAAACTCTAATCCTCCCCTATCCCTAACCAACCCCCCTCAATTGTTGACTCCTAGTATTGATACAGTACACTTGTTACTGTTTATGAAAAAATGTTGAAATGCTACTAACTGTAGTATATAGTTTGTAATAGGTATATAGTTCTTCCCTATATGCCCCTCTATTATTAACTTCTAATTGTATTGTCATACATTTGTTCTGGTTCATGGAAGTGATTTCTAGTATTTGTACAGTTGATCATGGACATTGTCCACCATAGGATTCAGTTTTGTACATTCCCATCTTTTGACCTCCAACTTTCCTTCTGGTAACATATATGACTCTGAGCTTCCCCTTTCCTCCTCATTCACACACCATTCGGCACTGTTAGTTATTCTCACATCTTGCTACCAACACCCCTGTTCATTTCCAAACATTTGAGTTCATCCTAATTCAACATTCTCCTCATATTAAGCAACCACTCCCCATTCTTAAGCCTCGTCCTATATCTTGGTACCTTATGTTTCATGTCTATGAGTTTACATATTATAATTAGTTCCTATCAGTGAGACCCTGCAATAATTGTCCTTATGTGTCTGGCTTATTTCACTCAGTATATTGCCCTCGAGGTTTTGTCATCAACCCATTTTTTTTTTTTTAATATGGTTTTGTTCACTCACCATACATTCCATCCCAAGTAAATAATCGATGGTTTTCTGCATGGTCATACATTTATGTGTTCACCACCTTCACCACTATCTATATAAGGGCATCTACATTTCTTCCACAAGGCAGGAGGGAGAGTCAAAGAAGGTAGAGAGGCAAAAGAAAGAGGAAAAAAAAATGACAGCTAGGAAGCAGCAAAAGGAAAAATAACCTTAGATCAAAGTAGAATAAAGAATCAGACACCACCACCAATGTCAAGTGTCTAACATGCCTCCCCTATCCCCCCCTCTTATCTGCATTCACCTTGGTATATCACCTTTGTTACATTAAAGGAAGCATAATACAATGATTCTATTAGTTACAGTCTCTAGTTTATGCTGATTATATCCCTCCCCCAATGCCTCCCCATTTTTAACACCTTGCAAAGTTGACATTTGCTTGTTCTCCCTTGTAAAAGAACATGTTTGTACATTTTATCACAATTGTTGAATACTCTAGATTTCACCAAGTTACACAGTCCCAGTCTTTATCTTTCCTCCTTTCTTGTGGTGTCTCACATGCTCCCCACCTTCCTCTCTCAACCGTATTCATAGTTACCTTTGTTCAGTGTACTTACATTGTTGTGCTACCATCTTCCAAAATTGTGTTCCAAACCACGCCCTTCTGTCTTCTATCACCCTGTAGTGCTCCCTTTAGTATTTCCTGTAGGACAGGTGCCTTGTTCACAAACTCTCTTATTGTCTGTTTGTCAGAAAATATTTTGAGCTCTCCCTCATATTTGAAGGACAGCTTTGTTGGATACAGGATTCTTGGTTGGCGGTTTTTCTCTTTCAGTATCTTAAATATATCACACCACTTCCTTCTTGCCTCCATGGTTTCTGCTGAGAGATCCGCACATAGTCTTATTAAGCTTCCTTTGTATGTAATGGATTGCTTTTCTCTTGCTGCTTTCAGGATTCTCTCTTTGTCTTTGACATTGGATAATCTGATTATTAAGTGTCTTGGCGTAGGCCTATTCAGATCTCTTCTGTTTGGAGTACGCTGCGCTTCTTGGATCTGTAATTGTATGTCTTTCATAAGAGATGGGAAATTTTCATTAATTATTTCCTCTATTATTGCTTCTGCCCCCTTTCCCTTCTCTTCTCCTTCTGGGACACCAATGATAAGTACATTATTGTACTTTGCTTCATCCTTGAGTTCCCAGAGACGTTGCTCATATTTTTTCATTGTTTTCTCCATCTGCTCCTCTGCGTGTAGGCTTTCAGGTGTTTTGTTCTCCAGTTCCTGAGTGTTTTCTTCTGCCTCTTGAGATCTGCTGTTGTATGTTTCCATTGTGTCTTTCATCTCTTGTGTTGTGCCTTTCATTTCCATAGATTCTACTAGTAGGTTTTTTGAACTTTTGATTTCTGCCGTATACATGTCCAGTGCTTCCTTTACAGCCTCTATCTCTTTTGCGATATCTTCTCTAAACTTTTTGAATTGATTTAGCATTAGTTATTTAAATTCCTGTATCTCAGTTGAAGTGTCCGTTTGTTCCTTTGACTGGGCCATAACTTTGTTTTTCTTAGTGTAGGTTGTAGTTTTCTGTTGTCTAGGCATGGTTTCCTTGGTAATCCAAATCAGGTTTTCCCTGACCAGAACAGGCTCAGGTCCCAGAGGGAAGAAATATTCAGTATCTGGTTTCCCTGTGGGTGTGTCTTAGAAAATTCAGTTCATTGATTCTTATCTTGTTAAACACATCCTGAGAGTGAGACATCTTTAGAGAGAGAGTACTGCATGTTCAACAGCCCTCGACAGAACCCACTTCCGTATTTGCCATGTCGCCAGCCCCGCCGTGGCTATGCTACCCTCTCTCCCCGCTCCTCAGCCATTTCACATCACTTATCCTGCTCAGTTTGAGGCACATCCAGTTTCTCATTCACCCTCAAGGCTGTGAATATCTGCCAGGAGCATGAGTGTTTTTTATTGTTATATGATGTTCCATAATCTTGCCATCCCCACTCTACTTACTGATGGGCTGCTGTATTCTCAGGTTTACTAAAAACTGGAACTTATGTCTTTTCCCAAATTCCAAAACATATGGTAAATAATTTTGCTTTCGATATTACTTTTATATTTCTAATAAGTGCTAGCCTTGTCCTTAACAATATACCAGACAGTGAGGAAATCACGAAGTATAGAGAATAGTGTGATGGGAATGTTGTTGAGGAAATATAAGGCCATGTTATAGAGGAAGTAGAGCGTATGAAAGCTATTGGAGGTTTTCTGTTAGGAAAACATTAGGCATGAAGAAACAAAAACAAGTAGACTGATTTGGCACCATTATGCATGGGAATTAGGAGGGGATAAAAGGTAAGAGAGGGATGCCATTAGGAAGTTAGTAGGAGGTTTACTCTGTGAGTTGATTGTATTAGAAATGTTTTTCTTAAATAAAAAGTAAAAAAAAAGAAATAAACCTTTTGCGTTTTGGAAGTAGTATGTGTTTACCGTAGGAAATGAAGAAATTTCAGAAAACTATGGAGGAAAAAATCACCTATAATCTCACAACCTAAAGACAATTGTTAACATTTTATTGTCTTCCTAGGGATGTAATTGAGATCTTATGACATATGCAGTTTAATAGAACAATATTTTAAACTTAGTACAAATGTTTGTCCATCGTATTCTTATTTGAAATGAGTAATTGTGAAGTCTATCAGATGGATAGTCCACTATTTAGGTTTTCTGTTTGGTTGGAGATCTAGATATATTCTGTTTTTAGCTATCAGTGGTCAAAATGAAATAGCCGTCTTTGCCCAAATATCTTTGTCTAGTTCCCTGCTTATTTGTTTAGCATTGTTTTCTAGAATTGGTGGGCCAGAGGGTAATGGACCTTTTCAGGTTCTTGCCTAATTGCATTCTGTAAGAATGTTTGCTCTCTTCTCCCACATGAAGTGCGCACAAGTGCCTATTTGGCTGTGTTTGTGTTAGCATTGAGGAAACTCACTTTTAAATCATTGCTTATGGGATAGACAAAAAGGATATCCTATGCTATGAGCATTTCTTTGTAAGTTAAATATTAATGAGGTTGAAAGTCTCATGTGGCATGGACGGTTACAGCAGCCCTTGTCCCAAATTTGTGATGCCCTCAGCTAGTTAGCAAGAGGACTGGAACCCAGATGTTCTGATTCCCAGGTAAATGCTCTTTTAAACCAATCATTGTTTGGGATAAATGTAAGAACCTTCACTTACAATAAAGGAAGTATGTACATGCAAGTGGGGAAAGTATGGCTTAGCAGGAACAAAGGTGGGATTAATATGCAGTAATCCCAGAATGAATGAATGTGTAATGTAGAGGCGAAAAAACTGAACCAAAAAATACAAACCCATCCTGACCACAGTTATGTTAACAGAAGTCTAATATTTAGCGTTGCAGGAATGAAAGTGTTCTCCTTGCCGGGCACTTCAGGAGACAGCAGGTGGCTGAGTGGCTCTGAGGACAGTGGAACCTGGGACCCTGGGTCCTCAGCTGGGAGAGAAGGATTGTCAGGAGAACTGTGGTAACTCTGGGTGGGGGGCAAAGTGGAAGACATGACTCCCCTTTCTATAGACCCAAAGGGTGTTAGGAGAACCTGTAACTGAAACCAGCCTCAGAACACCACAATCTTCAGCGAGAAAGCACCGCCTTGCTGACGCCTCAAATTTGGACTTCTCCTAGCCTCAACACCATGAGCCAAGGAATTCCCTGTTGTTTAAGCCAACGCATTGTAGGATACTTGTCTTAGCAGCAGGGAAACGGAGACAGGGACTTTTAGTAGGGACGTCTCTAGAGAGATGCTGTGCCTGAGGCAAAGCAACCAGTGTGGGTGTGGGGGACACCATTATGGCTGCGTGTGTGTACACGCATGTGATAGCATAAAAGTCCTTAAATCAGGAGGGCTTCCCAGTACTGACTATTGTACCCTGCGATGCCCCCTTGTGGCACCCCTACAAAACAGAGCTCAGGACGGGGCTCTTTACTGGAGAGCTAGCCAAACCCTGGCCTTAGACCAACCCTGTGATTTTGTGATTCTGTGCCTAACCAGCCTTCCACGCAGCAGCCAGAGTGATTAAAACCCACACATTTTATTGAAGTATAACATACGTTGAGAGAGTGCACATATTATAAGCGTACAGCTCCAGGACGTTTCCGCAAATGAGCACATCCATGTTCCCAGCATCCAGATGGAGAAAGGACAAGACAAGACCTGGAGCCCCCTTCCTGCCCCCTCCCAGTCACCCACTGCCCGTCCTCCAAGGGAAACCACCTCCTGACTTGCAGCAGCAAAGACCAATTTAGCCTGGTCTTGAAGTTCATATAAATGCCATGCTGTTGTATGCCCTATTATTTATCTATCTTTTTTGGGAAAATATTATATCTTTGACATACAACCATGTGACCCATCCACACTGCCTGTACTCTTTCTCATGGCTGTGTAGTATTCCATTGTGTGACCATACCATGACAGTTTTATCCCTTCCATTGCTGATGTGCTTTGGGGTAGCACAAGTTTTTGGCTATTATGAACATTCTAGCAAATGTCTTTTTTGGTGAACATATATATGCATTTCTATTTCCTATACCCCTTGGAGTGGAGTCATTGAGCTTCAGAAGATATGGTTGAATAGTTTTCCTAAGTGGTTGTGCAAATTATACTCCCCCCAGTGGTATGGGAGAGTTATAGTCGCTCCACATCTTTGTCAACACTTGGAATTGTCAGACTTTATAATTCTACCTATTTTGGTACACATTTAGTACTCAGGGTGAAATTTAAAAATGTAAATAAGATTATGCATCTTTCCTGCCTTGAATCTTCTAATAGCTTTTAATTTCTCCTAGAATAAAATCCAAGCTTCCTATGCTGTACAGGTCCTGATGTGATCCAGCCTCTTCCCACCCTTATTCATTGGATTCTGATCACAGGCTTCATTGTTGTTATTTTGAAATTTCCAAACTCTTTCCTATTTCAGAGATTTTGCACTAACTGGTCTTCCAACTGGGAGAGCTCCTCCCCCAGATATCTAACTGGAGGCTCCTTGTCATTACTCGTTATCTCAGTTATAACGTCACCTCCATAGTGGAGCCTTCCCCAAGCCCCTCTCGATCACTTTACCATATTTTATGTCCTTCATGGTTCTCACCAACCTGAAGTCATCTTGTTTTTCTTATTTAGTGTTTTTCTCTATCCAAGAGTCTGTCTTCTTTTGTATTCCCAGTATAATGCAAACAGAGAACCCACTTGATGACTATAGACTATAGTTAATAGTATAATTATAGTAATACTGTTTCATCAATTGTAACAAAATTACTACTGTAATGCCGAGTGTTAATAATAGGGAAAACTGAGTGTGTGTGTGTGTGTGTGGAGGGGTATATGGGAACTCTATTTTCTGCATCATCTTTTTGTAAATCTACAACTTTTCTAATAAGAAAAATAAATCAATTGAGTCAATTACCCAGGGCTAGTGATTAATGGTACAAACTACTAAGAATATTCCTATTCTAAGCAGGGAAGAATGGACAAGGAAGGTTTAGTGTGGGGGTGATGATAAAGAACCGATGCTTATCAAGCATCTCTTATGTGTCCAGCACTCTACTACGAAGGTTTTACAAACATCATCTCTGAAAAGTGGGTACAACCTTCCCTATTTTATTGGTAAATGATGCTCCTGGGATTCCGTCAAGGAGAGGGCAGTGATGTAAATCTGTGCCTTCACGTGAAGGCAAGCACATGAGACATCAGAGTTAGAACTTTAAAAAGTCCTTTACAAATTAATGAGAGGAAGATAACCAAGTGGAAAACAGGGCAAAACATACGAGAAGGAATTTCACTGGGAGAACCAAGAAATGGCCAATAAACACAGGCAAAGATGTTCCACTTTACTAGTAATTAGGGAAATACAAAATAAAATCACAAGACAACTTTTACACCGTCAGATTGGCAAAACTGGCAAAATTTTAAAGTCTTACATTACCAAACATTGGGAAGCAAGTGAAGTGACGAAACTCCTTATTCTGTAAAAGATACTACTGTGGAGAAACATTAGGGATTTTCTAATACAGTTGAAGATCCAAAGATTTTGGAATTCCACTTACTAGAGAATCTCTCAAATATGCACACAAGAGGACATTATACAAATCTTCACAGCAGCACTGTTTAGCTTCTCCAGGAAATGAAAACTAGGAATTACCAAAGAAAGCAACTTTCTGACATCACAAAAACCATTGGTGGAGTTGGAAAGACCATGAATTTATAATCTCTACTGGCTGAGTTTTAGGCCTCCTTATTCAGTGTCTTTCAAATGACTTTCAAAATAAACCTTATTTTGGCAAAAAAAAAAAAAAAAAAAGCAAAAAGCAAAAAATAAGTTTGGGATAACCAAAATGTCCGTCAAAGAAGGCAGATACATTAATTGGGTATATTCATGCAATGGAATTATATACAGCAGTTACCTTCAATGAACTAGAACTATACTTAAAATGTTGGAATCTCACCAATAAAGTGTTAAGTGAAAAAAAGGGCAAGTTACATAAGTATACACTACAGTGATTTTAAAATAAGATTTTGAAAACTTACACAAGACACCAATACACTTTATATTGCCTAAGGAATACACACACACACATACACACACATTATCAGGGTGGTTAGGGAATGAGTGTGGGGTGAGAAGAATGTAAACAGGAAACTTGGTGATTGTTATTCTTGAGGTTGCCTTGTTTACATGACTTATGACTTGTTTGAACTTATTTAGCTCTTAAATATTGGATGACACACTTTAAGAAAGAAAATTTAAAATGTGAAATATAGAGGAAAAATAAAGTGTTTGAATTCAGGAAATTTCCACATAAAGCAGCATTTCTAATGGCTGACACCAAAGCAAACCTGAGCTTGCCCACCTAGAATCTTCACAAATAAATTTTGTTTGAATTCCTTTCTTGTAGTTTCTCATTAGGAAAAATGCTATCCAGTTTTCCCCATATTTCCAAGGCAACTGAGAAATGGCAATAAATGTTTGGGTTTCTCATTGCTTTTAATTGCCAAGTTTACAATCCCAATCAGTACTGTTTTCAAAGCCAACTGGTTCTTTATATATCAGGAAATGCATTTGGCAGTGGAAACGTAACTGGAAGTTTAAGTTTCATGCCTGCAGCCTTGGTAGCAAAGGAAAATGTCAGTGCACATGCCAAGAAGCAGGAGGTGTTGCTGAGGAAGCTGTGATGGCCCAGTCCTAACTTCATCAGCTTTGGGGCACCTACACCCTTTGGTTCACGCATGTCAATGCTTATACTGTAAAGAACAAGATAGGACGCAAAAGCACTTATTCATAAAGTAGAAGCAAACAAAAAGGCAACATAAATAATCACCAAGCAAGATTTACAATTAACTCCCAACACTGTTCGTAACAGTAGTTTTGTATGGGACTCCCTTGACACTTTTTAATAATAACACCTTTGTTTCGTTTTGGAAAGGATATAGGTACAGAGGAACTTCATCATAATGCTGATTTAGTGGAAAGGAATGAAAATCTCCACCTAGAGCTTAACTAAGAGGTCCTCAAAGCGTGGGAGCCCTTGGGGGTCCTGAGACCCTTTAAAGAGATCCATGAAGTCAAAACTATTTTCATAATAACGTTAGGCACTTATTTGCCTTTTTTGTTCTGATTCTCTCAAGAGTGTACAGGAAAGGTTTTCAGAGGCGACATGACGTGTTATATCGTAAGAGACTGGATGCAGAAGCAAATATGAGAATCTTAACAGAATCTTCTATTAAGCCAGACAGTAAACCAGTACATTTTTCTCAATAAATCTGTTTGTTTTGGAAAGTACACTTATTTTCTTTAAAAAGGTACAACTTTCATCACAGATAATGGTTTTATTTCTTGTTATTTAAAATAAATAAGGAAATAAATGTTTTTAAAATTCCGTTTTAATTTCCAGTTTAGGAAATATCCGCAGACATAATGCCCATAAACCGAAGCCCTTTGGAGTCCTCAATATTTTTAAGATTGCAAAAGTTTGCAAGCTGCTGCCCCCGGGCCCCTCAATGGAAGCTGTTCTGGTTCTGCGGCAGCCGGGTTCCTCCCTGCTGTCTCACTCTCTCTCACCCCAGAAAGGCAGTAGCTTGGCCTGGAATCTATTTGCTGACGGGAGACGGCACCTCTTTCTAAGTTTTATCTGGGGTGCCTTCCGATGGCCAGGGCAGCAAGTCCCTGTTGATCTCATCCTGTCCCAAAGTTTTAGACAGGAGCAGTCTTCCCATCCCCGGGTAGCAGGATACATGGCATTCCTTAAAAGCGATTTGGAATGTAGAATGTAGGGGAACTAGCAAGAGAGAGCAATTAAGGAAGGGGGAACAATAATCCAAGAAGAACAGATAAGCTATTTAACGTTCTGGGGATGCCCAGGAATGACTATGGTCTGTTAATTTCTGATGGATATAGTAGGAACAAGTTCACAGAAATTGTGCTTTATTAGGTAACTTTCTTGGGGTAAAGTAGGAACATGTTGGAAGTAAAGCAGTTATCTTAGGTTAGTTGTCTTTTTCTTACTCCCTTATTATGGTCTCTTTGAAATGTTCTTTTATTGTATGTTTTTTTTTTTTTTATTTTTTTTCATACAGTTGATTTAAAAAAAAAAAGTTAAAACAACAACAACAACAACAACAACAAAAAAACAAGGAAAAAAATATGTAGTGCCCCCTTGAGGAGCCTGTGGAGAATGCAGGGGTATTGGCCTACCCCACCTCGATGGTTGCTAACATGACCACAGACATAGGGGACCCGGTGGTTTGATGGGTTGAGCCCTCTACCATAGGTTTTACCCTTGGGAAGACGGTTGCTGCAAAGGAGAGGCTAGGCCTCCCTATAATTGTGCCTAAGAGCCTCCTCCCAAATGCCTCTTTTTTGCTCAGATGTGGCCCCCTCTCTTTAGCTAAGCCAACTTGAAAGGTGAAATCACTGCCCTCCTCTCTACGTGGGATCAGACACCCAGGGGAGTGAATCTCCCTGGCAACGTGGAATATGACTCCCAGAGAGGAATGTAGACCTGGCATCGTGGGATGGAGAACATCTTCTTGACCAAAAGGGGGATGTGAAAGGATATGAAATAAGCTTCAGTGGCAGAGAGATTCCAAAAGGAGCCGAGAGGTCACTCTGGTGGGCACTCTTACGCACAATTTAGACAACCCTTTTTAGGTTCTAAAGAATTGGGGTAGCTGGTGGTGGATACTTGAAACTATCAAACTACAACCCAGAACCCATGAATCTTGAAGACAGTTGTATAAAAATGTAGCTTATGAGGGGTGACAATGGGATTGGGAAAGCCATAAGGACCACACTCCACTTTGTCTAGTTTATGGATAGATGAGTAGAAAAATAGGGGAAGAAAACAAACAAACAAACAGACAAAGGTACCCAGTGTTCTTTTTTACTTCAATTGCTCTTTTTCACTTTAATTATTATTCTTGTTATTTTTGTGTGTGTGCTAATGAAGGTGTCAGGGATTGATTAGGTGATGAATGTACAACTATGTAATGGTACTGTGAACAATTGAATGTATAATTTGTTTTGTATGACTGCGTAGTATGTTAATATATCTCAATAAAATGAAGATAAAAAAAAAAAGCGGTTTGGAACAGTTTCACTTTTTCAGGCCAGGGCAGGGCATGCCACGACTGCTCAGGTGGTGTTCGGAAAGGATTAATTCATTCATTTATGGAGACGTTTTGGAACAGATTTAACCAGATATTCCTGGTGATGAAGGAATTGTCAACTGCCAGAAAATTGGGCAAAAAAGACTTCGCGATCCCTCCCTAGTGTGATGCCACCTTCCTTCCTACGCTCCCAGCCGGGGAGGGTAGGCCTGCCCCGCCCAGGGCGGCGAGGAAACGCTCACACGTGAAAGCACCACCGCAGGGCTTGGGTCCCTGTCTCCCCGGCGTCCCACTCTCCGCGAGGTCCCCGCGCGCTCGGGTCGGGACAGGCAGGTAGGCGCCGGGCTGGGGAGTCTGTGCCGAGAGCGGGTGGGGCCCGGCGGCAGGAGAGGTGCGCAGGGAAGCAGGTGGCAGGGCGGTGCGCGGCCCAGGGGCCGGAGATCGGGGCTCTGCGGCTGCCCCCCGACCGCCCGGGCGACTGTGGGGCGCCGGCTCCGAAGCGGGCGAAGGCAGAGCCCACTGTCCCAGGCCCCGGCGGCGCTCCACCTTCCTCCCGCCCCCTGCCCGGTCTGGCCAGGTAGGCCGGGGCTGGCTCCTCCCAGGTGAGCTGGCGCTTAGACCGCCAGGCCCAGGCGGTCCCCGAGGCTGAAGACGCCGGCTGCGTAGACCCCGGGGCCGCGAGGGTGCGCGGGCTGGGCTGGGGCCGACCCTACCTCTCTGCCAGGTGGGAGAAGGGATGGTCCTCCAGAGAGAAGAAAGCGCACCCCGAAGGAGGGGACCCCGCTCCCAATCCCTGCGCCCTGACGCCCTCCTCCCGGGGCATTGGGCTCCGGGTCGTGGATTCTGGGGTCCGAGGAGCCTTTGGGGGCCCTGTCCGGAAAATGAGGGCTCCGCGCGAAGAAGGGAAGGCCGGTGGCTTTGGGGTGGGGCCGCAGAAGCCGCTCCCTGGACCCGGGAGGGGCTCGGGGCGCGCGCGGTCCCCTCCCGCGCCCCACGCGCTCCTCTGCTCCTTGCAGCCCGCGATGGCGCGTCGGTCCTGGCTGCTGTGCCGCCTGTCCCTCGCCCTCCCGCTGATAGTCACCGCAGGTACGTCCGCTCTGTCCTCGGGTCCACGGGGCCGTCGCCCCGTCCACTGGCCTCCTCTTTGCTGACCCCCTCTGCTCTGGGTGGGCCTCTTGAGCCCCTTGGCCTTGCTGAACTCCCCCGAGCTAGCCACGCAGAATTCTGTGGAATGGGGCCACAGTAAGCCGCGATTGCAAGTGCCCTGATGCTCAGTCCCGAATGTCACCTTTGAGCTTTGAGATGACTCCGGGGAGGAGGATGGTTGGGCAAATTTGCCAGTCGAGACTTGAGTTTTAATGCTAAAATTGTGTATGATGAAAATTTTATATTTTATATGCTAGAGGGCCATTTTATGACCCAGGGTAAAAGCAAAGAAACCATCAGCAGAGCAAATGTCTTCCAAGAAAAACTAAGCAACTTGGTGGAAATAAAATTTAAGGTGAGCTGATTTTTAAAAAAATATGTATTTGGGAAAAAAGATACTTACACCTTTTATTCAAGAGATTGAAGTAACTGGATGGCAGAGCAGAAAGCAAATAGGCAAGGAGGGCTCCAAATAGGAAAGGTTACCTTGTAGAAAGAGGATGAAAGAATTATGGATCTTAGAACAGGGAAAAGGGGAAATCATTGCAAATGGGGAACATAATTTGTGAAGAGGGAACTAAGTAGATTCTGTCTTAGGGATGCATTTGAAGAACTTCAAGTCGTGCTTTCAAATCAGTACAACATTTTTAGGAAACTCTCAGACTAAGGAAACTCCCAAATAAAATTTCAAATTGCCTAGAAAGTCGAAGAGGCATTTGTTAAAACAAATAATAAACAAATAAAACAAGTTTCCTTTTTGTGGTTAATTATTTTTGTTTTATCTTTCTTTCCATAGATGAATGTAAGGACATTGGTTTGCAGAACGAGACTCTTGAAGTAGACCAGCCTTTTGCTTTTAATTGCACATACCCTCTGGTAACATTTAGGGAAGTGAATATAACATGGTACAAAAATTCTAGCAAAATCCCAATATCCAAAAACATGCAGTCTAGAATGCACCAGGAGAAGACCTGGATTTTGTTTCTTCCCCTGACAAGGGAGGACTCGGGGATCTACCGATGTGTTATTAAGTAAGTTCCTCATTTAAAATAGTTCTCTCTCTCGCTCTCTCTTTCTCTCTCTCTCTCTCTGCATACACACGTACGTACACACACATAAATTCACATATAGATGTATATATATATATTCTTTGGGAAAATTCTTAATAAACATAGAAAACTCAGTAGAAGAATAATGCCATATAGTTTTGTAATTGTTATAAGACAATTTCCAGAGAACGTATTTTAAACAGAGCAGATTTGTTAGTCAGTTGTTAGAACTTGAAACACATATTTTCCTCCTGAAATGTGTTTTTCTCAGTATTATTCTGCCAACTTTCTTGGAATGACAAAAGATGTGATGCATGGCATGTCCAGAATAATCCTCCTTGGAGCTCCTTGTCATGGGGGCTCTGCTGAACTAGGGATAGGCAGTTCCCCAGCACCTGAGCACCCTCCAGAGGTAGGTACTCATGACACGGAGCTGCTGCTTGCAATAGAGGGTGGTGGGGACTGTGGTATTCAAGGCCATCTTCCAATTTTTCAAGGGAACCTGGAAATTAGCTTTGTGTGTGTGTGTGAAAATTCTGTTTGTCTTTACAATTTGTCTTTATAAACATGGGGGCGTTAATAAACCACAAATGTGGACCAAATTTGACCTGAGCCTCCCATACTCACTTGTATGACCTTAAATTATTTGACCTCTCTGAGCCTCAGTTTTCTTATCTGTAACATGGGAGTAATAGCGGCCTTATGGGTTGAAGTGAAAATGAAGTGAAAACATGTATGAAGTACATACTCCATGAATGTAGTTGCATTCTCTCTCTCGTTCTGGTTCCATGACACTTACGGGCTCTTTTCTGTGTCCCACTATGATTCATGCCAGATTCTGTATTTCCATACATCAGGTATACTCGATATACAGAAATATTTACTTGGTGTTACCCAACTGGAAATGGTTATGAGCCCCTGTTTGCCCAGCTCATTTCACTTCCCTTACAGTGTAGGTTAAGCCACTGAAGTTTTGGGGAGGGCCACTTTCCCATTTTACTTTAGGCTCTGAATTAAGTAGAGTTGGAGAACCTATGTCACATAAAGTCATCTGCTCGTCAGTTCTGGATTTAAAATATTTAAATCTGGGGATTGTGAAATGGTGGAAAAAGCCTTTCTTAGACAAATGCTGGGTTTATGTTCTTATTAGACAAATATGCTCTCTGTCATGAAGGAAAATGAACATGGATTCTCACAGATCGTTAAAATATATTATATATAATTTTATGATATATATTCAGGAAAGTGCATATTTTTACTTTTTATTTTGAAATAATTTCTAATTTATATAAATTTGCAAGAATATTACGAAGTACGCCTGTCTACTCTTTATCTAGATTGACCAGTTTTTATTATTTTGCTGCATTTACTTTATCATTCTCTCTCTCCATATATACACATATACATCTAGACACACACATACATACCCGTACATATATTACACAGAGGATTTTTTTTTTCTAAGCAATTTCTCTAAGCCATTTAAGTTGTATACATCATGCCCTTTGCTACGTATTATTTCAATGTGTATGACTTAACGAGACTAGTCCCTGACATAATCATAGTACGTTATCAAATTCAGGAAATTCAACCTTTATACAATACTTTTATCTAATCTACAGTCCATATTCAAATTTTATCAATGGTCCCATTAATGCCCCTTATAACATTTTTCTTTCCTTTCCAGTAGAGGATCCAATCCAGGATCATGCATTTCACTGGGTTGTCATGTATCTTTAATTTCTTCTAATCTAAAACAGCTCTTGAGCCATTTTTGCTTTCCATGACATGATATTTGGAGGAGTTCAGGTCAATGACTCCTATCCTTCGATTCGGTGCAAGCTGTGCACTTGGTGCTGGAATACTATATAATTGATTTAAATCCTTCTTGGGGGAAGACATTCAGAGGTACTGTTTACCCCTCATATGTGAGGTCAATTGCGATCACTGGCTTGAGGTGTTGTGGAGTTTCTCCACTGAATAAACACTGCTTTTGTTCTGGTGATTAATGATTTGTGGGATGCATTGTGTTTTGTTCACATGCAGAGGGCGGATGCAGTGGTTTAAGAATGATTAGGAAATACTGGAAGATGAGCTGAATCATTTGAGTTGATGGTTTCAATCTGTTATCTTCTTATAGGAATATAAACAGCTGCCACAGAATACATGTAAACTTAACGGTTATAAAAAAATATCCATGCGGTGTTTCCAGAAGCAGTCTACTGAATTTATCAAATGAGTATCAACAAATATTATATCTTAGAAAGGATTACAGTCTTATATGTTTTCTGAACTTCCCGGAGAGTTATGTTTTGGATTCAATAAAGTGGTTTAAGGTAAAAAATAAAATCCCTATTGATACTTTTCCTTCTCTCCTTTAAAACCCGCTTTTTATTTGTAGTGTAAGTCATGTTTATTAAGGCAGAACTGGTAAAGAGATTTGTGTACCTACAGTAGATTTGTTACCTAATAGCTATTGACATTTTTACCCTGCTAATTATTTGTTATTTAAAAATTTATGATTATTATAGCCTTACAGATTTTGCTATTTGGATCCACCCTTGCCGCCATTAGCCTTCTTTTTCAGGCTACTCTTGGCTATTCTTTTCTGATGAACTACTTTGCTTATTTGCTTGAATTGGTACTGTATGCACATGGTTCAATAATCACAAAAAATAAAAAGTCACTCAGTGGGAAATTTCTTTTCCACCTTGGGTCTGTATTTGCCCTGGGGCCATCATTCCTTTCCCAAGTGTAGCTACTGTCGTTAGTTCTTTGCATTATCCTTCCAGAGACTTAAGTCTAAACAAGTAAATAGAAATATGTATTCTAGTCCTTCCCTTTTAATGCATATAGTAGCATCCTATACCCACCTTGTTTGTTTTTTTAACCTTAAAACATTCTCTTTTCCTGACCACTGGCATATGATGGCATGTCAGACATAGTCCTTGATATCAAGTGTAGTTATTTAAGACTGGAATTTGTTTTCCCTCAACTCTGTTTGTCAACCATTGCCAGTACAACCATCTGGGGCACCAGTTTTCTTTGTCAGAAGATTTCAATTCACTGATTCAATTTCTTTCATGGTATAGCATTATACAAATTTCTTATTTCTTCTAAAGTGAGTTTTGGTAAGATTATGTTTTCTAGGAAATTGCCTAGATATGCTGGCATGAAACTGTTCATCAGATCCTCTTCTCTTTTAATGTCTGCTTATGTCATAGCATCACATTTTCATCCCTAGTAGTATTTGTTCTCCTCTCTCTCCCTCTCCCCCTCCCTCCCTCCCTCTCTCTTTCTCTCTCTCTCTCTCACACACACAGACACACACACACACACACACACTAGGTTAATCTCACTATAGGTTTGTCATTCTTTTATTCTTTAACAAGAACAACTTTGGCTTTGTTGATCTTCTCTGTTATATGTTTCATGTTCATTTAGGTCATTTCCATTTTCCTTTTTCGCAATGAATATGGCAATCAGTGAACTTATATTAGTTGTCTTTTAATGGACATTTGTTGGTGTACGAGTTTTTCTGGGTGACATGACCAGCCCTGGAATTGCTAGGCTCTAGGGTGTGCATATGAATAAAACAGTCTACTTCATTAGGTGTTTCCAAATTGCTCTATGAAATTTAATATAAGTTTATACTCTCACCACCAGTATTTTAGATTCCATACACCATGTGTAGGGCTTTGTATTGTAAGACTTCGGAATTTTTATTAATTTGGTGGGTTGAAAATATTACTTTACTGTTGTCTTAGCTTGCATTTCCTTGACTGTCAGTGAGGTTGACCATTTTGTCATATGTTTATTGGCCATTTCTGGAGCCCCTACTGAAATGCCTGCTCATATCTTTTGCCTTTTTGTTTTCATTTTTCTCACCCTTTCCTTGCTGATTTACAGGAGATTTTAAATATATTTATATATCCTGGGTACCATGTTTAAGGTGCATTAAAAACCCTTTTCATTGAAATATAAAAATACATTTGGAAAATATCCAAATAATAAGTGAACAAGCTTGATGGATTATCAAAAAGTGAACACATCTGTTTAACCACCCCTCCTTCAGAGGTGAAGAAGTAAAATATTTCATGCACCTCGGAAGGTCCATGATGAATTCCAAAAACCATGCCTTCCCTAATTCCAAAAAATAATCGTTCTTCTGACTTCTACTACCAGACATTGGATTTGCTGGTTTATGGACTTCATTTAAATTGAATCATGTCTGATATACTGTTTTGTGTCTGGTTTCCTTGACTTGATAGGAGATTTGTGAGAATCATCATGCTCTCACATGTAGCTCTAGTTCACTCATTTTCATTGATGTAAATATTCCATTATTATTATTAGACTTTTGTGCTATTTCTAAGTTTTGGCTGTAGGAACAAAGCTGCTTGGAACATTCTTGTACATATTTTTGGGTTCACATATGCGTGCATTTCTGCATGACATTTACCTGAGAACAGAATGGTTGAGTCATAGGGAATATCTTCAAAGTTAGTAGAAAATGACAAACTGTGTTCTAAAGTGGTTGTGTCAATTTACAGTCCGAACAGCAGCCTTTTTTGTTTTAACCCATTTGGATGGCTGAGTAATTGAGTCTCATTTTGGCTTCAGTGAACATTTTCCTTTTAAATAATGATATTGATCTCCTTTACACTTGCTTATTGGCCGTTGGAGGTTTTTTTTTGCGTGTGTGGCGTGTCTGTTCAAGTATCTTGTCCATTTTTTCATTTGGTTGTCTTGTACAAAAGGTTTCCAAACCTTTTCTTTAAAGAGCAGGATAGAAAATATTTTAGATGTTGTAGGCCAGACGTCTCTGATGCAACCATTCAGCTCTGTTTTTGTGGCCCAAATACACTGAAAATAGTGATGATGGGCTCCAGTAAAATTTTATTTACAAGAACAGGCAGAGGGCTGGATTTGGCCCATGGGTAGTTTGCCAGCCTTTAGTCTTGTCTATTTCTTACTGATGTGTAGGAATTCTTTATGTATATCTGGCTCTGAGCTCTTCGTCAGTTATTTGTGGTTTAAATACATTCTTTCAGGCTGTGGCTTGCCTTTTTACTCTGAATGATGTCTCCTGATGAACAGACTTTTTAATTTTAAGGTAGTCTATTAATTTTTCCTTATGATTAGTGCCTCCTGTGATATGTTTAAAGGTATTTTACACAACCCAAGGTAACAAGATGTTTTCCTATGCAATCTTCCAGAAGTCTCATTGCTTTTCTTTTTCCAATGATTTGTAAGTGTGAAGTGTTAGATGGAGTCAAATTTTATTTTTCTTCTATATGGATTTATATTTTACTATCCTTCTCACGTTGCTTTCATGCCACTTGGACTTAAATTCTATATGTGTGTTGATCTGTTTCTGAATTCCTAGTATGGTTCCATTTTTCTATTTGTTTGTCTTTACACCTTGTTATGATTTTAGGTAAATCTTCTGTTGGGTTTTTCTTCTTCCTCAAGATTGCCTTGCCTATTCTGATTCTACCGAATTTACTAATATTTTGTAATCAGCTTGCCAGTTTTCACAAAAAGACAGCCTTGACCTTGATTGTAATTGTGCTGAATTTGTAGGTCTTGACACCTGAAAAAATACCTTCTGCTTTGTTTTCCTCCTTCCAGGTTATCTTGTTTCCCTTGACCCTCTAAATTTTTATAAGAATTTTGAAATAAGTGTGTCAATTTTTACTAAAATCAGTATTTTGGATTTTGATTGGGATTGCTGTATATCTATTGATAAATTTAGGGAAGATTGATATCTTCACACTTTTGAGTCTTCTAAACCATGAAGATTGTATACTCTTACATGTTGGTTTGCCTTAACTTCTTAGTCATGTGTGGAGATTTAATCTGTTAGATTTATTCCTAGGAAGTTGATGTTTTCTGATGCTATTATAATGTGATGGTTTCTGTTGTTTTTGTGTTGTTTTTTTGCTGGTATATAGAAATGCAATTTATTTTCGAATATATCCTTACATCCTAGCAACCTTGCAAAATTCACTTGTTTATTCTTTTTTTTTAAATTTTTATGGTGGTAACATCTATATACCATTAACTTTTCCATTTTAATGACTTCCAATATACAATTCAGTGATGTTAAGTGTATTCACAATGTTGTGCCACCACTTGTTTATTCTAATAACCTGTAGATTCTTTTGGGTTTTCCAATTAATGCATGTTTTCCAGTTAATGCCAGTTTTATTTCTTGCTTTCCTGTTCTTATAAATGTTATGTCTTGTTCCCTCCTTATTGCACTAGCTGGGAGCTACAGAACTATTTTAATAGAAGTGGAAAGAGCAGCATCTTTGTGTCATGATATCAGATGAGAATCTTTCAATATTTTCCCATTAAATATCATGTCTGTTGTAGGATTTTTATAAATGCCTTTTATTAGATTACAGAGTTCCCTGGTTTTCCTTGGATTTTTATTATGATGTGATGTTGAATTTTATGAAATGCCTTTTCTATTTATCATATGATTTTTCTTTCTATTATGTTAATATGCTGAAATACAAGGGTTAATTTTTGAATGTTACACCAACTTTACATTCCTGGATGTGACCCTTTTTACGCATGGCCAGATTTGGTTTGCTAATGTTTTGTTTAGGATTTTTGTATTTATGATCGTGAGTGAGATTGGTCTGGAATATTTCTTTATGTCCTTCTTAGATTTTGGTATGAAGGATAAGCTGGCTTCACAAAACAAGTTGGGAAGTAACTCTTATTTTACTCTTTTCTAGAAATGTTAAACGCTGGCTTTATTTCTTCCTTAAATGCTTTTAGAGTTCAGTAGTGAAGTCATCTGAACTTTCTTTGTGGGAAGGGTTTTACTTCTGATTCAATATCCGTAATACCAATGGGAATACTCAGATTTTCTATTTCTTCTTGTATCAGATTTAGTAAATCACATTTGTTTATAAATTGTTGAGATAAAATTGTTCAAAATATACTTTCATTATCTTTTTTTTTTTTTTTTTTTTTTTTTTTTTTTTTAATCATCATTTTATTGAGATATATTCACATACCACGCAGTCATACAAAACAAATTGTACTTTCGATTGTTTACAGTACCATTACATAGTTGTACATTCATCACCTAAATCAATCCCTGACACCTTCATTAGCACACACACAAAAATAACAAGAATAATAATTAGAGTGAAAAAGAGCAATTGAAGTAAAAAAGAACACTAGGTACCTTTGTCTGTTTGTTTGCTTCCCCTATTTTTCTACACATCGATCCATAAACTAGACAAAGTGGAGTTTGGTCCTTATGGCATTCCCAATCCCACTGTCACCCCTCATAAGCTACATTTTTATACAACTGTCTTCGAGATTCATGGGTTCTGGGTTGTAGTTTAATAGTTTCAGGTATCCACCACCAGCTACCCCAATTCTTTAGAACCTAAAAAAGGTTGTCTAAAGTGTGCGTAAGAGTGCCCACCAGAGTGATCTCTCGGCTCGTTTTGGAATCTCTCTGCCACTGAAGCTTATTTCATTTCCTTTCACATCCCCCTTTTGGTCAAGAAGATGTTCTCCATCCCACGATGCCGGGTCTACATTCCTCCCCGGGAGTCATATTCCACGTTGCCAGGGAGATTCACTTCCCTGGGTGTCTGATCCCACGTAGGGGGGAGGGCAGTGATTTCACCTTTCAAGTTGGCTTAGCCAGAGAGAGAGGGCCACATCTGAGCAACAAAGAGGCATTCAGGAGGAGACTCTTAGGCACAAATACAGGGAGGCCTAGCCTCTCCTTTGCAGCAACCGTCTTCCCAAGGGTAAAACTTATGGTAGAGGGCTCAACCCATCAAACCACCAGTCCCCTATGTCTGTGGTCATGTTAGCAACCATGGAGGTGGGGTAGGCGAATACCCCTGCATTCTCCACAGGCTCCTCAAGGGGGCACTACATCGTTTTTTTTTTTGTTTTTTTTTTTTTTATCCTTGTTTGTCTTTTTTCTTTTTTTTTTTTTTTTAACTTTCCCTTCTTTTTTCAAATCAACTGTATGAAAAAAAAAGTTAGAAAGAAAACAAACATACAATAAAAGAACATTTCAAAGAGACCATAGCAAGGGAGTAAGAAAAAGACAACTAACCTAAGATAACTGCTTAACTTCCAACATGTTCCTACTTTACCCCAAGAAAGTTACATACTATAGCAACATTTCAGTGAACTTGTTCCTACTACATCCATCAGAAATTAACAGACCATAGTCATTTCTGGGCATCCCCAGAACGTTAAATAGCTTATCTGTTCTTCTTGGATTATTGTTCCCCCTTCCTTAATTGCTCTCTACTGCTAGTTCCCCTACATTCTACATTATAAACCATTTGTTTTACATTTTTCAAAGTTCACATTAGTGGTAGCATATAATATTTCTCTTTTTGTGCCTGGCTTATTTCGCTCAGCATTATGTCTTCAAGGTTCATCCATGTTGTCATATGTTTCACCAGATCGTTCCTTCTTACTGCCGCGTAGTATTCCATCGTGTGTATATACCACATTTTATTTATCCACTCATCTGTTGATGGACATTTGGGTTGTTTCCATCTCTTGGCAATTGTGAATAATGCTGCTATGAACATTGGCGTGCAGATATCTGTTCGTGTCACTGCTTTCCGATCTTCCGGGTATATCCCGAGAAGTGCAATCGCTGGATCGAATGGTAGCTCTATATCTAGTTTTCTAAGGAACTGCCAGACTGACTTCCAGAGTGGCTGAACCCTTATACAGTCCCACCAACAATGAATAAGAGTTCCAATTTCTCCACATCCCCTCCAGCATTTGTAGTTTCCTGTTTGTTTAATGGCAGCCATTCTAACCGGTGTTAGATGGTATCTCATTGTGGTCTTAATTTGCATCTCTCTAATAGCTAGTGAAGCTGAACATTTTTTCATGTGTTTCTTGGACATTTGTATTTCCTCTTCAGAGAACTGTCTTTTCATATCTTTTGCCCATTTTATAATTGGGCTGTCTGTGCTATTGTCATTGAGTTGTAGGATTTCTTTGTATATGCAAGATATCAGTCTTTTGTCAGATACATGGTTTCCAAAAATTTTTTCCCATTGAGTTGGCTGCCTCTTTACCTTTTTGAGAAATTCCTTTGAGGTGCAGAAACTTCTAAGCTTGAGGAGTTCCCATTTATCTATTTTCTCTTTTGTTGCTTGTGCTTTGGGTGTAAAGTCTAGGAAGTGGCCTCCTAATACAAGGTCTTGAAGATGTTTTCCTACATTATCTTCTAGGAGTTTAATGGTACTTTCTTTTATATTGAGATCTTTGGTCCATTTTGAGTTAATTTTTGTGTAGGGGGTGAGGTAGGGGTCCTCTTTCATTCTTTTGGATATGGATATCCAACTCTCCCAGCCCCATTTGTTGAAAAGACCATTATGGCTCAGTTCGGTGACTTTGGGGGCCTTATCAAAGATCAGTCGGCCATAGATCTGAGGGTCTATCTCTGAATTCTCAATTCGATTCCATTGATCTATATGTCTATCTTTGTGCCAGTACCATGCTGTTTTGGCAACTGTGGCTTTATAATAAGCTTCAAAGTCAGGGAGTGTAAGTCCTCCCACTTCGTTTTTCTTTTTTAAAGTGTCTTTAGCAATTCGAGGCATCTTCCCTTTCCAAATAAATTTGATAACTAGCTTTTCCAAGTCTGCAAAGTAGGTTGTTGGAATTTTGATTGGGATTGCATTGAATCTGTAGATGAGTTTGGGTAGAATTGACATCTTAATGACATTTAGCCTTCCTATCCATGAACATGGAATATTTTTCCATCTTTTAAGGTCCCCTTCTATTTCTTTTAGTAGAGTTATGTAGTTTTCTTCATTATCTTTTTAATGTTTCTAAGATTTGTAATGATGTCCTGTCTTTCACTCCTGGTGTTGTATATTTCCTTTTTTTCTCCTCTTTTTGTTAATTACTCTTCCCAGGAGTTTATAGATTTCATTAACCTTTTCAGAGTGCTCACTTTGGCTTTTGTTAATCCTGTCTTTGTTTTTGTGTTTGTTAATTGTGTTATTCAAACATATAGATATATATTTCCTTTTTCTACAACTTAGGGATATAAGTTAAAATAACTGCTTAATTGTGGAATTTTTCTATTTTTTCCTTTGGTTCTAGGGATAATGGCTTTGTGTTTTTGAGGTTATATTGTTACTTGGTGCCCAAATCCTCCTCCTTTGTGAAGTCTTCCTTTAGTATCACAGCCTCTCTCCTCTCTTCTCTCAACATTTACCATACATCATATGTATATGATTCATTTTAGCCATTCTTAGTCAAATTTTCCAAATGAATGAATTATCTACCAGGCAGATTGTAAGGCCTAAGGATCATGCAGTTTTCTTGTATGTCCCCATGGTTCATCGGACGGTATGTAACCGGTACCCCCAAAATACTCATTCAATTGACTTTTGTTTTTTCGTGTGTATGTGTGTTTAGGACTGTAAAGAGATTAAAGGAGAGCGGTTTATTACTTGGGAGACAAAGCTTTTGGTAATCAATGCCTCAGAAGAGGACAGAGGGAACTATGCATGTGAAGCAAGACTGAATCACACGGTGAGACAGATCACCATTTCGAATAGCATCAGTGTGAATACCAGTAAGTATGTTCATATCCATTTGTGACTTCTTGGCTTTGTGTGAGCTTGCTGGCTTGGGGTGGGAGGGATTCTCAATCTTAATTTTCCCAAAGGTTAGCAGACTCTCAAAGCTGTCAGCATTAAAATCAGAGGTCAGGAGGAGTGAGGCAAAAAGGCAGGAAGTTAGTTTTTCTCATCTGAAAAAATAGAATACTCAAAACTTCTGATTTATTTGTGGAAATTAAATGAAATTGTTTATATAGATTAGCTACAACAAATCTTTCCCTCAGCCTCCATTGTTGTGAATATTTTGGTGGGCCATTCCAGCTTTGGTGAGATTCGAGGTCTCTGCAGGGTTCTCTGCAGGGTTCAAGATCTGTGGTCTCGGTTCAAGGACAGGAGCTCATAGAGTTTCAGTTTGAAACAGGCAGTGGCCAGTTCCTGAATATATGACCAGGAGGTTTGAAAGCAGAATCTTAGAAGCTAAAAGAAATCCTAAAAATAATTCAGTGCAAGCCACTAATTTTACAGAGGCCCAGGAGAGGAGCAACCTGTTGAAACTGACAAAACTGGTTAGTGTCAGAAACAGGAGCAGAACTCACATCTTCAATGCCCAGGCAAGCATTTTCCTTCTCAACATAACCAGACAAGGAATTCTTATAATGTCCTCTTTGGCTCTTTCTTCAGTAGAGTGGAGTTTTTCATATTTACAAATCTAAATGGAGAGAACTGAAGGCTGGGTGTTTCTTTCTGTCTGTCATTAACTTCTGTAAGACCTCAAAACCCTGGGGAAATGTTTATTTCCCGATGGCGTGGCCCTCTTGGGCGATGTGTTTAGTGCAGACGGCTCCTCCCTCCCCACCTGGAGGGGCTCCTCCGGCCGTCTGTCCCACGGGGCTCCAGAGCCAACCGGAATCCCAGCCTCGTCCTCCCAGGGTTCTTTTCTGCAGTCGCTTCTTGATTGTAAATATTTTTGTATTGTCTTCAATTGTAATTTTCTTTGCTAAGAGCTCCCTTTTCTTTTCAGTAGCAATTCAATTATTTCTGGTTGAAAAATGCACATTGATGGAGGGAGATTTTTTCACGCCGTTGGTTTTGTTTTTCTTGGCCAACATCTGCTGGAAAGTCTGCTTTGTACTGTGTTTTCTTCATGCTATTGCACTGAAGTTGGGAATGCATCATATACGATTCTAATGCGATTTTATTGCGGCATGATTTTTTTAGCAGAAAGATACGAATATGGAGGAAAAGTCCCTAAAATCACTTACCCGAAAAACAATTCCATTCAAGTCCGACTTGGTGAGTAAAGTCAATGAAGCTTTTGAAATCACTAATGCTGGACACCAATACGTCCACATATCCTAGTGAATTTTTGAATTTCAAGGATGAAGACGAACCCCATATAATGCAGGTTCCGGCTTGAGACATAACCAAGCTCATCAGGAGAGACATCAAAATAAAAACCAAGAGTGATGAAGCCTGTGAAATTGTGGCACCCAGGGTGTGGCAGTAGGCATAATGTGTCTAAATGATTATTTTAAATCTGTTTATGCAAAGGCAATGCAAATGACAAGAGTAATTGCTGAGACGGAAGGTACGTAATGTAAAACTATAGCTAAATAATATTGACCAGGAATTCTGGATTATATTATCTAACACTGGAAGGTGCATTAAAGGAGCAGGGGAAGCTAGCATGTTATGTTCCTTACTTTACATAGGAAGGAATTAATAAATTTTGCCTTAGTTTGTGAACTAATTGGAGAAAAAAAATTTGGGTCAAATAATTTTAAAAATTTAAAGGTAATCACTTTTAAATTAAAACATGTTGAGTAGCTTCTGAAGAAAAACAGCAAATTAAATAAAGTCCCATTAAGAGAACAATTCTCAAATTGAGTCAAATGTTAATATCCAATTGCATGCTCTTTTTAAAAGATAACATATCTAAAAATACATTACCTAGAAGATTAAAAATAAATAGATAAGCAAGATATAGCTAGAAAAAGTTAGCCAAAGATTACTTTCGGTAATTAGGCTGGCAACATTAATATCTGACAATATACCTTTCAAGGTAAAAAACTAAATGACAAATTGGGTTCATTTTATGCTAATAAAAATTAGAAAAAAGAGAAAGTTTTAAGTGTCAGATAGCAATGGATCAAAATATGTAAAGCTAAAACTCTCAATACAAAGAAACATTTATAGTGGGAGATTTTAATATACTCTGGCTTTGACAGATTTGCTAGGCAAATAAGGGTCTAAAGAATATGAGTAATAAAATAACGTATTTAAATAGGTTGCTTCTATGAACAGTGAGGAAAAACTTAAAATACCCAAAGAGGAAAAGCTTATAGTCCCCAAAGAGGAAATTGTTCAGATCACATAGTACAATTACAATGCAATAAACCTAGAAATTTATAACTGAAGCTAAAATTGTGAAAAATCCCATTCATTTTCAAAAGTAAACAACATCAAGCTCATCTCCCAATTGTTTGCTTTCATGGTTACCATGAGAACAAAGCCTTGATTACAGAATATTTAGAAAATGACGACAGAGCACTTAATATCAAACTTCATGGAATATGACCGATGCTGTGCTCTAAACAAGTTTATATCTTTAAATATCATTATTATTAATGTAAGTATAGAAATAATTAAAATGCATAAATTAAACATTTAACTCTGCCAAAAAAAAAAAAAAAAAAAAAAAAAAAAGCAACTAAACAAGCCCAGGGAAGGAAATAACATAAAAGTAGGGAATAATGAATTTATGATAATAAGAAAAAAACAAGTAAAATTGGTAAGTCCCAGGGTTGGTTTTGTTTGAAGGGTTGTGGGTGGGTAGGCTGTGGGGGTGGGGTGAAGGCAGGAAAAAAAGTATATAGACAAGCCTCCAGCAAGTCTAATCTCAAAAATGTAGAGAAACGCAAATATAAAAGACTTTGGAATGAGAAAACTTAATAAAGCTAAAACCTGTATAAAAGGCTCTAGGTCCACATGCTTTCAGGAGAATTCTTTTAAACTTTCAAGGAAATAATGATGCCCATAATAATGAGTACTTGTCTCCACATCATTGGTCTTTTGAATATTCCTGTGGAATATAGTGAAATATACCTGTTTTCCTCTTCTCGATTAACTGTGCTTCCCCTTCTGCTCTTTAGAAATCCTAGCCAATGTAGTCAGACAATTAAAAGGCAAGAGTTGGAAGTCTTGGAAAGAGAGAGATAAATATATTATTATCTTAAAATCATCGGTGGATTCTTTTTAGAAATTCTGAGAAAATTATCTAGAATTATTCAGTAAGATCATCGCAATCCAAAATAAACTTTCAAGGCTAATAGTATATGTACATGCCTGAAATTACATATATTATATAACTGGGGAAAATGACATTCATAATTGCAATAAAAATAGCAGACTATCAAGGAATAAACTGATCAAGAAATTTAAAAGACCTATCTACATTAAAAAATTACAGCGACTAAGCAGGGACATAAAAAAAGATGTGTTTTTAATGAAATTCCTTACCATGTTCCTAAATAGGAACACTCAATATCAAAACTGCTTTTTTTCTCTCAGATTAATATACAAGTTTAAATTTCACTGAATGTCTGAAACTTGACAAAGCATTTCTAAAATTTATCTTAGAATATGTGGAGTTGGCCAAGAAAAAATTGAATAGAAGAAATAAACATCTTTCCTAGTAAATACTAAAGTGTAAAATAAAGCTATGTAAGTAAACACTGGTATTTGCATAAGACCAGACAGATTAAATCAACAGAACAAATAACAAAACAAGAAGCAGATGCTAGACTACATAGGAATTTAGTAAAAGAAATTTCTGACATTTAAAAACTTCTAGGGAAAGAGAGATGATGTAAATATCTGATGTAGCATAATTTGTAAAATTTGGAGCAAATGTAGTTCATTCTTTATCTCACATCAGGTACCAAAATAATTTTTTTTAATTCAGTTTTATTGAGATATATTCACATACCATACAATCATCCATGGTATACAATCAACTGTTCACAGTATCATCATATAGTTGTGCATTCATTGCCCCAATCTATTTTTAAACATTTTCCTTACACCAGAAAGAATCAGAATAAGAATAAAAAATAAAAATAAAAATAAAAAAGAACACCCAAACCATCCCCCCCCCATCCCACCCTATTTTTCATTTAGTTTTTGTCCCCATTTATCTACTCATCTCCATACACTGGATAAAGGGAGTGCGATCCACAAGGTTTTCACAATTACTCTGTGTGCCAGTTTGAATGTATTATGTCCCCCAGAAAAGGCCATATTCTTTGATGCAGTCTTGTGGGGCAGACATATTAGTGGGGATTAAGTTGGAATGTTTGGATTAGGTTGTTTGCATAGAAATGTGCCCCACCCAACTGTAGGTGATAACTCTGATGAGATAATTTCCATGGAGGCGTGGCCCCACCCATTTAGATTGGGCCTTGATCAGTGGAGCCATATAAATGAGCTGACAGGCAGAGGGAACTCAGTGCAGCTGTGAGTGACATTTTGAAGAGGAGCTACAGCCAAGAGGGACACTTTGAAGAAAGCACAGGAGCTGCAGATGAGATACCATTTGAAGACAGCCATTGAAAGCAGACTCTTGCTCTGGAGAAGCTGAGAGAGGACAAATATCCCAAGTGCAACTAAGAGTGGCATTTTTGAGGAACTGCAGCCTAGAGAGGAACGTCCTGGGAGAAAGCCATTTTGAAACCAGAACTTTAGAGCAGATGCCAGCCACGTGCCTTCCCAGCTATCAGAGGTTTTCTGGACATAATTGGCCATGCTCCAGTGAAGGTAACTGATTGCATTAACCTTGAACGCTTTATGGCCTTAAGAGTGTAACTGTGTAACCAAATAACCCCCCTTTTATAAAGGCCAATCTGTCTCTGGTGTTTTGCATTCTGGCAGCATTAGCAAACTAGAACAGATTTTGGTACCAGAGAAGTGGGGTGCTTTTGCTGCTGTGTTTGCAAATACCAAACATGTTGGAACGGCTTTTTAAATGGATACGGGGAAGATTCTGGAAGAATTGTGAGGAGCTTGATAGAAAAGGCCTAAACTGCTTGGAAGAGACTGTTTATGGAAATATGGACTCTAAAGATACTTCTGACGAGGACTTGAACAGAAATGATGCATGTATTGTTGCAAACTGGAAGAAAGGCGATCCTTGTTTTAAAGTGGCAGAGAATTTGGCAAAAATGAGTCCTGGTGTCAGATGGAAGGAAGAATTTGAAAGCGACAACCTGGAATACTTAGCTAAGGAGATTTCCAGACTATGTGTAGAGGATGTACCCTGGCTTCTCCTTGCAGCTTATAGTAAAATGTGAGTGGAGAGAGAGAAACTTAGAACTGAACTCTTGGGTTCAAAGAAACAAGAAGCTGGTGGCTTGGAAAATTACGGGCTTCCAGGGGGTGGAATCCCAGAAGCTGCAGCCCAGCGTGAGGATGTTACCAAACATGGAACCCAGCCGCCATTTCAGTACAAGCCAAGATTGGAAAAGGAGTTAAGCAGAAAGGATTTGTGGAAAGTCCTATTGTCTGATGGCTTTGACCACTGTGTGCTTCATGCGAAGCCAACAGAATTTTTGCGAGATCTTTATAGACAGAGGTGCTGCCAGTCTGGACTGGAGGAGACAGACAAGCAACAAATTGAAGGAATAATTTCATCAAAGACAGAGCCATGGAGGTTGAGGTCTGGAGTCAAGAGGTCTCGGGCTGGGAGAGCGGAGCGGCCCACATGCATGGAAAGGGTGAGTTTGCCCTGGAGGTTGAGAGTGGGCCTTGCTCCTGATGCTCAGGAAATGTTCTGCAACCCCAAGCCCCAAAGAGGGTGGAGCACATTCCCAGGGAATTGGGGAGAGCCTGGCTGCCACCACACTGTTTTGAAGGAGTTGAGCGTGTGCCCCAGAGATGGAAGGGAATCTGGGTGCTGCCCCGATGTTTGAGGAGGGTGAGCCGAAGAAGGTGGTCTCCCCAATGTGTGGATATGTTGGAGCACTCACCTAAGCATTTGGAGAGGAAAGGGCTGCCACAAAGGCCCTTAGGAAGAGTTGGACTCCTGCTCTCTCAAGCCCCAGGGATGCAACGTCGTTCTGTTAATGACTCTTGGACATTGAAATCTAATGGAGTTTGTCCTGTGGGTTTTAGGAACTGTTTTGGTCCTGTTAACCCTGTTTTCCTTACTGTTTCTCCTTATGGCAATGGGAATGTTTACCCTATGAATGTCCTTCCTTTGTATATTGGAAGCACATAACTTGTTCTCAGTTCACAGATCCACAGCTAAAGAATTATGCCTTAGCAGTGACCACGCCGATAATTGATTTTGATGGGATCTTGTACTTAACTATTGTTACTGAAATGATTTAAGTTTCTGTGATATTGTTGTGGGATGAATGTATTTTGTATTTGGAAAGAATATGTTTTTCTGGGGTTCAAGGGGTGGAATGTGCCGGTTTGAATGTATTATGTCCCTCAGAAAAGGCCATATTCTTTGATGCAATCTTGTGGGGCAGACATATTAGTGGGGATTAAGTTGGAATGTTTGGATTAGGTTGTTTGCATGGAAATGTGCCCTTCCCACTTATGGGTGATAACTGATGAGATATTTCCATGGAGCAGTGGCCCCACCCATTCAGGGTGGGCCTTGATCAGTGGAGCCATATAAATGAGCTGACGGGCAGAGGGAACTCAGTGCAGCTGTGAGTGACATTTTGAAGAGGAGCTACAGCCAAGAGGGACACTTTGAAGAAAGCACAGGAGCTGCAGATGAGAGAGTTTGAAGACGGCCACTGAAAGCACACTCTTGCTCCAGAGAAGCTGAGAGAGGACAAATATCCCAAGTGCAACTAAGAGTGACATTTTTGAGGAACTGCAGACTAGAGAGGAACGTCCTGGGAGAAAGCCATTTTGAAACCAGAACTTTAGAGCAGATGCCAGCCATGTACCTTCCCAGCTAACAGAGGTTTTCTGGACATCATTGACCATCCTCCAGTGAAGGTACCCGATTGCTGATGTGTTACCTTGGATGCTTTATGGCTTTAAGACTGTAACTGTGTAACCAAATAAACCCCCTTTTATAACGACCAATCCGTCTCTGGTGTTTTGCATTCCAACAGCATTAGCAAGCTAAAACACTGTCACCCCTTGTAATCTACATTGTTATACAGTTGTCTTCAAGAGTCAAGCTTACTGGGTTGGAGTTTGGTAGTTTCAGGTATCTACCTCTAGCCATTCCAATACAATAAAACCTAAAATGTGTTGTCTACATAGTGCATAAGAATGTCCACCAGGGTGACCTCTTGACTCCATTAGAAATCTCTCAGCCACTGAAGCTTTATTTTATTTCATTTTGCTTCCCCCTTTTGGTCAAGAAGATGTTCTCAATCCCATGATGCCAGGTCCAGACTCATCCCCAGGAGTCATATCCTGCATTGCCAGGGAGATTTATACCCCTAGAAGTCAGGTCCCACGTAGCAGGGAGGGCAGCAAGATCACCTGCCAAGGTGGTTTAGCTAGAAAGAGGGCCACATCTGAGCAACAAAGGGGCCCTCAGGGGGAGACTCTTAGGCACAATTACAAGCAGGCCTAGCCTCTCCTTTCCAGCAACAAGCTTCATAGGGGCCAGCCCCAAGACAGAGGGCTCAGTACGTCAAGTGTCAGTCCCCAGTGTTTGTGAGAACATCAGCAACAATCCAGGTGAGGAAGTCCAACACCTCCGCATCCTCCCCCAGCTCCTCAGGGGGGCCCCAAATATATATATTTTTATTCTCTGCCCAAATTACTTTGGGATATGTTGCTGTTTCACTCTAACCTACACAAACCTGCATATCTCACTTCCTATTCAAAGTTCCATGTAATTGTGTTGTTTGAACAAACTGACTGTAGAAGTTATATTGTTTAGAAAATATAGATCCTACAGCAAATAATCATCTCTTCCCTTGGTCTCACAGGGAAGTTGAAGTTTTAACACACAGTCAGTTTCAACCTTTACCCTTTGGCCCAATTTGCCCTAATCTTAACCAGATCTGCTTCATTCATGTCTCTAATTGAAGTCTGGGTTCCTTTTCAGCTTTTTTTTTTTTAAACAGTTGCTGTATGTGTTAATACTGACATTCATATATGACAAGCTCTAGCTCTGAGTTTCAGGTGTCACACAGATACCCAACATTCCAGAGACTGATCACGTTATACACAAAGGGATCAGAATCTCAGCCTTTGGAGATAGCCATTACAATTCAGGAGTAGATGTGACTGCTGTAAGAGCTTACAATCCAGGGACCATTTCAATAATCATTCCCCTGATAGGCTGTGCTCTAAGATTCAATTCTGAGTTTACACATTGTAGTTAGTCCATATCAGTGAGGCATTACAGTGTTTGCCTTTGTTTCTGGCATCCAAAATAAATTTTTGATGATGTAAAAATATATATCAAAATAAAACCACAAAAATGCCATTAGAAAAATATAGATAAATGTTTATCTGACCTCAGAATTATGTGCTTTCTAAGCATAGAATCAGTTGAAGAAATCACAAAAGAAAAGATAAAAAAAAAATAGGCCAGCATGAAAAGTCTGTGTGTATATATATGCATAGGTATATTTGAATGTAAAGTTAAAATGTGTAGGATAAATTAGGAGAGAATGTTTAGACCAGACATGACAGAAAATGAAAACATACAATTCACAGAAGAAAAAAAAAATGACCAAAAATGTGAAAAATTATTCATCTGCAATGAAAGAAGGTTACATTAAAACAGTGATATTTATCTATGAAATTGGTAAGGATTACGAATAGGTATAACATCAGATATTAGCAAGGGTTATATAAAGGGCTGTCTAATACAACTCTGGTAATGAATATGAGCAACCCCTTTAAAACATGCCTGCTTAAAAGTCTCCAAAGGTTTCGCATCTCACTCGGTGTGAAGTTCAAAGTCTTTGCCATCCTCTACCATGGTCAACTGCTCCGTTGTCCATGCACGTTCACTAACTTTTCCCCGGTAAGCCTTTCTGCTTTCCTTATCCTGGTCTCCTTGCTTTTCTTTGGATATGGCAAGCACAGCTCCACCTCAGAGTCTTTGTTCTTGTCCTCTCTGCTTGGAACACCTTTCCTTACATAGTCACGTGGTTCGTTCTCTTTAGGTCTCTAATGAAAGTCGTTTCTTCTGACCACCCTATTAAAATAGCACTCTGCATGATAACTCTCCATCCGCATAACTTTCTCTGTTTTTCATGAAAGTGTTATCATTAGCTCATATGTCATTATGTTTTTTTGAGTCTCTAATTCTATTTTAATTTATGCTCCTTAAGAGCGGGGTTTTTGCTTGTTTTGTCCCTTACTATGTCACCAGTGTTCAGTGTATACCTAGAACATAATAGATGCTCAGTGAATAGTTGTTAAATAGATAAATAAGTGAATGAATTGGTATCAGCTTTAAGGAGGCAATGCCAACACAAACTCAGAACCTTAAAAAAATTTTGTAACTTTTGACTGAGTAAATTCTAGATGATAAACTATATAAAACAGAGACATAGCTTCAGGGCTCCAGATATAGCAATATCAGATACATACTTAAAAATTTTACTGTCCATGTTCAAAGAAAGAAGAGACATGCCTGAAATTTTCAAAAGAGAACTGGAAACTATTAAAGGAATATTATATCAGATTTAGAAAAGGACAAATAAAAATTCTAAAACCGATAAATATAATAACCAAAATCAAAAACTTACTGAAGGGTATAATAGCATAGAAGACATATCTGAAAAGAGAATTAATGAACTGAAATATAGGTCAGGAGAAAATATCTAGGATTAAGCACAGAGAGACAAAAGGACAGGAAATACAGAAGTGAGGTTAAAAGAAAGAGGGTAACAAAGACTTAACATATGTATCATTGAAGTCCCAGAAGAAAACTCTTGACACTGAAACCCAACAAAGATGTTGTTAGAAAGGAAAATTTCAGACCAATATCATTCATGAACGTAGTTGAAAAATTCTAAACAAATTATTAGAAAATTGATTTCAGTAGCATACACAATGGATAATACATGATAACTAAATTTGGCTTATTTCAGGAATGCAAAGTTGTTTCCTATAATTCCTCCTTTAATTTAACATTAATAGACTAAAAGAGAAAAATTCTGCATTTACCTCAATAGATATAGAAAAGGCATTTGGAAAAATTGAAGCACAAATTTATTATTAAAAAAAAACCTTAGAAAATGAGGAATGAAAGGGAACTTCCTTAATCAGATAAAGAATATACATTTTAAAAAAACTATACTAACATCACACCCAATACTGAACACTTTTCCTTTGTGTTGATGAAGAAGACAGGATTACCACTTGCATTCTTCATCGCACTGGAGGGCTTAGCTAATTCAATAAAGCAAGAAAAAGAAAGAAAAGGAAAAAGATTGGAAATGATAAAATAAATTTGCAATTATTGTTGGTGATATGATTGTGTACTTAGTGCAAAAAAAACCCTAATCATTCAAAGTAGTAAGTTAGTTAAGAGGTTTTTTGGACCCAGGGTTAGTATATAAGAATTCATTGAATAATCTACATGCCAGCAACAAATGAAATGAAATTTAATGGAAAAATTATAATAACATAAACTATCAAATATCTAACAAAACTTATGGTTGATATCTGAGCAGAAATCTATAAAATATTATTGAGAAAAAGACTTCAATAAATAGAAATCTGTATCATGTGTTCATGGAGTGAAAAACTCAATACAGTAAAGATGGCAATTCTTCCCAAACTTATCCACAGATTCAATTAAATTCCAGTCAAAATCTTAACATATTTTAGTTTTTTTTTTTTCAGAATTTGATATATTGGCTGTAATATTTATATGAAAAGGCAAAAATTCAATAATAGTCAAGACACTTTTAATGAAAGAGAACTAGGACTTGTGCTACCAGATGTCAAGATGCATAAGAAAGCTACTGTCATTAAGACAGTCTAGTATTTGCACCAGGATAGACAATGGATCAGAATCAAAGGCCCAGAAGTAGACTGATACATATATTATACTTGATTTTGACTGTTGTCACTACAGAGATGTAGAGAATGGGTCATCTTTTCAATAAACACTACTGGACAGTTGGATGTAATACAGAATGAAGTGAAACTTGACCCCTTTCTCACACCACTTATAAAAATAATTTCAAGAGGACTGTAGACCTGTGCCAATCAGGATATATCATGTCCCTGAGAAAAAGCCATGTTCTTTAATGCAACCTTGTGGGGGCAGACATATTAGTGTTGATTAGGTTGGAACCTTTGGATTAGGTTGTTTCCATGGAGATGTGACCCACCCAACTGTGGGTGATACTTTTGATTGGATTATTTCCATGGAGGTGGGGCCCTGCCCATTCAGCATGGATCTTGATTGGTTATTGGAGTACTTTAAAAAGAGCCACACAGGCCAAGATGCTTGCTGCAGCTAAGGGACACATTTTGAAGACAGCTGTTGAAAGCTGACACTGACATTTTGGAGAATGCCATTTAAAATGCAACCAGGGAGCAAGCAGATGCCAGCCACATGTCTTCCCAGCTAACAGAGGTTTTCTGGATGCCAGTGGCCTTTCTCCAGTGAAGGTACCCTATTGTTGATATCTTACCTTGGACTTCAATGGCCTTAAGAATGTAACTTTGTAACCAAATAAACCCCCTTTATAAAAGCCAAATCCTTTTTTGGTGTCTTGTAAAATGGCAGCATTAGCAAACTGGAGAAAGACCTAAATATGAAAGGCATAACAGTAAAGTTTCTACAAAAATATCTTCATGATTTTGGGATGAGGAAAGACTTTTTTTCTTTTAAACAGGGCATAAAAGCCCTAACGATGAAGGAAAAAAATTGATAAGTAGGACTACATTAAAAAATAAGAACCTATGTATATTAAAAGATAACATTAAAAGAATGAAAAGACAAACCACAGAGTGGAAGAAGATACTTGCAATAAGTGAACAAAGTCTCATATCCAGAATCTGTGAGGAGTTCCTACAAGGAAAACAACCTACTAGAAAAATAGACTGTTACTTAGGACAGCTTAGAAAGAGGCTATCTGAATGGCCAATAAAAATATTAAAAGGTGCTCAATCCAGTGCAGTCCTGGGAAGTGAAAATTAAATTCACAATGTGATACTACTACACACCTACCAGATGGCTAAAATAAATAGGCTAACAATAGTAAGTATTGTTGAATGTATAAAGTAACATGAGGTCTCATATACTGCTGGTGGAAGTGGTATATTGGTGCAACCACTCTACAAAACAGTTTAGCATCTTTTAAGTTGAAGCCATGCGTAATGTAAGTGATAAAGTATAAATTAGAGAAGGGGCATGGGGGAGGCTTCTGGGGTTCCAGCAGTGTACTTATTCTTGATGTCGTGAAAGTCGTATGGATGTTTGCATTACAATAATTCACTGACTTTACATTTATATCTTAGATTTTTTACTATATGTGTGTTATATTTCACAATAACTTTTAAAATAATGTCAGCTAGAATAAAGGACATCTCCATGAAACTCTAAGTAAATTGTTTAGGAGTATAGTACATGCAGCGAATCTATGGAATATATTAGGCTCATGAGGTAAACAAGACGAAAACTTAAGTTTAGTAACTCTAATTTGTGAATGTGTGTGGAGACAAGATAAGGAAGAGAGGGACAAGGGTAGAAGGTCACAATTGGTGAAGCAGAACTATCACTGGATTTGGAATTAGAAAACCAGAGTTTTCATCTCAGTCCTTCCCCTAATTTATGTGTGAACTCAGGCAAGCCATGCAGTCTATCTGAGCTTTAATTTTCTCATCTGTAAAATGGGGATAAGAACAACTCCCTTTTGTGCCTTGTGGGATTATTTTGAAGATATGAAGACTGGAAAAGAAAATGTGTGCCAAATGCTTTGCAAACTCTAAAGTTCTTGGCTGGTTTTACTAAGAGTAGAAGCAGTATTTGTGCCCCTGATCTTATAGAAAACATTCCTTAGAAGCCAGTGCTATTTGGCAGCGGATGCCTTTCTCTTTACCGTAGACATCCTGGGAAGTCATGTGTTTCTCAGGATCTCTTTCAGAGGGAGAGCAATGAAGTAGATTAACTCTGATCTGGGGGGATATTTCTAGTAATTGAAAGACATGCAAGGTTAAGAGCAAGATGCATTTGTCAGTCAGGTCATTATTTGCAGAATCTTCATTTGACATTTATGACTTTGATTTTTATAGGTTCCACCCTTATCGTGGACTGCAATATAACAGACAGCAAAGAGAATACAAACCCGCGATCCTGGAAGGTCAATAACACTTTGGTGGAGGATTACTATAGTGAATCCAAACGAGTCAGAGAAGGAGTTGAGTAGGTGTTTTGCTTTCCTCGCTTCTCTGAAAGCTAGCAAGAATTTCTCTGTCTGGGTTAATTGGGTGCTACTACTGCTTTTTCTTTTCTGAATACATAAAGTTCTTACTGCCTCTTCACCATTCCTTTGGGCTTTGTTTCTTGTTGTTGGTTCACAATGAGTGCACAGCCAAGCTTCTGGGTCAAAAAGGGGTGGGCGACTAGCTGCTGTCAGTCCCATTTACAACCTGGGTAGGTAGATGATGTAAAATGTGAAGTGTATGGCAAAGTGATAAGCTCAGTTTCCCAAACTGAGCTACCCAAACCAGTCTCACTCATTCCCACTGAGTTATAGCCTGAACCACAGGCATTCAAGGGTTAACTAACACAATAAGTGACCACCTGGGGATTCCCGGGGAGAGTTGCATCATCATTAGCCAATCAGGTGTCTAAACCAGGAGAAGAATGACACCAGAAGAGAGAACTTGTGTGGGGCCTTGAAGCCCAGATGTGTTAGGACAAGTGGAGAGTACAAGACCCTTAGGGCTGGGGATGGTGTCCCTACTAACAGAACCACATTTTCCTGTCGCCTTCCAGGAGAAAAGACAGATTTGGAGCCACTCAGTCAACACACCTCAGTGGAGCGTTCTTATGGTAGAATTATAGTCCAAAGTGTTCTCCAGGAAAGAACTTTATTCTCCGAAATAAGTGTTACAGAATGTGTCGGGTGCATGGGGTTCATGTATTAATGTCTGGCTCTTTTCTTTTATAGAAAATGGATATCTTCTCAGCAATATAAGTTTTACACGGTAAATATAACCTTCTTAGAAGTGAAAAAGGAAGATTATGGCCATCCTTTTGTGTGCCACGCTGGAGTATCTGCGGCGTACATTATTCTAGAACCCCCAGGTAATGCTTCAATGGGCTGCATGCTGTCAGATGACGGTGAGGACACACATGTGAAAGAGAAGTGATGTTAAATGCCTGATGGGAAGCCACAGGGTCGTATTAAATAGAGAAACTAAGTATGAAATCCAGTGCAAAGCTGATGCATTGGCCTGATAGCATTCTTGGAGTAAGGCTGTGGTTTTATGGTAGTATGCTTTGAAAATGCCATATTAATAGACAATGAGATTTCATGCATCATGATTCCAGAAAAGAGAAAGTTTCTTTTGTTAAACCTGACTGCTCAACTTTTATAGCCATTTCCTTGTGACTTTTTGCTTTTAGGTTAGTATAAATAATTCAACATGCATATACAATGTTTAAATATATTTTTATCATGTAAATTTTGTAAAATTATCTACAGAGGCTAAATCCTGATATTTAGAGGAAGAGGGCTTTAAACTCCAGGTGTGTGCATAAATTGCACCCAACACTGTACAGAGCTTCTTGGTTCTCCACTGGAGTTAATAAAGCCAGGAATAGATAGTCAAGGGTGAAATTATAACCTTGGGGGAAAAACTTTAAATTTGTAACATACCAGGGGAAGTGTGTGAAGCCCTTCATAAATACTGATGTGGGGCTTATTGAGACATCTTTTTTTTTTTTCTTGATTCTATTAGTATTGTCTTTTTTTTTTTTTTTTTCCCTTGGTTAGCTACGTGCAAGAGTAGAGAGTTTGAATTGCCAGTGATCCTTAATGATAAATTAAACCCATGTTTGCATGCATCCTAGCTAGGAAATATTTTTCTAAACTCAACATAAAACATTAGTCCAGGGTTGCTGGGTGGAGGCAGCAAAAGTGCCTTTGCCCCTGCCAAGTTCCCGAGGTGATGAGCACCCATCACCTCCCTCCACATAGCGATGACTGAGGATCATCCCCCGTGGGTGAAAACAAATCCCGAATCGCCAGCCATCTTCTCCCTTCCGAGGTGGCAGTCCTGCATTTCCAGCTGCCCACTGGACTAAAGATCGAAAGCACACTCATCCTCTTGAACCCGTTTCCTTTTCATTTTTCCTGTCTTTGTTAACTATCAGTAAGATCTGGGGAGGATCCTGATGCCGTCCTCCTTCTTTCTCAGTTAGCTGCTGAGTTCTGTAGATTCTTCCTGCACGGTTCCCGCCTGCTGCACTGTCCCCTCCTTGCCACTCTCTCCAGCAAGGAGATGCTGCAGTGGTGACAACCAAGGGCTCTAGGGACCTGCCTCCTGGTTCCGATCCTCGCACTACCATTGTATTAGCTGTGTGAGTGCAGCTCTGTTAGTCGACCTCTTTGTGTCTGAGTTTCTTTATCTGTAAAATGAGGATGAGAATAGTACTTCCCTCCCAGGGTTGTTCTAAGAATCATTTGGGATTTTTTAAGAATATGCATATCATATGACAAATAATTATATAGCAAACACACATGAAACTACCACTTGGATCAAGGCAAATGGATATCATCAGACCTGAAAAGCCCCCACATGTCCTTTTAATAGGCTGTAATTGGCATATGCAACAGCAAGTTTCCCTTTTACTTCTCTTTCAGAGTCTCTGAACAAAGTCCATACTCCTTTTGAATTTATTCATTAATTTCCTCTTTCCAATTCCATGAACTTTTAACTCATTTATAGAGCAGTGGATATCAACACCCCTAAATGCAATAAATGGGCCACCTTGAAATTTCAGTCCATTGCTCCTGTCTACTTCCCAGCAGCTTTTTGAGTCTCATAAATACCAAGGGGATGGCCTTCTTCTTGTGACAATTTACAACCCCAGATCCCTGCAGTACACACAATAGGCTCCCAGACATGAAGAGGTGGCACTGTAACTCTAGAAGGAATTAGAACAGAAGCAGGAAAAGGGTGGAAAGAAGGACAGATGGGAGGAGGGAGAGACAGCCCAATGGTGAGAAGCTGGAGCTTCCAACAAGGGTGTAAGGATGGCATTGGGCACCCTTGTGAGGAGCAGTTAGACTTGACTATCCTGGGACTTAATCATTGGATTTTAAAGCACCACATGTGTTTTCGGTTATGTGCTTTTTAAAGGTAGGTGATAGTAAATAAGGAAGTCTTTGGTCTCAATACGTTTACAATATGGCGTGACCTAAAGCACGCTATGATAAACTCTTTAGTGAATAGATTAAAAAATGAAAGTGTTGTGTATGGGGTGGGTAGAGAAGAGAGAAACCCCCCGGCCTCCCTCCTCCCCACCATCCAGGTGGGATTGGAGAATCAGGAAGGGCCCAAGAGGAAGTGGTATTTCTGGTGGGTTGTGAAGAATGGAGGATTTCTATTCTTCTCCCCTTCTTCCTCTTTTCTAATTTCCTCCTTCATAGAAGCACCTTTGGGGGAGGCATGGGGTTCGGGGTTGTGGTAAGGCCGAAAGCTGCCTTGTTCCTCTTCTTGGATCTGTAGGAGCATGTTTTCAGGGACTTGGAGTTCCAGAGGAACTGGTTCTGCTCCTTTTTCATCTGCCCTGCCACTTTTGTTCATACTTCCTCCGTAACGTGCTCACAAAGCAGAGCAGGATGGACATGCCCTTTCCAAGAGTGTGTCTCTCTAGGTGAGACTTTGTCTCTCAATCAATCTTGCAGAGCAGACATGGTCTGTAGGGAGACAACTGTCGGCTCCTTATTGATGACAGGAGTCCTGGCACTCAATTTGGGGTAACTGGGAAAGCAGCTACAACAGTGGTTATTAATTGAGAGTGTGTAGCTGAGAAACTGGGAAACTTTTCAAATTAAGCATGCTCAGTCCCCACCCTGGGAGAGTCTAGTGTTGATGCAGTGGGACCCAGCCATGTATATTTCGGAAGCAGTTCTGGTTTGCTTAGGAATCATGATCCATCTACCAGCAATAGCTGGGACCCTGCAGAATTTTCCTCTCCCAGGTGCCCAAGAGCCCAAAACATGCTCCCTTAAATTCTCTACCAGAGCAGATTATTCTACTCCCATACCTATTATCTAAATTTAAAGAAAAATTTAAGCAGTATCCTCAGCACTTTGACATCTAATACGTTTTTATTTGGCGTTTGTAACCTGATCTGTATTGGTAAAGGATATAATTGACTTTTTTTCTTTTTCTTTTTCTTTTTTTTCCTGCTATCTGTAGCTCCAGATTTTCAAGCTTACTTTATAGGAGGATTCCTTGCTTTGGCAGGTGTGGCCGTGTCTGTTATACTCATCTACAACATTTTCAAGATTGACATTGTGCTTTGGTACAGAAGCGCCTTCCCTTCTGCTGGGACTGTCCAAGGTAAAATGTGGGTAATCATTGAAAAAGGCCACCTAATTGGTATTTGCTTCTCCATACAACCATTTTAACTGTGTGCTACTGTATTTTACTGGCTTGCTTTTCATGTTTCATGGCAAATTTAGAGGAAACAATCTCCCTGAAACTTCTTACACTCCAGAGAAATAATTTATCCATGATCATCAGCACCATTGCCTCAAATAAATCTTGCATGTATTACTGACCAGGTAATCATCTGGATCCCACTGCATCCATTTTAGAAAGGTTCTCACATCCATCAGTGCTGCAAAAGAAGGAAATTTCTCCTGGAGCAAAGTGCTGTCCATCCATGATAACGCAGCTTCAATGCAGTAGATGCCTGAGCACAATGTACATTACGGAGATAGGCCAGCTGGTTGGCGCTGCCCCTTTTTCCAGACACAGTACTCGGTTCATGAAAAGATCATAGTCCAAAACGCTCATGTCTAGGAGATAAGTCTCCAGTGCTCAGTCTGGGTGAGTGACAGACTTGAGTTTGAATTTGAGTTCTCCACTTGTTCATTCTGTGGTCTTGGACAGGTATTTAATTTTCTTCTCTATCTCAACTATTTAAAAAAAAAAGGGAAATAATAGAAGCCAGCCTTATAAAGTGTTATGGGGAGTAAGTGAGCTAAACACAGGAGAGCATTGAGCAGGGCTCTGTGGCAGAGGAGGGGCTCCATTGCTTTCTTAGAGGTCAAAAGCAAGTTGCCACCCACCAATCAGTTCTGGAATCTCTGTGTGGTTTGTGACACTCCCACGTGGCGCCAGCTCAGATGCTGTGGGACAGGTGTTTCCCACCATGGTGGATGGACTCTTTGTGATATTTTCTTTTCACCTGAGAATGGCTGTGAACTACTAAGGCCTTTAAAAATATAATAAATCTGCTTTCCTTTCCCCTAATTGGATGAAAAAAAATAATACATGGCAGTGAGAAGTCTGTGTAACTGGCATGTGTAGAGAGACATGAATTTTAACTTTCATTTCTGGAGACTTGCATGCTAATAAGTGCAGGAAGTGGGGGGTGGATCTGCATGTCTGAGCAAGTTTAATGAGAGCTTAATACATTGGATTGCATTCGTTACATTCAGGACCTCATTTGCATATAAAAAGCACTATGCAGATTGTCATCCACAAGTTTTATACAAGTAGATGTCCAAATGTGGACTTGATTCTAACTTGAATTTCAGGACTCAATATTGGCTATCCTTGGGCCATGAAGAAAGCCACAGTCTCTTTTTTAATGAGAAAATTCATTTATCAAAATCAGGTGTTTCTAATGTTGGCGATAGTCCAATTAGACACGGGTTTTTGTATTTTTTGCAGGCTGCATATTGTTGGCAGCCCTCGCTGTCGAGGTTGCTGTGTATAAGCCCGAGGCCTACCTGTGTTTGTCCTTGTGTCTGTGTCTGTTTGATTCCAGTCGGTTGAAAGAAGATAATTCAGTGGACCACCACTTACTGTTTTCTGATGCAAAGACGGGAGCGGTTTGACCAAGGGAGGGCCAAGTGGGCTTGGCTGGGATTCCTGTGCTCCGTGTGCCCCTCGCTTCCCAGACTCACTGTGACTCCCAAGGAGGGTGACCACTGCCATGACTTGGGGTGTGCATGGTGCGTGTGGACACTGCTCTGAGTGAGGTCAAGTTTAGCAGGAAGAGAAAAAAGGATTAGTGACTCACCCCAGCAGCTGAGACAACTCAGGGAGCCCCACCCTTGGCTGGGGCGGGCTGCAGCCCACATCAGAAGCCGTGGGAGAGGATTTGGAGATCAGAGCTGACGGACAGTGTCCTTTTTTGTTTGATTGATTGTTTTCAGATTCAGAAAAGTTAGTGTGTATTTTGTGACAGACTCTCGGCAGCTCCATCTATGAGAACTGTCCCATAACGCCCCTTTGAGTATGGCTGGGGATGAATGGCTTTTACAACGCGCTGATGAGGAGACGCTAAACTTTGGGCCAGATCCTGTTTGTTTACAGCTTGGCTTCTCTTCAGGATATTTTGTGTGGTCTGTGGGATCGTACTAAGCAGATGGAAGAAGTAGAAGTAAAAGGGAGGGGAATTGTGTTCTTTAATGATAAGCTGTTTACTCTAGCTTGCTTAGTCAAGCCTTGAAACACTGTTAATAAGTTTATCTAGATCATAGAATTAAGAGCCACTGACCAGGTGACTGTGTAATTGAGAAAACCTTGTAACTGACCCTCCCTTTATCTAGTGCATGGACGGATGAGTAAGAAAATGGAGATAAATAAATAAATAATAGGGGGTGGGGGATAAGGGGCATGGTATGTTTTGTATGTTCTTTTTTATTTTTATTCTTATTTTTATTTTATTTTTTGGAGTAATGTAAATGTTGTAAAATTGATTATGGTGATGAATGCACAACTATATGATGATACTGTGAACCACTGATTGCACACTTTGGATGATTATCTGGTATGTGAATATATCTCAACAAAATTAAATATACAATAGAAAATTCATGAATAGGCTAATAAAAATATGGATTAAAAAAAAAAAGAGGGTCATTTACTGGTCTTGCTAAAGTCAGCAAGTTCTATATAGCCCGATTAAATTATAGGTGCTTTGAAAATTCTCCTGCCAAATGAGCATATGTACAACAATAGAAGAATAAGTTTTCAAATCTACTGGGGAGATTTGTATGTTACCTCCTCTTATTCCAAATAGGTTTGAGGAGGCTGTACATGAAGAGCAGAATGATATTAAAAACAAAACACATACAGTGAACAAGGCAAAGAGAAACAAAAGGTGGAGTGATGAAAAAGAGTTGAGAATAGAGTTAATTACAAATATTGGATACTTTGGAAAGGTGAGTTTGCTTTAGAAGATAAATCAAAGACAATCACAAGATTCATTGTACGCTTTGTATAAAACCCCTTCAATTGCTCATGAGAGAATATGGCTTTTCCTGAGGCTAATTTCTGAGGGAAATATTTTAGGGGACTCTTCACTTTAAAAGGGTGCAGTAGAGTTCTGGAAGAAGATGACAGCATAGAGAGGAGTGGAAGTTAGTTAGTCCCCCTGGAACAACTAATAAACAAGCAGGAACAGTTAGTAAATAATCTGGAATAACTGCTGGGGGACAACTGTGACTGTCCACATATCGTACACCAACTTGGATTGGGAAGAATGCCAGAGATTGCAGCATAAAATCTGTAAGTAAAAACTGTGGACCCGAGCCAGGAGCCCCATCCCCCCATGGCAGCCCTAACTACAAAGCCTTGCTGTAGTACAAAGTAGCACTCTCCGAACAAGCGAATATGCCTCAGTCCAGCTTCAACAAGGATTTTAATTAACAAATTTGGACTGCTTAACACAAGTGACAAATCCCCAACAAGCAGACAGAGGCTTTTAGTGACAACTGACGTTAAAGAGACAGAAGACTTCTCTGTCTGGAGAGAGGAGTCCCAGAGGACCAGGTGCTATCTCTGGCTGTGTGAACTGGGTGGGGTCCTGGACTGGCTCTGAAAGGGGGCTTTATGTTCCTTTTTCACTCTTTCAACCCAAGCAGCTCCATGGAGAAAGCCTCGGCCACTTTCAGTTTGCAGCATTCTGACCCAGAGAGGTGGACATAAGAGCCAGAGAGATAAAGAAGCTATTCAAATGCAGATGATAAGTTCCTAAGAGGAAGGAGGTGGTGCCCAGCTCTACTACCAGCCTTCCATTCAGAACCAGACCCCAGAGCATGGGTAAGACAGCCAAAACAGAAACTAAGTGGGCCACACCTCCCTACACCAGTCAGGAGTGACAGGCTGACAGGCACCACCTGCTGGGCAGGTTAGGAAAAGCACAGCGGTTTGAGGCTTCACAGGGTGTGCCAATCTTCTAAGACACACCCTTAGGGAAACTTGATACTGAATATTGCCTCCTTCTGAGACCTGAGCCCTATCTGGTCTTGGAAAATCTGTTTGGGGTAACCAAGGAAATGAGATGCTTAGACAACAGAAAATTACAAGCTACACTAAGAAAAGTGAAGTTATGGCCCAAAGGAACAAACTTACCCTTCAACTGAGATACAGGAATTGAAACAACTAATGCTAAATCAATTCAAAACTTTAGGGAAGATGTGGCAAAAGAGATGAAGCATATAATGAAAGTACTTGGCAAACATAAGGTAGAAATTGAAAGTTTGAAAAAATAGCCAGCAGAATCTATGGTAATGAAAGGCACAACACAAGAGATGAAAGACACAATGGAGATATACAACAGCAGATCTCAAAAGGCAGGAGAAAACACTCAGGAACTAGAGAACAAGACACCTGAGAGCCTACACACGAACAGACAGAGAAAAGAATGGAAAATATGAACAATGTCTCCGGGAATTGAATGACAACATGAAACACAGGAATGTACATGTCATGGGTGTCCCAGTAGGAGAAGAGAAGGGAAAGGGGGCAGAAGCAATAATAGAGGAAATAATCAATGAAAATTTCCCATCTCTAATGAAAGACGTAAAATTACAGATCCAAGTAGCTCAGCGTACCCCAAACAGAATAGCTCTGAATAGGCCTACACCAAGACACTTAATAATCAGGTTATCAAACATCAAAGACAAAGAGAGAATCCTGAAAGCAGTAAGAGAAAAGCAATCCATCACATACAAAGGAAGCTCGATAAGACTATGTGTGGATTTCTCAATAGAAACCATGGAGGCAAGAAGGAGGTGGGGTGATATATTTAAGATACTGAAAGAGAAAAACCACCAACCAAGAATGCTATTCCAGTAAAACTGTCCTTCAAATATGAGGGAGAACTTAAAATATTCTCTGACAGACAATGACAGAGTTTGTGAACAAGATACCTGCTCTATGGGAAATACTAAAGGGAGCACTATAGACAGAAAGGAAAAGACAGGAGTGAGAGGTTTGGAGCATAATTTTGGGTGATGGTAGCACAGCAGTGTAAGTACACTGAACAAAGATGACTGAGTATGGTTGAAAGAGGAAGGTTATGAGCATGTGAGATGCCAGAAGGAAAGAGGAAAGATAAAGACTGGGACTATATAACTCAGTGAAACCTAGAGTGCTCAACAATTGTGATAAACCTGTACAAATATGTTTCTTTGTGTTTGTTTTTTTTATTGAGATTGTTCACATACCATATGATTGTCCAAAGATCCAAAGTGTACAATCAGTTTCCTCCAGCACCATCATACAGCTGTGCATCCATCACCACAATTAATTTTTTTTTCAATTTTTAGAACATTTTCAATACTCCAGAAAAGGAATAAAGACAAAAAAAAGGAAACTCAAATCCTCCCATGCTCTAACCATTCCCCTCCATTTTTGATTCATAGTATTGGTATAATACATTTGTTACTGTTGATGAAAGAATGTTAAAATACTACCAACTGTAGTATATAGTTTGCAATAGGTGTATTTTCCCCTATATGCTTCTCTATTATTAACTTCTAGTTATAGTGTCATACATTTGTTCTAGTTCATGAGAGAGATTTCTAATATTTGTACAGTTAATCATGGATATTGTCCACTACAAGATTCACTGTTTTATACATTCCCATCTTTTAATCTTCAACTTCCCTTCTGGTGACATACATGACTCTGAGCTTACCCTTTCCACCACCTTCACACACTTTTCAGCACTGTTAGTTATTCACACAACGTGCTACCATCACCTCTATCCATTTCCAAATTTAAGTTCACTCTAGTTGAACATTCTGCTCATAATAAGCAGCCTCTCCCCATTCTTTAGCCTCATTCTATATCCTGTTAACTTATGTTTCATGTCTATGAGTTTACATATTATAATTAGTTCATATCAGCAAGACCCTGCAATATTTGTCCTTATGTGCCTGGCTTATTTTACTCAATTTAGTGTCTCAAGATTTCTTCATCAACCTATTTTTTTAAGACAGTTTTGTTTACACACTGTACATTCTGTCCCAAGTAAACAATCGGTGGTTCCCTGTATAGTCACGTATTTATGTATTCACCACCATCACCACTATCTATATAAGGAGTCTCCATTTCTTCCACAAAGAAGGAGGAAGAGTCAAAGAAGGTAGAGACAAAAGTAAAAGAAAAAATCAAGAGAAAAAAAAAACATGACAGCCAGAAAGCAGCAAAAGGAAAGATAGCATTAAACTAAAGTGGAATAAAGAGTCAGACAACATCACCAAGGCCAGGAGTCCCATACCCCTGCCCCATTCCCCCCTCACCATATACAGCCAGCTTTGGTTTACCACCCCTGCTACATTAGAGGAAGCATAATAATATGCCTCTGCTAATGATAGTCTCTAGTTTTTATTGACTGTACCCCTCCCCCAATCCCACCCCATCTTCAACACCTTGCAATGTTGACGCCCATCCATTCTCCCTCATGTAAAAACATTTTTGTACCTTTTATCACAATTGTTGAACACCCTAGGTTTCACTGAGCTATACAGTCCCAGTCTTTATGTTTCCTCTTTCCTTCTGGTGTCCCACATGCTCGCAACCTTACTTTTTTAACCATGCTCACAGTCATCTTTGTTCAGTGTACTTATATTGTTGTGCTACCATCACCCAAAATTGTGCTCCAAACTTCTCACTCCTGTATTTTACTTTCTGTCTATAGTGCTCCCTTTAGTATTTCCCATAGAGCAGGTATCTTGTTCACAAACTCTGTGATTGTCTGTTTGTCAGAGAATATTTTAAGCTCTGCCTCATATTTGAAGGACAGTGTTACCGGATGTAGGATTCTTGGTTGGTGGTTTTTCTCTTTCAGTATCTTAAATATATCACCCCACTTACTTCTTGCCTCCATGGTTTCTATTGAGAAATCCACACATAGTCTTATCAAGCTTCCTTTGTATGTGATGGATTGCTTTTCTCTTACTGCTTTCAGGATTCTCTCTCTATCTTTGACATTTGATAATCTGATTGTTAAGTGTCTTGGTGTAGGCCTATTCAGATCTATGCTGTTTAGGATTCGCTGCACTTCTTGGATTTGTAATTTTATGTCTTTCATTAGAGATGGGAAATTTTCATTGATTATTTCCTCTATTATTGCTTCTGTCCCCTTTCCCTTCTCTTCTCCTACTGGGACACCCATGACACATACATTCTTGTGTTTCATGTTGTTATTCAATTCCCAGAGACATTGCTCATATTTTCCATTCTTTTCTCTGTCTGTTCCTTTGTGTGTAGGCTTTCAGGTATCTTGCTCTCTAGTTCCTGAGTGTTTTCTTCTGCCTCTTGAGATCTGCTGTTGTATGTCTCCATTGTGTCTTTCATCTCTTGTGTTGTGCCTTTCATTTCCATAGATTCTGCTGGTTGTTTTTTTTGAACTATCAATTTCTCCCTTATGTACGCCCAGTGTTTTCATGATACACTTCATCTCTTTTGATGTATCCTTCCTAAACTTTTTGAATTGATTTAGCATTAGTTGTTTCAATTCCTGTATCTCAGTTGAAGTGTAAGATGGTTCCGTTGACTGGGTCATAACTTCATTTTTCTTAGTGTAGGCTGTGGTTTTCTGTTGTCTAGGCATCTGGTTTCTTGGTTACCCCAGTAAGGTTTTCCATGACCAGAATAGGCTCAGGTCTCAGAAGGAAGCAATAGTGTCAGGTTTCCCTGAGGGTGTGTCTTAGAAGATTGATACACGCTGTGTGGCCTCAAGCCACTGTGCTTTTCTGCCCAGCGGGTGGCACCTGTCAGCCTGTCACTCCAGACTGGTGTAAGGAGGTGTGGCCCATGGCTGTTTTCCCCCAGACTCTGGAGTCTGGTTCTGAATGGAAGGCAGGTAGTAGAGCTTGACACCACCTCTTTCCTCTTAGGGAAGATGCACCCCCTAGAGTGATATCATTTGCATTTAAATAGTCTCTCTGACTCTGCTATCTCTGCCTTTGTCTGGGTCAGAGTATTCGGAACTGAAAATGGCTGGGGCTTTCTCCACTGAGCCAAAAAGGGACAGAAAGTCCCCCTTCAGGGACAGTCTGCGGCCCCCCTCAATTTCACCCATCAGCTAGAGATAGCACTTGGTCCTCTGGGATTGCCCTCCCTCCCAGAGAGGTACTCCAGCTCTCTAAGGTTATTTGTCAGTAAAAGCCTCTACCTGCTTGTTGGGGATTTGTAGCTTGTATTGAGCAGTCAACATTTGTTAATTAAAGCCCTAATTGGAGCTGGACTGAGGTATATTCGCTTGTTCAGAGAGTGCTGCTCTCTATCACAATCAGGCTTTGCAGTTGGGCTGCTGTGGGGGGAGAGGGGTCTCGGCGCGGGTCCACAGTTTTTACTTACAGATTTTATGCTGCTATCTCAGGCATTCCTCCCAATCCAGGTTGATGTCTGATGTGTGGACAGTCACATATGCCCCCCAGCAATTATTCCAGATTATTTACTAGTTGTTCCTGGTTGTTTATTAGTTGTTCCAGGGGGACTAACTAGCTTCCACTTCTCTCTATGCTGTCCTCTTCAGACTGCCATCCACAAATATGTTTTATCATTAAGGAGAACAAATTATTATCAACCTTGCAAGATATTAAAAATAGGGTGGTATTGGGGGAAAAATACAATCAATGCAAACTGGAGACTATAATTAGTAGAAACATTGTGTTATGCTTCCTTTAAGGTAACAAAGGCAACATTCCAAAGTTAAATGCCTGTAAGGGGGGCATAAGGGAGGGGTATGGGACTCTTGGCATTGGTGATGTTGTCTGACTCTTTATTCTACTTTAGTTGAATGCTATCTTTCCTTTCGTTTCTTCCTAGCTGTCATTTTTTTTCTCCTTCTTTTTTCTTTTTCTTTTGTCTCTCTACCTTCTTTGACTCTTCCTCCTTCTTTGTGGAAGAAATGGAGATGTCCTTATGTAGATAGTGGTGATGGTGGTGAATACATAAATACGTGACTATACAGGGAACCATTGATTGTTTACTTAGGATGGAATGTATGGTGTGTGAACAAAACTGGCTTAAAAAAATGGGTTGATGAAGAAACCTTGAGGGCAATATATTGAGTGAAATAAGTCAGGCACATAAGGACAAATATTGCAGGGTCTTACTGATATGAACTAATTATAATATGTAAACTCATAGACATGAAAGTTACCAGGATATAGAATGAGGCTAAAGAATGGGGAGCGATTGCTTATTATGAGCAGAATGTTCAACCTGGTTGAACTTAAATGTTTGGAAATGGACAGAGGTGACAGGAGCACATTGTGAGGATAACCTACAGTGCTGAAAAGTGTGTGAAGGTGGTGGAAAGGGTAAGCTCAGAGTCATGTATGTCACCAGAAGGAAAGGTGGAGGTAAAAAGATGGGAATGTATAAAACAGTGAATCTTGTGGTGGGCAGTGTCTGGGATTAACTGTACAAATGTTAGAAATCTCTTTCATGAACCAGAACAAATGTATGACACTATAACTAGAAGTTAACAATAGAGGAACATATAGGGAAAAAATATACCTATTGCAAACTATATACCACTGTTAGTAGTATTATAACATTCTTTCATCAACAGTAACAAATGTACTATACCAATACTCTGAGTCAGTAATGGAGTGGGGAGTGGTGGTTAGGGGTATGGGAGGATTTGAGTTTCTTTTTTTTTTTTTTTTGTCTTCATTTCTTTTCTGGAGTAATGAAAATGTTCTAAAAATTGAAAAAAATTAATTGTGGTGATGAATGCACAGCTGTATGATGGTACCATGGGCAATTGATTGTACGCTTTGGATCTTTGAATAATTGTGTGGTATGTGAACGATCTCAATAAAAAAAACAAAAAAAGCAAAAAAATACATATAAAATAAAATGTTTAGTAAAAAAATAGACAGAACACAAATATCTCAGGGCAAAAAAAATAAAAATAAAAAAGAGTGCAATATAATGAACCTGTCCTCAACGATCTGCCTACAGTAAAGGCAATTGCATTTTTATGTGGGTTTTCTTCAAGTGTCTTCTATGCCTGTTGGAGCTAAAACTTCACATATCATGCCAACCAGTGAAAACACTTTCATGAAGGCCAAATTGATTCCTTCTGATTTTTCCACTGGCCTGGTTTAATCAGGGTTAAAATTTAGCAATATCGTGAGAAAGTAACGAGTTGTCTTTAGGCAATCTTCATGATAAACTTTTTTGTACTGTTTGTCAGCAGTCAATAAGGGCATATGCGAATACTTTAACAGCAAAAGTAGGGTTGAATCTTCTTAGAAAACAAAAGAAGTTTAGCCAGAACTTCTACCTGAATAAACTGTTGCCTCACCGTTGTATAGATGTGGGCTGTAAATGTGCGTCTCAGCAGGGCCAAGTGTTTCCTCAGAATGCTCACCTGCTGTCTACATTTGTGGAATTTGCTTGATGGAGTAGATACTTGGGAGGCCTTCAATTCGTTGTTCTCTGTGGCCGTTAGGACTCTCCTCAGTTTCTGTGGCTGGGAAACAAATTACCCTAAAGCTTGGTGGCGTGAAACAGCCATTTTCTTTGTTATGGATTCCGTGGATAGGGCTGTGGACAGAGTGCAGTGGGGATGGCCTGTCTCTTCTCTGTGGTGCCTTCCTCAGCTGGAAGGCCGGTGGTCGGTTCTGGCTGGCGGCTGGTGGCTAATTTGGGCCTCCTCATGTCGTGGTAGTGGCTGTCTTCCAAGAGCAAGAGAGCCAGACAAAAGGCCTATTTCCTTCCATGACCTGGTCTCTGGATTTCCACAGTGTCATTCCTGCTGCATTCCTTATGTCGAGGCACCCCATTTTAAGGGTAGGAGAAATAGATTCCACTCTCTGTGGGGGTGTGGCAAAGTTCTGAAGAAGCACATGGGACCAGAAATATTGCTGGGGCAATTTTTGGAAAATTCAGTCTGCCACAGTTGCATGGGACCAATCAGGCATTTGCTTCATGAAGTCTCTTGCTCCCCGTCTTTGTTTTCAGTCACAAGAGAGGGAATGATGGACTTTGGGTCAAAAACCTAGGTTTCGATTCAGGGCTGAGCGTTTACCAGCTGGAGACGCTTCCTTACTTGTAATCTGAAAACATGACCACGTCCCTCACTGTTGGTCTGTGAGACACAGAGCTGAGGAAGGGCCCAGCATGCAAGTGCCACACAGGGTCCTTCAAAATCAGGGCGCCAAAGCACAAAACAAAATGGCTACAACTTGGTCTTTCTCTTTCATGGTCAGTAAATTAGAAATTGCTCATTTGGAAGTGACTAGAACCTACTGCATTTTGAGACTGATCCAGCGAGTGTATTCACTATTCAAAAGCTCAGTCAAAAAGAAAAACACATGGTCCAAAATTTGAGGCATAATTTTACATTTTGAGTTTTTGAAAGACACGAGTTGCTCTCACTACTCAAATTTCTTCTGTCCCTGAGTTTGGAGAGCAAGGAGTCCCTGTATCCTCAGACAACTTACCTAGAAACAGGGGACATAGGACACCATCAAAAAAGAGGATGTACTTAAGTCAAAGTTGCTGGGTTTTTTAAATTTATTTTTTATTTTTTTATTTTTTTAAGTTCCATCTTGTGGTCAACTAAATCAGAGCCAGTGGCAAAAAAGAGAAAGAGATTGTGAGAAGGGAGACATGGGTGTCAGGCCTGGGCAGAGGCAGTGAAAACATCTGCATATTTGCTGTAAGCCTGGAGACCTGGACATCCTGCATCTCCCAGGAGGCTCTGCTATGTGTGAACACAGCACCAACCAAACCAGTGGCTTACAAGAAACAAAAGGATAAACATTTTCAAATTTTCAAATGGGAAAATCTAATGCCTTCCTTAAAAGTTTAAAAACATAAGGACTTTATGAAATTTTTTTCCCCTTCCTTTTCTATATATAGAAAAAGATACTCTGGCTTTGGAAAGGCAAACATATGACATTAACTTTTATACAGAAAAATACCCTCTTGAGTGATGGGTCCAACTAGTGACATTTAAGACATTCTCTAAGGAGTTTTTGCCGGGTTGTGTTTTTGCCAACTGTACATGCAAACTAACCATCCCTTGAGTATATGCTCTATGACAGCAACTAAATCCATTAAAAAGCTGCATCTACTCATCATATAGAACCTCCCTCTCCTCAATAAAGATGGAGCACTGTGAAGACTAAGCTCATTGAGTCTCTGAAAATCAAGACCCATTCAGACATTTCTGCAAGTATTACTGAGACTTTTTGCACTAGGTCCTGCTCCGTGTGCTGAGTGAAGAGCAGGGACCCAACAAAAGCCCCCACTCTCTCCAAGGCATCCTCTTGCACAGCTTCCTTTCATGAGAGGAGGTGGGAGGACAAAGAAAGGGTGTGCGTGTGTGTGCATGCATGTGTGTTCACGCACATTTGTGTGCTGTGTACACTGCATGTATAGGTGCTTGTATGTTGCCATTTTCCATAGGTAAAGTCAGGAGTGGCAAGCAGAGATGTGAAGGTTGGCAATAGTTGTGAGAACTCACGGGATCAGATGAGGCAGCATGCAAACCGCATGATTTTGTATGTATTTTAAACTACTACTATTTAGACAAGAGTAGAATACAAGACTTTGTGCCATTTTTTGTTCGGCTTAGAGTCACCCCTCTCCTCTAGTCTGTTCAATCAATCAGACTCCCATGAAAATAATGGAAAGAGCTAGCTCCCCTCTCTGGCTCATATTAGGTTGGCTTTGAATTTCTTAACACCCCTGTGCTCAATAATCACATTTTCAGATGAGATGTCCACTGTTACCCTCTCCTCCTGCTAAACTCTCTCCTCTCTCTCTTCTCCCACTCAAACCCTCTGGCCCTGCCTGGTTCTTATTCATACCAACCCTGAGTAGTGCATAAATATCCCTACCTTCTGGTCCTTTCCTGCCATGCTCACCCTCTGCTTTCAGCCCCTCAACTTTTCTAAATCCCCCAATCCATATCATATTATATTATATTGTATTACATTATATATTATATTATATTTATTATATTATATTATTGTATGTATTTATAAGCAAATATAAGATAACAAATATAGCTATTTGTTACAGTGCCTTATGTTGTTTTCTGTTTCTACATACAAGAAATCTGCCAGTCAGATTTGGTGCCTTACTCATCTCTACACTGACAAGCACAGTGACTTTTACTTGTGGTTGCTCAGTAAATGCTTGCTCGTTCTGATGATGACATGTGCTGTCACATCTGACGTCTTAGTACTAACACACCAGATTACTTGCTCTCTCTAGCATACCAGGCTGTGCAACTGCAGTGATGGAATTCACTACAGGTCTAAGTTCGGGGGGATTGGGCCCGTTTTGCCTGGTACAGGGAGGACTCTCCCCCATCTCACACAAGCCACTGAAGGTAACTTTGGTGAAACTCCTGCTCCCAATTCTCATTTTTCAGCCACGCTACAGTCAAAAAAGCTTGAGTTGGATTTAGGGTTTTATGACCTTGGAGAAATCATGCAACTCTTCTAGTCTCTGTTTAATTCTTGTGTAAAGGGAAGGAGATCAGCTCCCTCTAAGGTCCATTTGTGAGCATGCAATGCCTTCCACACGGTCAGCTTGAGTTCATTGAACTCAAGCCAAAAGGACATTATGAGAGAAGCTTGGGTTTTCACTTGATTAAAAGAAAAGAATGTGGTAAGAAGCGTTCCCTGAGCTTGCCCCATTTCCTTTCCAGACAGGAAGGTGTATGATGCTTATGTCTTGTATCCTAAGCTTCCGAGAGAAAGCCGGAGCCATGACATGGACATGCTGGTGTTGAAGATCCTGCCGGATGTGCTGGAGAGGCAGTGTGGATATAAGTTATTTATACTGGGGAGGGATGACTTTCCTGGACAAGGTATGTTTTAAGCAACATATAAAACCAACAAATGAATCAAAAGGAAAGCAGTCGCTCCCCTTCCCGCACTTCACAAATGGTGAGGACTCTACAGGAGGCCAGGCCAGCCCCCAGCCAGAGAGTTGGGGCTCTCTTCTCACACGAGCCTCATTCTTGGGAGCATGAAATAATGCAACTCTCGCTTTGGAGTAAGGGCCAGGAAAACCCACTCTCAAGAGCGGGTGGCTGATGGTGTAAGCTTGGCCGAGACACTGAAAGGAGACACAAATGGTTATTCGCCCTCCTGTCAAAGAGACGAACTGCTGAGTGTTTTCAGTCAGTGTGAATGTGTAAATCAGCTCCTCCCTGACATAAATAAGGAGCGGAAGTTTCTTATTCACTTCTCCCATTTGTTAGGCTATGGGTTTGAGCAGTGCGATCAGCATCTCGGAACCTCAGTTGTCTCATCTGTAAATGGGGAAAGAATGCTTTCCTGACCCGGTTGAGAGAATTAAATGAGGTAAAACCTGAGAAGGGACATCATGCAGCTTAGCACCTGTTAGGCACTCAACAAATCCAAGTTTCACTCTTGTCCTATATGTTCCCTTTCCTTCAAGGCTTTACAGTAAAATCGCTGGAATCTGAAATAAACATCCTTTTCCAGTACTGGGAGATCAAGGTGACTACTTCACAGCATCTGGTAGTAGCCTGTTCCAGTTGCTTTAAAAGGTTTCTAAGTTCTTTGGATTTCTAGACTGATCATACCCATGGGGAGCCGTCCACACTTTTTCAAGTTCTGAAATCATCCTCCATGAGGAAATGAAAATTTCATCTTGTGCTTGTCATAAATATGTGGGAGGGACCTCATTTTGGTATTGATATGAATATTGATAAGCATATTGATATTCATTCAATCATTCATCTAATATTTATTGAGCATCTACTATGTGCTGGGTAATGTTTTCTAAAAATAAAACTAAACCAAACAGAAAAGGAGCTATCCTTGGGGAGGATACAACCTATTCTTATATGTCATAGGCGTCAATTGCAGGCAGAATAGAATCTGCATAGCTGGGTGCGCAAAATGCTCCCCCATTCCCTCCACAAGCAGTCATTAAGGTGTACCATATGGTTTCTAAATTAGTTCTGTAAGTCCTGGTCACTTAAATAGCTATAAAGCATAAAAGGACAACAAATACAAGATTAACACAACATTTAAACCAACAACATTTTCCCCATCTTTTCTAAATCTAATTTAAAAAAAGAATGTGTTTATCATCTAATATATGCCAGACCTTCAGCTATTCTGGGAATACAAATTTAGTCATGACAACATCCTTTTTCTAAACAGTTCACAGTCTGTGGGTGGAGAGGGCAGGCCAAGGAAAGTTACATGTAAATAACTAACTTTAATAAAATGTGATTCATGAACATAGAGGACTAATTTTTCAGGGGAAAGTCAGGAAGTCTTCACAGAGGAGATGAAAAATGTTAAAGATTTTGTTAATTTATTTCTTATTAAATCATATTTATTTTAAAGTCTATTTTCTCTTTTTAGTACCGATTTCGAATATTCTCTGTAGCATTAAGACCTAGGCTGTTTTAATCAAGAGATATTCTGAATCTTCTCTTCTTTCTTTATTTTAAGCTGTGGCCAATGTCATTGATGAAAACATTAAACTGTGTAGGAGGTTGATAATGATTGTGGGACCTGAATCACTGGGCTTTGGCCTATTAAAGAACATGTCAGAAGAACAAATCGCTTTATCCAATGCACTCATCCAGGATGGAATGAAGGTCATTTTGATTGAACTGGAGAAAATTGAGGATTATACAGACATGCCCGAGTCAATCAAGTATATCAAACAGAAGCATGGAACCATCCAGTGGAGTGGGAACGTCACAGAGGAATCACAGTCTGCAAAGACCAAGTTCTGGAAGAAAGTGAGATATCACATGCCACCCAAAACGTATCCACCCTCTTCCCCAGCACAGCTGCTTCAGCACACATCCTGTGATGACACCACGGACAAGCAGGAGGTCAGCATGGGATTCGTCACCCAGTGACATGCAGTTTGCTCTCGCGTGGTGGCTTCGAGTTGGACAAAGATTCATTCCATTTGGACCATCTGCTGCTGAAGCTTGCTGTTGTATACTTATGAGAAGCCTGTTTTCGGTTGGTTGTTTCTTTTTGTTCTTTTCAATTAGGTCTACTTCTTTAGAGAAATGATGTTTAGAATTTAGGTTAAACTCTGTCCTCCAAAAAGATAAGTTCGAGTCCTAACTCCCAGTACCTGTGGATGTGACCCTACTTGGAAATAGGGTATTTGCAGGTGTATTCAAGTTAAGGGGAGGTCATTCTGAATTAGGGTGGAGCCTAATTCCATTTGACTTTGTCCTTCTAAGAAGTAGAGGAAAAACATAGAAAGAAGACAACCATGTGATTGGAATAACGCACCTACAAGCCAAGGAATGCCCAGGATTGCTGGCCAACCACAGAAGCTAGATAAAGGAAGGAAGGCTCCTCTTCTGCAGGTTTTAGATGGACCATGGCCAACACCCTGGTTTCTGACTCCTGGCCTCCAGAACTGTGAGACAATAAATTTCTGTTGCTTTAAACCACCTGCTTGTGGTTCTTCGTTACAGCAGCCCTAGGAAACCAAGACAACTCTCCTTGTTAACTTAGGCACTCGCAACACTCACCAACAGTGTTATTGAATAAGGGAGTAGAACTTAACCTTTGACTTAATGAGCAAGGGCCCTTGGGAATGGGACATGGAAGGTTGTAGACATGGCAGTTCAGATGTCAGAAAAGTTTGGAGCAGAGTATGGTGCCCATGAGGCCTGAGATGGAAGCCAGGGCCATCGGGGGCAGCTGGAGGCTGTCAGTGGGCTTGGAGAGGGCTCAGAATTTTAGTGGTGTTTTAACAACTCCCTAGCCTGGAACTTTCCAACAGGTATGGCACACATGAGATGCAGTCTTTTGAGATATTTATTCCTGAGATATTGATTCGTGGTGTATCTAGAGCCTTAGAGCTTATTGTTTACTCTCTTGTGCTTTATTCATTTCCGTATATGCCATGACACGAAAGGGTGGGACAGACGGATTCTGTTCCAGCTGTCCTATTTTACCATTTAGGAAACAGGTCCAGAAAAGTGATGTGACTAAAGACACCAACTAATTTGTGGCAGAGCCAGGGCAGGAATCCTTGTCTTCTGTGCTGTGGTTATTTCCCCACAGCAAAATATCCTGACCCTCTTGGTCCTGTAACACCAACCATTGGTCGGAACTAAAGGAATAACATTGTAAAATCATCTAGTATTTATTCTACATTTTGTAAGCACATGTATATCACTCTTGTCAAAACTCTTCCTGGTTTGACAAAAACAAAACTCAAACAACAATTGTAGATAGTAACTAAAGACTGATTTCTAGACTTACACTATTAAGGGTTTCTGAATGATTTCCTTTGATTTATTCTGGACTTGGTGAGAAGCTTAAACATTTTTGTTTCGTCTTGTCTTCTTTTTGCCCTGAAGTGAACAAAACCATATCCTTTAGCTGTCTATGGGATTTAACATTCAACACTAAAAATTTCTTGAATGAGCTCTACATTTCTTGAATGGACTGTTCCTAACTGCTGGAGTTTTTAAGATGAATGAGGTCAATGAATGAGGCTATGTGTCAATCTTCCCCTTCCTGGGAAAACTTGACCTGAGACACACTTGTGGAATAAAGCATTGAAGTTAACTTAATTTTACCTCTTGGCTGGAGCCTCCTCCTAGGAATCTGGGGTCCCAGAGGCTCTGTGCTTGCTTCTTAAGAGCTAAGAGACATGGGTGGAACCTGTGCAGCCCTGGAAAAGCCTGGAAACTGCTCGTCGCCTGTTTCCTCACGTAGCATGATATGAGGAGAAATGAGATGACGTGAATACTATACGACCACAGTAAGTATTTATGAGCAGCTTGGCTACTCTTTAAAGAACTCTGGCCATAATATTTAGGGGCAAGTTTTAATTGAGGGAAAAAAATCAATAGACTTTGAATGCTTTGCAGTAGGTGTCTTATTGTTTTAGAGAATCCTTATTTTGTACCAGCTTCTTAAAGTCATACAAACATGCCCCTGGAGATGGGATGCACCCAGTTGTGTGGCGAGTCAGCTGGAGCAGTTGACCAGGTCACCCTGTCTTGGGGTGTGCATCTTGTCTACTAGCTGGTGTCTTCTCCCACTCACAGAAGGACCCCAGGCCTTCTTGATCACCCTGGATATTCTTGAGGCTCCGTTCCTGATGTAGCCTTTGATTACTGTGCTTCCTTATGGCTTGTACTTGGTGGGGGGCTCAAGGAGATTTGAAGCCTATTCTTGAGAGGTGGCTACTAAAGATGGCTAGATGCCAGGAATAACCTTCAGCTGAATACACTCTACCAACCAGGACCCAGTCCAAAGGTGAATAACTTCTCCAGCTGGGTATTTGAAAGACGTACCTGAAATGGTTAGACCCAACTGACAAAGTTGCCTTTATCTTGGACTCCAGAGGACTCAGCTGGAATAGACAATACCATGTCACCCCGCAAGCCAGACCTACCACTGCTCAGATTCTCCCTCAGACACTCAGTGACTATAATTCCAAACAACTTGTACTGAAGTTCAGATATTGGAGGCTGCTTATGTCTCTTTCAGCCCAGCACTGCTTAACTGAAACCTGGTGATTTTCCCTGAGGATTCTGCTTCCCATGGAGCCCTCTTCAGTGTGGCTCCAAAATTTCAATAGCAGGGGTTCAGAAGCATGCTTTGGTTGATTGGGGTGTTGGTGGGACAGAAGGGCTCTAAGTAGCATTTGGAGAGCCTTTTACCTAAGATTGAGAAATCATTAATTATTCATGTCAGAGATTATGGGGTGAGTCCTAGTGGAGATTTGAGGAAAGGGATGCAGAAATCCCCCCAACTGCCTGTTGAGGTCCCTCAATTTCACCCACAATACAGTCCTTAAAATGTTCTTTTCCAGTATTTTGTACATGTTCTTAAACTTTTAACTCGGCAATTGAACACGCAGTCAAGATGCTAAATATCATGAAATGTAAAGTTTATGGTCAATATTTTCCATTTTGAATGATTAACTATCCCATCTCTTTCTCAATCTTATTATTGCTTGTTTTAGCACTGTCATTTCCTTAACTTCCACTAATTTTTAGTGAAATAACAGGGATACAGTACAGCAAAACTATCAATAATTGAATTATGTTGACTTTGCCACTGAAATGTAGATTGGCAGGTAATGGCTCAAAAATATTCATTTGTCAGCTGATGGGCTAATGTCATATTTACATGAGAAAGAAGGTTTAGGTGTTCAATGAATAACAGATTTAAAAGTCGGGTTACCTGAAAGTTGAAGGCCACCATTAATTCCCTCGTATCTTACCAGCTGGCACTGAGGCAAAAGGTGAGGTAAATGGGGTCTTGTGCCAAGTCCTTGGTGGTGGGCCCCAGAACTCCCAGGATACCATGAGGGGTCAGTGATTAACCTGGAGGTAGGGATAAGAGAGGTGACTGGACCAGAGAGAAGATGAAATAAGGTTTCTGAGACCGTTAGGTTACCTTTTGGTTCACCTTCTTCTAATGACTGAGTCAGTCACCACACACACTTCCTTAGTCTCCTCCTTTAAACACTGTGGATCTGGCTTTTGAGAAAGGCCTGGAAGGAGACCAAATCTCATCAAATAAAGGGCCTGGGAAGGTCTGGTCTTGTCCCAGGAGATCAACTGAGATGAAGATATCTATGTGAACATGCTTGGCAGACTCCATGACACCATGTCAGGAGCTGTCTGGACAATGTCAGGATTGGTGGGATCCATGGCTGCTTCATGCTCTGCCAGGAGCCCACAGTGACTCACAGAGGGCTTCCTGCTGTGTCATGCTCAGTTGACCTTTCTTCATTTCTTGATCTGCTTTATATTTATATGTTTTCCTCCAACACATGCTCCTTTGGTTGATTTATCCAGGGCTGTGTCTGGAAAATTAAGAAAGTGGAAAATTCCTCCCTGGTTTCCTTCTTAGAATAGAGGCTATTCTATAGATGACAAAGCCACGAAGTCTGGAAAAAGCTACTGTAGGTGACCCTGGCTCTTAGAGCTACAGAATTTTGGGTCTGAACAACTGGAGGCCACGTATTTTCAGTGGAATTATTTGGGGGCCCTCGAGGGATGGGCTCTTTGGGCATGCATTCTTCCTACTCATGCCCAGGGTGCTTGTAAAAAATCCTGCTAGTTATACAATTCAACCCTAGTCCTCCAAGGATGTCCATGGAGAGAAAATCTCCACTTGGGAAGGGGAAATCAGACCTGTGGCCTTGGCTCTGGTCCTCCCCATTCACCTTTCCTCTGAGGCTCTCTTGTGAGTGGCAGTTGCCACTGCTCAGCTTTGATGTTCTGGCCTGACCATCCTTGACCAATTCTTAGGAGCCCAGCTGACACCAAACAGCAAAGCTCAAAATAATTTTAGAAGGAGAAGGCATAACAGAAGAGAAAAGGAACGCACAGGAACATACCATCAGAAGATTGGGACTACATGATACACACTTTCTTATTCTCGTCATGGGTTTTCTGCTTCGCCCCTGCCCCACCCCTTCCCACCCCTGAAGGGCAGAAGCACTTCTCACAGGCCCCAGAGACTGGGATCGGAGGGAAACCCGCGTGCACGCTCACAACTGCTTCACTACATGCCGTGGTTTGTTTATGTCTCCTCTTTCCTACGGCAGCGTTTTTCCTGTTGTGGAGTGGGGCTGGGTTTACGATTTCACACATCCAGGCTGAGGGAGGAGAGCTGGATGGGGTGGGAGCTCAGGAGCATCACGTAGCCCAAGGTGGGCTGCACCCTGCACGGGAGCCTGAGCCCGCAAGGAGGCTGCAGGGCTGTATGCTCCTTCCCCATCTCGCAGAATGAAAGATTTAACCGTAAGTGTGGGAAACGTCAGAAGTTTATGAAATATATTTCATTCTAAATGAGAAACATCAATCACAGTTTTAGCACGTATGGGAAAATTGCAAAAATTATCAAGCCAGAAAATAAAAACCTATTTCTACCAAATATTTCTATCAAATATTTTTAGCCTTGAGTCCACTAACCCATTGGCGCCATCAATTGAAAAAATTGGATTGGGCAAGTTAAAACTGCAGATTCTGTTACAGGAAAATGTGCAGTTACCATTGCAGTAGCTTTATTTCTGACTTGGTGGGTGTATTTTTTTCTCAATCAAAGTCACTAGTGTCTACCGTTTTGTTTGATTTGTTCATATTGTCCCTTAACTGTGCTCCCAGGCAATGGTGGAGATGAAAGCTCTACCCCCTGATGGGGGGCTTGCCCTCACCCCCACCCCATTCCTCCTTATTTTCTCTTTTCACCAAGATTTACCTGTTCCCTACCATTACCCTAATCACCACCACTATCACTCCAGTTAACCTCTTTCTGGAAATTAGAATATGTCTAAGGCTTGGGTAGGGGAAGAATGATTGTTCATTACATCCATCAGGTGCAGCCTCGCAGACCCTGATATGTGTCCTCTTCCCCTCCCAGACGGAAACAGGTTCGTGACAGATCCTGGAATGCAGAACTTGGATTCCCAGGTTTTACCTGAAGTGCCCGCGCCCCCCACCAATGGCTTTCATTTTTTTTAATCTGCAACCTAAAGGAAGAAACACATTTTACATTGCAACTCAGTATACATGCACACATGATGAAAACAGAAATTCTATTTTATTCATTCTATTCTATTGTGGTGTGTTCTATTTTTTTTTTTTTTCCAAAATGCCGCTTACAGTCCACTAACTGGCTTTAATGACCAACTTACGGGTTTTCAAAGCAATTTGAAAAACACAGCTCCAGCTTCCCCACTGCCTCTGTCCCTTAGCCAATCATGACTTGCTTCAATCTCCAATTATCCAATTTTTCAATTATCTGACTTCCAGGCCAATTAGCTTTGTTGTTTTAAATGGCCACAGGGTAAGTGAGATCTTCCTAACAGCAAAGCTGGAAATGAGCATAATTTCCTGTCTGTGTGACGAAAGTGGCCTTGGGTGAAGAGCCTTGAGAAGGGGGAAAGCATTTCCTCCTGGAGAAACACACGAGACCCTGAAGTTCACGCCTTCGCTGCGCTGCCGGCCGCGGCCTCCCTGCGCCCCCCGGTGGTGGCGGCGGGAAGCTCCCCTGCCCTGGCCCTCCCGAGGCGGCCGGACGGGATCCCCACAGGCTGGGAGGGGGGGTCCCCACGCCAGCCTCTCGGGGGTCTCCAACTTGAGGCCAAGAATAACTCCCCTCTTAGGCTCTGGGCGAGGCTGAGCTAGTGCCGTTTTCTAACTTTGTCCCTGTGTAATCCGTGGGTGACTGATCCAGACTGCGTCAAGCTGTCAACAGTTGGAAGTTGCAGACCCTCCTTCAGGAGCCGCAAGAGAGGGCTCTCGGCACAGCGGTTCCAAAGCTGGACTCACGTCACCACCCCGCTGTTGACTCATCGAGCTAATTCTTACCCCCTCAGGCAAGCTGCTGAAACACTCCGTGCCTCAGTTTCTTCATCTGTAAAAAGGGGATAATAAAAGTATCTGCTTCGTAGGGTAAGTCATAAGCAAAATGCTTGTTGGCGCCCAGTCAGACCTCAATCAATAAATTCTCTTATTATTATTATATAATGAGTGCACTTATGTTGGTTAGTGTTTTGCACTTATTATTTTTATTACTGTACCGAAGATGATGATGCTGACGTTTATTGAGCAGTTACAACGTGCAAAGTATGCTTTGTATCCTTGACAGGCACTGATTCATGATCAGTTCTATGAGGAAGGCACTCTGAGGGTTTCCTCTTGGAAGATGAGAAAAGGGGGCATGGCATGGAGGCTTTGGAGTCAGAGAACTTGGGGTTCAAGGTATGTTAATCCCTCTGGGTCATGGTGGTCTGTTTGTAGAATCCAGGTGAGAATGTACTTACGTGGAAGGGTGCTTGAAGGATTAATTGCGATGAAAAAGCACTTTAAGACCTAGACAAAAACTGGTTATTTATATTACAATGAATATGGCAAGAATCAAAGTTACCTTACATAACTGAGTTAATTTATAAAATGGTTCTACTTTAAGGGGAAAAAAACACCCTGATTATAAAAAAAAAAGTAGGCTCATGAACTTAGGAAGTGATTACAGTTTTGTTTTTTCAATGAAATAATACCTTATGGGGCTCATTTGAAGAGTAACTCTCAAATGATTTTTTAATGAACTAACTTTTTAAGAAAACACGAAACCATAAAAACACTAGAAAGTATAGTTGAACACTGCATTAGGTTAGAGCACAAGGAAGGCAAGATTGACATGTTTTACTATGTACAAACTGTAATCCAAAAATCATAGATAAAATTAAAAAGTGTACAAACTAAAAAAATATGGGCAATAAATATGACAGGTAAAGAGTTGATGTCCTTAAATGTCCACTAGAAAAAAGATCAAAGGATATGAACAAGAAAATTACAAAATAATGTCTAATTGGCACAAATGCCTAGTGAATGAAAAATTGTGCAGCATCGCAGATCATCCAAGAATGGTGCTAGCTAGGGATGTTTACAATGTGCAAGGCTCTATGCTAGATTTTTACATACAGTATCTCATTTAAAACTCTCAATTACCCTTCACTTTCTTCATTTTAAAAATGAAGAAATGAAGAGTATAAGAAATTAGATAATCCACCCAGGTTCATAGCTGTAAGAACTGGTCCTGGGGAAACTTGTCGCTGACTGGATACTTTGTGGCATTGTAGTATTATCAAGGTTTTAGTTATGATAATGACAGCATTATGTTTCCAAAGACTTCTTTAATTTTAGAGGTTATATGCCATCATATTTATGGGTGAAATACTATGATGTCTGAGAATCGCTTCAAAATAATCCAGTGCAGGAAGAGGTAGGGTACATGGAAGTATTGATGAAACAAGATTGGCCTTTCATGGGGTTAATTGTACTATTTTCTCTGTTTTTGTATGTTTGAAATTTTTCCTAAAAATGGTTTAAAAATAAAGTAGTTAAAAAAAATTTAGAACAACAACAACAAAAAAACTGTTGTGCAAGTTCACCTGTACAACCAGGCATTCTGCCTGAGTATTCTGAAAAGCAAGATGATGCTAGAGTCTTTTTTGTTTGTTTGTTTAGTTTTGTCTTCAAAATATATACAACTCCCACAGACCAATTATTATCTCATTGCAAAAATTCATAAAAGCAAGAAATTGTAAAAATATATTCATTAGACTTTTGGTGTATAAATACATTTTTATATAGATTTGATCTCACAGTTCATACCTAATTGTCCTCAGATTTTGCATGTGTGTATATCAATATATCAATATGCCAATATGCCATGAACATCATTATGGACCAAAAAAACAGAACTTCATCATTTTTATGCAATTTTATTGTGATATAACCACGTAACATACAATCATTCAAAGTATACAGTTTTTCACAGTATCACCACATAGTTGTGCTTTCATCACCACAATCAAACTTTGAACATTTTCATTACTCCAAGAAATAAAATGAAAATTAAAATAAAAAAGAATATCCAAAACATCCCACTCCCTTCCTCACCCCATTGTTCATTTACTTTTTTTTTAAATGCAGTTTAACTGAGATATATTCACACACCCTACAGTCATTCACAGTGTACAATTAATTATTCACAGCACCATCATACAGTTCTGTGTTCATCACCAGAACCAATTTTTGAAACTTTTCCTTACTCCAAAATAAAAATAAAAGCAAAAAAGAACACCTAAATCTTTCCATCCCCTCCATCCCACTCTATTCTTCATATAATTTTTGTCCCCATTTTTCCACTCATCTGTCCATACACTGGATAAAGGGAGTGAGAGCCACAAGGTTTTCACAGTCACACAGTCACACTATGCAAGCTACATAGCTATACAATCGTCTTCAAGAATCAAGGTCACTGGGTAGCAGTTTGACAGCTTCAGGTATTTCTCTCCAGCCACTCCAACGCACCAAAGACTAAAAAGTGATATGTATATAGTGCATAGGAATACCCTCCAGAGTGACCTCTCGACTCCATTTGTAATCTCTCAGCCACTGGAACCCTACTTTGGTTCATCTCTTTTCCCCCTTTTGATCAAGAAGATCCTTTCAATCCCACAGTGCTGGGTCCAGGCTCATCCCCAGGAGTCATTTCTCGCATTGCCAGGGAGATTCACACCCCTGGGAGTCACGTCCCACATAGGGTGGAGGGCAGTGAGTTCACCTGCCAAGTGGGCTTAGTGAGAGAGGGGGCCACATCTGAGCAAAAAGAGGGTCTCTGGGGGGGACTCCAAGGCACAATTATAAGTGGGCTTAGCCTCTCCCTTGTAGCAACTAGCCTCACAGGGGAAGGCCCCCAGATCGAGGTCTCAGCCCACTAAATTGGCAGTCCTCAATGTTTGCAGGAAAATCAGCAATAGCCCAGGTGTGGAGAACTTCATCATTTTTAATGGACGTTTGGCATTCCACTGGATAGATGTATTATAATTTATTCAACCAATCCTCAATTTATGGCTATTTAGGTTGTTTCCAATGTGTTACATTTGCAAACATGGTGCATTCATAATTCCCCTTGGATAAATCACTGGAACTGGAAATTCCAGGTTGCGACATTCGGTGCACACTTCCAAACCCCCTCCAGAAAGCTTGCATGCATTGTAACTCCCATCAGTGTTGGTTAAAGGTGCCAGTAAGTGAAATATTCTCGGGTGCCCAGTGAAGAATTTCAGGCTCATGTTTGAGTTCCTAGTTTGGTAATCACCATGGGACATTTCTTGTTCTGTATATTTGTGTAAGGTTCAAAAAATGATCAAGAAGAGGGGGTGACCCAGAAAGCCTCTTTGTTGCTCAGGTGTGACCCCTCTCCTTAAACCCACTCGGCAGGTGAACTCACTGCCCTCCACCCTACGTGAGACATGACACCCAGGGGTGCAAATCCCCCTGGGCAACACAGGAAATGACTCCTGGAGATGAGCCTGGACCCAGCACTGTGGGATTGAGAGGATCTTCTTGACCAAAAGGGGGAAAAGAGATGAAACAAAATAAGGTTCTAGTGGCTGAGACGATTTCAGATGGAGTTGAGAGGTCACTGTGGAGGGTATTCTTATGTGCTATATAGATGTCACCTTTTAGTCTTTGGTGTGTTGGAGTGGCTAGAGGGAAATACCTGAAACTGTCAAATTGCAACCCAGTGACCTTGATTCTTGAAGATGATTGTATAACTATGTAGCTTGCACAGTGTGACTGTGTGACTGTGAAAACCTTGTGGCTCTCACTCCCTTTATCCAGTGTATGGACAGATGAGTGGGAAAATGGGGACAAAAATTAGATGAAGAATAGAGTGGAATGGAGGAGATGGAAAGATTTAGGTGTTCTTTTTTGCTTTTATTTTTATTTTGGAGTAAGGAAAATGTTCAAAAATTGATTCTGGTGATGAATGCACAAATGTATGATGGTGCTGTGAATAATTGATTGTACACTGTGGATGACTGTAGGATGTGTGAATATATCTCAATTAAACTGTATTTTAAAAAGTAAATGAACATTAGGGGGAAGAGGGGAATGGGATGTGTTGCATGTTCTTTTTATGTTGATTTTCATTTTATTTTTTGGAGTAATGAAAATGTTCAAAGTTTGTGGTGATGAAAACACAAATATATGATGATACTGTGAACAACTGATTGTACACTTTGTATGATTCTATGTTATGTGATTATATCTCAATAAAATTGCATTTAAAAAAAAAGAAGACGGGGTGGGAGGAAGGTGGGTAGTTTTGTTCTTCAAGGGCCCAGTGGAACAGTTCTCAGTTCCAGGCATGATGACCTAATTCACGGGCTGGTTCCGTGTCTTGTGCCCTTATCAGGTCCCATGTGCTCCGCTGCCAGCAACTCGGAGCAGGGATGTTCTCGACAGGGACTGAGTCACGGTAGCTGGTGTTCCTGCAGGTCGGGGCCTCGTTGCTCGTTCCATCCAGTTAGGGTCATCCTAAAACTTGGCCGGGGTGAGGAAGAGCCCACAGCTCCAGACAGAAAGGCAGAAACATCTACCGTTTCGTGGACACCACCCTAGTAGGGTAAGTTACTCAGAGAACAGCAAGCACAGACCCTCACTGGGGTTCTTTCTCCTTAGCCCACCCCACCCAAGGTAAAAAAAGCCAGTATTACATTTGGGGTCTTTTGTGTTTAGCACAAGAGAGAGAGGGTGGGTTAGGCATTTGAGTTCAGCAAGCTGAAATAGAGAGTCACTCCTCTATGAGGAGGTTGAGATCCCCTAAATGAAGAGTAAGTTGGGGGTTTTAGGGTGTCCCTGGCCCTGCTCTGATGTCATCCTCTCTGATTTCATTTCACATATCCCAGTTGACAGGGCAGTACAAAAAGTTTCTACAAGAGAGGCTTGAGACCCAGTGGACACTCAATATCTGTTTCTTGAAATAAATAAACAACAAATAAAGACTTTATTGGGTGGGGGTGGTGGCAGTTCACAGGAAGTTTACTCCTGACTTCCATGCCTGAAAATCTATTTGCATCCCAGTTTTCCAGTTTTTCTGCTCTAAGTGACACCAGTTAGCTTCCAAACTCAACCTGCCTCAAAGTTTTCTGACCAACTGAATGACAGAGAGGCTCGGTCTACCTTCTTCTGTGTGAAAATAAAGCATCCACCTTACAATAGGCAATATGTGTGGCCAGGAGGACAGGCCAGTGCCTTATCGCAGAGCCAAGGAGCCTGGGCACAGCGGGTGCCACCTCAGCAGTTTTCCCACATGAGGGCCGGAGCAGGTCTGCAATTTGCTCACGGCCTCTCACCTGTCCCAGCTTGATTTGTAAATCTGCACCACGGCTTCCGAGCAAAGGATGTCCTGATATGATTTTACTTGTATCTGTTCTCTGAGCTTGGGCTTTGAAGGACAAATCTCAAATGATATCAAATGGGTGGCAGATTTCTGTCAGCTGCTGCACACCAGATGTCCCTCCAGACCAGCATGGGTGCCAGGAGTCAGGTGGGCAGCCGGCACCGGGTGGGCGTCCCTCCCTGGGCTGCACCTGTCCCACCTCTCAAGGGTGTGGCCTGACACAGGGAATCCAAAAGGCTTAACTTGGGGTCCTGGGAACCCCACCTCTGTGAAAGGGCAGCTGGCGATCCTGCAGCCACAACCCTGCATGGCTGTGCACACACACACACACACACACACACACACACACACACACACACCCCCCACACCTCCTCTAGCCTTCACCTTCCAAACCAAAGGTGAGAGTCAGCCATTGTAGCACCCCAGGAGGAGACGAGGGTGCACCATGCAGTCATTCAGCAATACTGTGTCAAGTGCCTCCAACCCACCTCTCCTTGAGTTACTGTTGTCGCCCACCACGCATTCAGGTAGCATGTTGGCCTCCCAGGTAGACGGAAAGGTGAGCAAAGCAGTGGTCTCTGCCCTCGTGTCACCCTCCATCGAGTGGGTGGATGAGGCAGCAACGAGGAAAGGAAGGGGAGCAGCGATGGGTGTTGAGGAGACGCAGAGCACAAAGAGCTAAGGAAAAAGAAAATCAGGGAAGAGAGAATCATCTGGCCGGTGGCTTATTTTACATACATGTATAAACGCAACAGTGTCCACAAGGGGCTGTGGCCCCAAATTCCTGTTTCGTGCCTGATGTGACCTCCCTAAATGCAGAGACGGCGGCGATGCAGCTGCCCTGCTGGCCCCACAGAGGCTCTGGGTCTGGGGTCCGGTTCCCCCTGCAGTCCGGCCCCAGCCTGGGGAGGTGCTGCCTCCAGGGCCGCCTGGGAGTTCAGAACAGAGTTTTGTTCCCTGCCAAGCTGCTTGGTTTCAGTTAAACCCAACCCTAAATGCTTCACCAGAGGTGTCCATTGTGGAGGTCGTTTTGGAGTGTGCAGAAATATAATTTAGAGTGATTTCTCCTTGCATCCTGGGGAAAACATTACCTAGGAGAAACCAGCCTATAATGAACACAAAGAGCATGCTTGGGAGGGGGGGTGTCCCCCAGGCTGTCTGTGGGGAACAGGGGAGGCGGTGGTGGTGCAGGGAGTGGGAGACAGATCTGCTTGGCTAATGAGGGGGGAATCTGGGGGCTCATCCTCCGGATGCTGTCTGTCTCCCCCATCAGCCCCCAGGAAAGTCCCACCCCCCACCACCCACCACCACAGGGTCCCCCACTGCCTGAGCCTCTGCCCACCCTGCTGGGAATGTTGCCCGCTTTCCCAGGAGGGTGACTGGAATTGAATTTATTTCCTTAGTCACTCCCACCCAGGCTTCTTATATTTTGTGCCCACTAGTCTAACCTCAATAGCAAGCACAGGGCTTAAAAACCCCAGCGATCTCCCGTGACATTACAGCCAGCCAGACCCAGATGGGGGCGGGGGTTTCACACACCCCTAAACCGGATGAGGGCGGAGGGGCCCCAGCATCGCTTTCCATCACCCAAGTGCCCAGCAAGGGGAGCCCTGGTGTTTCTTTCCTCCTGTTTCTGAAGGTATTCTAAAAAGCATGCGTAGCCTTGATTTGACAGAAAGCCATAACACAAAAACACATGGCCAAGAACTGGCTGGCACACTTCTAAGTTCCTTCTCCTTGCCTCACAAAAATGACCCGTTAAAAGCACACTGCACAGCCTTGGGCTACTTATATGATTGCATTGGTAAGCGTGTGATGTGCACTTTCCTAGAGATATGCCATGAAGACAGGAAAGCGTAAAATGAACTCTCACTTTATCCTAACAACTGCCTCATATGTCGGTCGGTTGTGGCCAGAGGAAGACAAAAGTATGGACTGATCTCAATGCCTAGAGGTACAAACATGAAAGGGTGTTTTGATTTTCCTTTTCCCCGGTGCTGAGCCCCCTCTCCCACCAGGTGGAAGCTACCTTGAAGATATTTCAGCTAGATTCTATAGCTCTGCAATCACTTTTGGTGCTTCGAAGAGTGATTTGGAGTTTATAGAACTCAGCTCTGGTCCATTTGAAACTTCAGTCTCTCATCTGATCCAAAGCTCTTCTCCTCTTCCTCTCCTAGGGGAGACCTGAGCTGAGGGCCCCCAGGTGGAGTGAAGTTGGGTGTGGGATGCTCCCTCAGGCCTAGTCTTCCTCCCTCTTTCCTACTGTGGTTGAGCAGTGAGACGTGGAACAGAAAGACATCTCCATTCTTGACTGGCCATGGTGGCAGCCCCCACTCTGAGGCACCACGACTGCTGTCCTAGCTCATTGCTTACGGGCTTCAGGTGGATGGATGATGACATCATCGTGCCCTACTTACAAGGAGCTCATACCTGGCAGTGGTGGTCCTTGGAAAGTTCTGGCTGTACTTTCAAGTGGAGCCAGCGGTGGCCTCGGGCCACATGCCCCTGATGTCCAGGCTTCCTGGCACCTGTTGTGGTTCCTTCCAAGTCAGGAGCTCCCAGTCCCAGCTTCCAGCCATGGTCTACGCCCAGGTCTGCAGACAGATGCAGAAGCCTCTTCCTTACTTCTCAGAAACATGAAACTTTGGTGGTGTGAGCACATGCGTCCTAACCCCCTCTCCCTCTGGAGTTCCCCACCAAGCCACCTCGTCTCGATTCAATTTTTTCTTTTAGTCAGAGGCACAGACACAATTTAGTAAGTCTGCTGGCAAAGCAGATGCCCAGCCAGAATTGAGATCCAGTCCCTCATTCTTGCTGGCACAATTAGTTTTAGGAATAACTCTCTTGGGAACTCCCTCCCAATGGGAGAGTGGAGAAGACATAGGCTCTTTTTGGGAATGAATCACTCCCACAATGGTGACCCATGATCTCTCCCCAATGGCTGTGGGTTGGGGTGCGGGGTGCTGGGGGCGGTGCAGGGGTAGGACCAGTTCCTCTGGAATGGCCTCCCCATGAGCCTTTGCCTGGAGCTGGCTGCAGGGATATGGGGAACTAAGTCTATTCTCTGCTCAGCCTTGGGCCTTAGCTGCGTTCCTGGGACAAGAGGAAAACTCCTGCTTGGCATCCCTCACCAACCTTTTCCACAGAGGTTCAGGTGAGGAACAACAGAAGGTTGGTGACAAGCTCAGCACCCCACACCATGTTATATCAGCAGAGCCAGCACAGGAGTTAGATTCCTTGAATGTCAGAGGAGATCCACTTTTCTTCCTGGTTTCACAACCTTAGAAATGGTTTCCCTTCCCCTACTGCTCACCAAACTCTGACCCTACATGTCTATGAATCAGAGCAGGGGAAAGAAAGGAGATGGAAGGGATGGAGAAAATGGCCATATCAAAGACAGATGTGGGGGGATGGATTGGAGCAGCCTGTAAAGGGAGAGCAGCTCCTCAGACACGATATGGGAAGTTTATAAATGAGAAGGACCCAGATATTCAAGCCCCAGAGACTCGTGTCTGCCGTCTGGGTCCATAATTTACCTGCTTTGTGATCTTGGGCAAGTTATTCAGCTAGTCAAGCCTTGGTTTCCTCATCTGCAATGGGGAATTACATTACATACATTACCATTTTGTTGTGAAAATTAGATTTAATGCACATTTAATAGCTGACAGAGGATACACAATGAAAGGTGTTATTCATATTAATGAAGTCATCAAAGGGAAAAGTAGGTTTTCATAAAGAAGGATCCCCCCAAGTCCTATTTTTATATTGAAACTGATCAGATGAAAGATTTCTAAATGAGGCACCTTGATAAATTGAACTATCTTAAAATGAAAACTTCTTTACTATAAAAGACATATAAAAATGGAAAATATAGGCCACAGGCCAAAAGGAGATATTTGCACTTAATAACAGAGGATAACATATCTGAAATATGAAAAGAACTTGTCAGTATCAATGAGAAAAAGACAACAGCTGGTGTGATGGGTTGAAGCTGTACTTACCCCAGAAAAGCATGTTCTTAAAGCTGATCCATTCCCGTGGGTGTGGACTATTGTAAATAGGATCTTTTGGTGAGAAGGATCTTAATTTAAGTTGAGATGTGACCCACCTCGTTCAGGGTGGGTCTTAATCCTCTTACTGGAGTCCTTTATAAGAGAATGAAATCCAGAGAAAAAGACAGAGAAGACAGAAAAAACACCAGAAGCTGAGAGAGAATGACACAGAAGCAGAGAAAAAGAAAGCCACAGATGGGGCAGCCAGAAGCTGGAAGCAAAGAAACCCAGGAGAGAAGGGACAAACCAGCAGATGCCTCCATGTGCCTGACCTTGTGACAGAGGAGTCCCAGATCACCAGCAGCCTGTCTTCAGGGAAAAGGTATCGTCTCGACGATGCTGAGATTTGGACATTTTCATGGCCTCAGAAGTATAAGGCTTTTGTTAAAATCCAGCCCATTTCTGGTAGATTGCATTTCTGCAGTTTCAGCAAACTAAAACAACTGGAAAAATAGGAAAATAATGTGAACAGGCAATTCACAAAACAGAAAATCAAATGATCAAGAGCTATAGAAGATCTAAGCTTCACTAGTAGTCCAGGAAATGCAGTTAAACAACAAGATATTGCTTAATTGGATTAGGAAATTTTGAAGAGTCTGACAACATTGGTGAAGTCACCGGTAATGGGAACTATTCTGCCTTGTTGATGATACTATAAATTGGTAAAATCTCTGTAGAAAGCATTTGGCTGTAGCTAGCAAAGTAAACTGTCCTAGGCAGAGCCTAAATAAATTCTTCCATATGTGAACAAGGGTGCATGTACACAAATATTTATTGATGTGCTATTCAAATTTGCCAGGGCAAATTTGGAAGCAGACTAAATGTATCCATGAATAGGTTAGACAAATTGTGGTGTATCCCCTGCAGTTAAAAAGGAATGCATTAGGACTACATGTGTCAACATGGCCAAACCTCAAAGATGTTGACAAGAAGTTTCAGAAGAATACTCACAGTATTTATACCATCAAACTCTGACACCGAGAGTCAAACAAGAAAGGATTTTCTCTCTGTCTGGTTTTGGACCAATCCACAATTGATGAATAAGGACAAAGAAGTCACAAGCCAATCAACATGGCTGCTATAGATAGAACTGAGACCAGCCTCAGTGGGTGATGTGGAAGAAGAGGTGGTGGAGATGGGGTCACCTAGAGAGAGGAGGGCCCAGGCCAATGCAGTCTACGTGGCAATAGGCTATTTTTCTGCACCTGTTTCCCACCCCCCACTTGCGACATCAGAGCTGTTGGGTTAACTCCATCAACTCCAGCAGCCATAAAATGATTGATGTTTCTCTCCGTATCTGCCCAGAGGAGGCAGTTATGATTCCGTCTCTCTTAACATTTGATTGTTTTTAACTGGGAACAATTAATGACTGTAATGCATGAAATGCTTATTTTTAAGACAATATTTGTTCATGTTGCATACAATCTCTTCCACATTAGGAGGTTGAGAAAAGGGCAGAAAGCCAAATCAAATAGATAATTTTAGCTGTAGGATCTTGTCTGCTTATAATATTGACTAATCTGCCATTTATGAGAACACATTTTCATAATTATGTTTCTTCATATGAAAACTGTATTTAGTGGGCAACAACTATTTTTATGATGGGATTGGGAAATATATATGTAAAAAATCTGTACACGTTCAACAGCTTGGTTCAAGATGGTAGGGATATGTTTTGAATGGCAATAATTGAAAAGAAGGCAAATCTGCCTTAGAGAGTTAGATGACAAGAAATGCAGAAGTGTTTATAATTATATTTTATATTATAAAGTAGGCCTTAGAGTTAGTAGGAAGAATGATAAAAGATTTAGGATGATTGAGAAAAGGAAGATTAAAGAAAGGTCATGAAGGTAGAGAGAGAAGAAGGGAAGAAGAGAGAGTAGGAAAATAAGGAAGTAAGAGATAGTTTTGCTGAGCAACCAGTGTTTTTCAGGATGATGCAGAGAAAAATATAGCCTGGAAATTTAAGTGCAGGCTTAGAATCAGCTACAAATCCTAAAGATGGTGTGTGTGTGTGTGTGTGTGTGTGTGTGTATACACTTTTGTGTGTTTGTCTAAAGTGTGTATGTTCACGTGTGAGAATGTGTGTGCGAGGATTCAAATTCCAGAATGATCATGGGACGTAGGTATATAGTTATTTCCTCCAAAGCTATGTGTCAGCTTCAGGAGTGATTGAGAAGTTTTTTTTTTATGAAAAGGAATACAAAAGACACTGAGCTGATGCAGTAATATTAAATTGACCGAACATGGTATTTGTATGAGTCATGGTTGCAAAGTTTTGAGCAGTTTTGTAACTTGACATGTAGGAAAGCATCATATTGATTCTCATGCTTTGTATTCAAATAGTGTAGTATTAGTATAGTATGGAGGATGCCAGCTGGTCCAGTTTGCTAATGCTGCTGGAATGCAAAACACCAGAGATGGATTGGCTTTTATAAAAGGGGTTTTATTTGGTTACACAGTTACAGTCTTAAGGCCATAAAGTGTCCAAGGTAACACGTCAGCAATCGGGTACCTTCACTGGAGGATGGCCAATGGCGTCTGGAAAACCTCTGTTAGCTGGGAAGGCACGTGGCTGGCATCTGCTTCAAAGTTCTGGTTTCAGAATGGCTTTCTCCCAGGACATTCCTCTCTAGGCTGCAGTTCCTCCAAAATGTCACTCTTAGTTGCACTTGGGATATTTGTCCTCTCTCAGCTTCTCCGGAGCAAGAGTCTGCTTTCAATGGCTGTCTTCAAATGGTCTCTCATCTGCAGTTCCTGTGCTTTCTTCAAAGTGTCCCTCTTGTCTGTAGCTCCTCTTCAAAATGTCACTCACAGCTGCACTGAGTTCCCTCTGCCCGTCAGCTCATTTATATGGCTCCACTGATCAAGGCCCATCCTGAATGAGTGGGGTCACGCCTCCATGGAAATATCTCATCAGAGTTACCACCTAAAGTTGGGTGGGGCACATTTCCATGCAAACAACCCAATCCAAACCTTCCAACTTAATCCCCACCAATATGTCTGCCCTACAAGATTGCATCGAAGAATATGGCTTTTTCTGGGGGACATAATACATTCAAACCAGCACACCAGCTTTACTTTTTCTGTCATTTAAAGCAATACAATAAGAGTATTCAATAATTGGATGCCCTAAATTTCTGGAGGAGAAAAATGTTCAATTCTGGCCACGAGAGAAAAACTAACCAGGAACCCCCCACCCCTTTGCTTTAAAACTGATCTTAAAATGCAATAATGAAGTTAGACCTTGCTAGAATTCATTTTTCTTTTCATATTGATATGTCATAAGCTCTAATGAGGTATTCAGGCAAGCAGCAGCGCCATAGAATTTGTATCTAGATGTTATGTACCTTGTTTTTGCTTCTTTTACTAGACTAGTGTCGACTTTGGGGGACAGTTTATTCACAGGCAAGTGGTGGGTGCAAAGTAAAAATGGGTCCTTTAAAACTGCCAATTGAGCACATGGACAGTTTGTACCACCATTATGTATTTTAGTCTTCTGAATATCTGAAAGAATATTCAACAAAATGTGCTCGCCCCTGGGACACAAAACTAGTAAGAGCCCGTGCTGCAAGGTATTTGTTTTCGAGTGGGGGCTGTTGGCATGGATACAGACGTTTCCAGGAAAATGGGATCCTTGATATATTGGAAGTCCTAGTTGGTGAAATGGGAGCACTCAGGAAAGAAGATTGCCTTTGCTTGATGCTTTCCAGCCTGGGGTTCTGGATGCCAGGGATGAAGACTGAACAGTAAGGAGGTGTCACCCAGGCCGGCACATGTCGAGAACAGCCGAGACAGCAGCTCACGTGTCCCAGGGCACAGCCTCACCGAGCGTGGCTGGAGAGCAGAGTGATCCATGGGCTGTGCACAAAAATAAAACGTGCTCTGTGTTTCCTAGACTCAAGAATCTGGTTGATACCATAGTGATGATGTGAGCTAATAGCCCCCCTGACTTAAGTTTTTTGTTTTGTTTTGAAGGAAACTGTGAACCCACATTAAACCTACATTGGAGAAGAGAATTTACCACCAAAGGAAAGCTTAGGAGGATATGCACAATTAGGCGAAAAGCTTCTGAGGCAGACAAACTGGCCTTTGACTATAGTTGATTGACCCAGAAGCACTTATTGCTGGAGGGATAGCATACAATTTTACAGCTGGGATCCGTTGGTCCATTCGACAAGCTTCTATGACCGTCCATCGTCACAAAGCTGTTTAACTGTGGCCCCTACATCTGTAACTTTTGCTGGTCCCCTCACACCCCCCAGGCTGCCTTCTGGATGACAGCTGCTCATTTCCTTGCCCCACTCAGTAATAATCCTATTTGAATTCTACTAAGATATAAACTACAGTTCCCTCAGAAGAGCCAGATTTTCACTGAATTCTTTAGGTTTTTATTCATTCAAGAAACACCAGGCCCCTGCTTTGTACCCAGCTCTGGGCTGGGCTCTGGGATCCCAGATGAACTCCTGGACCTTTCTGAAGATGGGCCAGAGCCCGGCAGAAACGCACCCCTGCTTATGAGAAAACATGGGGTGCCTCCGAGGCTTGGGGTGCCTCCGGCCCCACCCCCAAATAACACGCCAGCTTATTACTACTCTCAACTATAACCAACATTTAGATTCTGTAGAAGTTAAGAGCTTTCCTGAAAGTATTCCTTTCTGCAGCGTTTATAGGTGTTCACTTCCCCCCGGAGCTGATTAAGTACTGACATGCTTTGGCTTTCTCGTCCAGAAACTAGGGAAACAGGGTCTGTCAGTGGCAGGAGGCCGGACTGTGTTTATATATATATAATTGAGATTGTTCGCATACCATACAACTATCCAAAGATAGAAAGTGCGCAATCAATTGCCCACGGTCCCATCATACAGCTGTGCATCCAACACAATTAATTTTTTTTCCTATTTTTAGAACACTTTCATTACTCCAGACAAGAAATAAAGACAAGAAAAGGAAACTCAAACCCTCCCATACCCCTAACCACACCTCCCTCCCTTACTGATTCATAGTTTTGTTATAGTACATTTGTTACTGTGGATGAAAGAATGTTAAAATACTGCTAACTGTAGTATATAGTTTGCAATAGGTATGTATTTTTTTCCTATATGTCTCTCTATTATTAACTTCTTGTTATAGTGGCATACATTTGTTCTAGTTCATGAAAGAGATTTCTAATGTTTGTATAGTTAATCATGGGCATTGTCCACCACAAGATTCACTGTTTTATACATTCTCATCTTTTAACCTCCAACTTTCTTTCTGGTGACATACATGACTCTGAGCTTACCCTTTCCACCTCATTCACACACCTTTCAGTGCTGTTAGTTATTCTCACAACATGCTACCATCATCCCTGTCCATTTCCAAACATTTACGTTCACCCTAGTTGGACATAATAAGCAACCACTCCCCATTCTTTAGCTTCATTCTATATCCTTGTAACTTGTATTTCATATCTATGAGTTTACATATTATAATTAGTTCATATCAGTGATACCCTGCAATATTTGCCTTTATGTGTCTGTCTTATTTCACGCAATATAGTGCCTTCAGGGTTTCTTCATCAACCCATTTCTTTTAAGACAGTTTTGTTCACACACCATACATTCTGTCCTAAGTAAACAATCGGTTCCCTGTTTAGTCACATATTTATGTATTCAGCACCATCACCGCTATATATATGAGGACTTCTCCATTTCTTCCACAAAGAAGGAGGAAGAGTCAAAGAAGGCAGAGAGACAAAAGAAAAAGAAAAGAGAAAGAGAGAAACAAAAAACAAAACAAAACAAAACTTGACAGCTAGAGGGCAACAAAAGGAAAGATAGCATCAACCTAAAGTAGAATAAAGAGTCAGACAACATTACCAATGCCAGGAGTCCCACACCCTTCCCCTATTCCCCAACCCCCATAAGCATTTAGCTTTGGTATATTGCCTATGTTATATTAAAGGAAGCATAATACAATGTTTCTGTTGATTATAGTTTCTAGTTTGCATTGATTGTATTTCCTCCCAATCCCACCCTATTTTTAACACCTTGCAATGTTGACAGTCATTTGTTCTACCTCATGTAAAAACATATTTGTACCTTTTATTACAATCATTGAGCACCCTAGGTTTCCCTGAGTTACACAGTCCCGGTCTTTATTGTTCATCCTTTGTTCTGTAGTCCCACATGGTCCCAGCCTTCCTCTTTCAACCATACTCACAGTCATCTTTGTTCATTGTACTTACATTGCTGTGCTACTATCTCCCAAAATTGTTTTCCAAACCTCTCACTCCTGTCTTTTCCTTTCTGTCTGCAGTATTCCTTTAGTGTTTCCTGTAGAGCAGGTATCTTGTTCACAAACTCTGTCATTGTCTGTTTGTCAGAGAATATTTTAAGCTCTGCCTCATATTTGAAGGATAGTTTTGCCAGATATAGGATTCTTCGTTGGTGGTTTTTCTCTTTCAGTATCTTAAATATATCATCCCACTTCCTTCTTGCCTCCATGGTTTCTATTGAGAAAGCTGCACATAGTCTTATTAAGCTTCCTTTGTATGTGATGGATTGCTTTTCTCTTGCTGCTTTCAAGATTCTCTCTTTATCTTTGACATTTGATAATCTGATTGTTAAGTGTCTTGGTGTAGGCCTATTCAGATCTATTCTGTTTGGGGTACACTGCGCTTCTTGGATCTGTAATTTTATGTCTTTCATAAGAATTGCGAAAGTTTCATTGATTATTCCCCTATTATTGCCTCTGCCCCTTTTCCCTTCTCATCTCCTTCTGGGACACCAATGACATGTACATTTCTGCATTTCATGTTGCCCTTAAGTTCCCAGAGACATTGCTTATATTTTTCCATTCTTTTCTTTATCTGTTCTTTTGTGTGTAGGCTTTCAGTTGCCTTGTTCTCTAGTTCCTGAGTGTTTTCTTCTGCCTCTTGAGATCTGCTGTTGTATGTCTCCATTGTGTCTTTCATCTCTTGTGTTGTGCCTTTCATTTCCATAGCTTCTGCCAGTTGGTTTTTTGAACTTTCAAATTCTACCTTATGTACGCCCAGTGTTTCCATTATATGGTTCATTTCTTTCGCCATATCTTCCCTAAACTTTTTAAATTGACTTATTATTAGTTGTTTCAATTCTTGTATCTCAGTTGAAGTGTAAGTTTTTCCTTTGACTGGGCCATAACTTCGTTTTTCTTAGTATAGGTTGTAGTTTTCTGTTGTCTAGGCATGGTTTCCTTGGTTACCCCAATCAGGTTTTCCCAGACCAGAATGGGCTCAGGCCCCAGAAGAAAGAAATATGCAGTATCCAGTTTCCCTGAGGGTGTGTCTTAGAAAATTGGTACACCCTGTGATGCCTCAGGTCACTGTGCTTTTCTGCCCAGCAGGTGGTGCCTGTCAGCCTGTAGCTCCAGACTGGTGTAAGGAGATGTGGCCCGTGGCTGTTTTCCCCCAGGCTCTGGGGTCTGGTTCTGAATGGAAGGTGGGTAGTAGAGCTGGGCCCCAGCCATTTCCTCTTAGGGAAGATAACCCCCTAGGGAGAAATCATTAGCATTGGAATAAACTCTGCCTGTGCTATCTCCCACCCTTGTCTGGGTCAGAGCACTGGGAACTGAAAATGGCTGAAATAGAGACAGAAAGCCCCCTTCAGGGCCAGTCTGCAGCAACCCCCCCAGCTCTCCAAGGTCAGTCGTCACCCAAAGCCTCTGTCTGCTTGTTGGGGTGTCATAGCTTGTAGCAAGGAGTCCACGTTTGTTAATTAAAACCCCAATTGGAGCTCAGCTGAGCTATGTTCACTTGCTGGGAGAGAGCTTCTCTCTAGCACTGTGAGGCTTTGCAGCTTGGGCTAGTGGGGGAGGGGAGTCCCGGCTTGGATCTGCAGTTTTTACTTACAGATTTTATGCTGTGATCTCGGGCATTTCTCCCAATTCAGGTTGGTGTACGATGAGTGGACAGTCTCGTTTGTCCCCCTGCAGTTATTCTGGATATTTACTAGTTGTTCCTGGTTGTTTATTAGTTGTTCCAGGGGGACTAACTAGCTTCCACTCCTCTCTATGCTGCCATCTTAGATCTCCCAGGCTGTGTTTTACTTGGGGGGACTTGATGCAATTTCCCTGTCTCTATCCCCATTCATGCTGCCAACCCGAGACAACCACAGAGGAGCAGAATAGTTTAGTGTCCACGTATATATCCACATCCACACCTACCTATATATACAAAGCACAAAGGAACACTACACCAGTGTTGACTTATCTCTGAAGACAAATTATTAAAAACATTTTTTTCCAATGAGAGGATGGATTTAATTAAACCATGTATTGAAAACAAAAAATAGCGTAAGTGTTAGAGATGGTGACTATATCCAGTTTTAGTTACAGAACCACTTTCCTGAATTTTCAGCATTTAGTGAGCTGCCAATTTTGATTTTGTGTTGCTCTTTACCCAAATGACTTTTGTTTGTTTGTTTGTTTTGTTTTGTTTTTTTTTTGGAGGAGGAGGAGGGAAAAAAGCAGCAATATTGTGTTTGAAAATTATCCTCTGTATCTGGTTTTCCTGTATATGTTAACCATCTTAAATGTTATTATCCTGCTTCAGTTTTATAGTGATTGTGAGGCATGCAATGCAAGTATACAATTATTTTCTCATTAAAAAAAAGAGAAAGAAAGGAAGAACAATGCCTAAATGAAGACTTACAGAGAGAAGCAGAGTCAGAGAAGAAGAGGGAGCAAGTGAGACCTGTGACCCTATCTCCCTGGATCCTGCTCTACCTGAATGCCCTTGGGAGTCTCAAGTTCATGAGTTAAATTTTCCTCATTTCTGTTTGTCAGTTTCTTGCAACTTAAAGAATTCCAACAAATACAAACCTCCTTAATATTTCAGTCTTTTCCTTCAGGCTTTTTATTTATTTACTTATTTTATTTTTACCAATAGCAACCATGAGCTATGGGAATTTTGTATGCTTCCCACCTTGGAAAAGAGGTAAAAGGGCCATATTACATTTGGGGCTCCTACAATGAGTTTAAATTATAAAATGGCTCAGAAGCAACTTTTTATGTATTTATTTGTTGTCACCTAGCCAGATGAATGCTTTCTGTTGCCAGTAAAATTAAAGTTAATGATGGCAAAATTAAAGTTGGGTAGATGATGATCCTGCCACCCCCCCCCCCCCATATACTTGAACCTTAGGAATAAGGGAATGTGCAAGGGTTGGGTCTTTCTTCTAATGCAGTTGTCAGCAGGCGTCTTCAGGGGGCCGGAGTGGGCTGGCTAGGGAGACAACACCCAGGCAGGGAAGCGGGCTCCCACCTGCACATTTGAGTTGTTCAGGTGATGCTTCAAGATGCAATTTCCTTCTTAGAAACAAGCCAAACAACCACAAAACTGGGGCCCAGTACGGCCAGGTTTTAGCTTCAGGGAGCTAATCAACATCTCCTGCCTCTCCAGCTGGATCTGTCCTGAAGCAGAATGCCCAGGGGTGAGGACAGCCCACTTCGGGACCAACTGGGGTGATTGGCAATGATTAGGTCCTTGCCTTTTCACATCTGATGCAGCCACATAAAGGGGAGGGGTCACTTTCTCTCTTTTTTTCAATGCCTGATTTGAAGACTACTTGCACATACATGGATTTAGACAAACTACCATGCAACAGTGTCTCTCCAAAATGAATCAAATTCTTGTTGCAATTGTGACTTGGCATGTTGGGGTTTTCTCTGGTTGTTTGATGAAGGAGGGGAGCTTATGACAATGGTCTTTTATTTTGGGGACAGCTGTCAGGGTTATATCTTTTTCTTTAGCTGAAACAATGGCTTGCTAGGATTATCAGAGCATCGTGAGTTTTTTCTTCCTTTCTTTTCTTAATTTGTTTTGCTTTGCTGCCTAAGATATATAAGATAGGGTGTGGAAACAAAAAGCGCTGCTAATATGCACTTGTTTCTTTTGGCCAGGAAGCCCTGATTTGCTTACCACCTTACCACCCTTACCATGTGTGAATTCACAGCTAAAAGGGGAGTTTGTTTACTTCTAGTTGCTCCAAAGAATTGACTGTTTTCACTGCTTTGGTTTGTAAGGGCTGGGTCCACTATTAAGATGTCTTCTTTAACAAACGTAAAACTAACAAGCAAACATTATGCAGAAGAAAAAGGAGAGAGTTGGCCCTATCGGAGGAGTTCAAAGGAAAACCATTGAAGATCAGAAAGTCAGAAAAAGATTTGGATCCTTGATAGTAGAGATAAGCAGAGTGGGCTCACCTTTTTCTAAAGGGTATTTTGAACAATAACATCAACAAAATTTAGTGAAGGCCACCCTGGGTCATCCACTCTGCCTTGGAGATCTCAACCGAGGCCCCAGTTACAAGCACCTTTAAAATCTCTGTATGTAAGAAAAAAAATATGCCCTGGTTCTATAGTCAGTTTATGTTTGAGAGATATTTTAAGTTGAGATCAATAAACTGGCTTTAAAACTAAGGTTTAAAATAATAGTAAGTCACAAATCTGGAAAATAGCCCCAATAAGAAGTAGAGCACAAGATAAACACAAGATAAAATATAATCTCCCCCTTAATGAAGTACCATCTTCAATCTAATTGTGTTCTTCTTTCATTACTTTTCTTACACGTAATTGTCATATGATGTAGGAAAAGCAGTGACGAGAGGGCACAGAAGTTTAGAGAGAACTTTCTGGAGAGCATGACTCCCAAGCAAACAAGAAGTCCAATGAAGATGGAGGATGAAGTGAGAGACAGCTGTATGAGAAAAGAAGCAAAAATAATGAGAAGTGTTTGGAGCCCCAGAAGTAATTCGGTTTTGCCAGGGCAGGAAGTATAGATCGGGGGTGGGGGCTTGGAGGAAACATGTACTCTCTCTTAATTCAGCATTCCTTTAATATCTGTTTATATATTTTAACACTTTTTTTCATGTAGATCTTGGCTTAAGCTTCTTAAAGAGCGATTTCTCAGGAGTTATTATTGTTTTGTTTTTGTGCATTGGCTCTTTATCCCCCCTTTTTTTTTCTAACAGGTAAGTCCTGGCAATAGGATACTACTTTTTTTGTATTTTTATTTTACAACTGGTCAACTGCTATTAATGTTCATAGTCTTTTAGCAGAGTGCATTTTCTTATTGAATTTAATGAGTTTTTCTATGTAGATCATAACTGAAAATAGAAATAAACTTATTTTTCTTTCCATTATTTATAGTACTTGTTTCTATTTCTTGTCTAATTATGTTGTTAGAATGTCTAAAGCTTTGTGTAATGTTCTAGTTTGCTAATGCTGCCAGAATGCAAAACACCAGAGATGGATTGGCTTTTATAAAAGGGGGTTTATTTGGTTACACAGTTACAGTCTTAAGGCCATAAAGTGTCCAAGGTAACACGTCAGCAATCGGGTACCTTCACTGGAGGATGGCCAATGGCGTCTGGAAAACCTCTGTTAGCTGGGAAGGCACGTGGCTGGCATCTGCTTCAAAGTTCTGGTTTCAGAATGGCTTTCTCCCAGGACATTCCTCTCTAGGCTGCAGTTCCTCCAAAATGTCACTCTTAGTTGCACTTGGGATATTTGTCCTCTCTCAGCTTCTCCGGAGCAAGAGTCTGCTTTCAATGGCTGTCTTCAAATGGTCTCTCATCTGCAGTTCCTGTGCTTTCTTCAAAGTGTCCCTCTTGTCTGTAGCTCCTCTTCAAAATGTCACTCACAGCTGCACTGAGTTCCTTCTGTTTGTCAGCTCATTTACATGGCTCCAGTGATCAAGGCCCACCCTGAATGGGTGGGGCCACACCTCTATGGAAATATTTCATCAGAGTTATCACCTACAGTTGGATGGGGTGCATTTCCATGCAAACAACCTGATCCAAATGTTCCAACTTAATCCCCACTAATATGTCTGCCCCACAAGATTGCATCAAAGAATATGGCTTTTTCTGGGGGACATAATACAAACCAGCACAGGTAATAATAGAGGTAAAAGTGGGTGTGTGTGGTTTCACTAATCTTAGCTATGTTTTTAAATTATCTTCCAGGCCTAGTTTATTAGAAGTTCATATCAGAATATGTCTTGAGTTTTATCGTATGAGTCTTTGGCATATATTAAGATGATTTTAAGCTTTTTCTTCTCTGACCTTTTGATGTGATGAAACATGTTAATACATTTCTTAATATTAAGTCATCTTTGCATTCCTGGTGTAAACCTTAATTGGTCATAATGAGTTCTTATTTGCTATCATATTCCATTTACCTAACATTTTATTTGGGATTTTTATTAATAATTGCAAATCACATTGATCTTTACTTTTTCTAACTGTCATGTAGAAATTATGCTGGTTTATAAAATGAATTATGAAGCTTTCTACCTTTTATATGCTCTGGAAGTGTTAATATAGAATGGTAGCTGTGTCTTCCTTATAGGTTTGAAGACTTTGTCCCTTAATCTATTTGAGTCTGGTACCAATTCTGGTGGTGATTTTCAAATTACATTTTTTATTTTTAATCAGTTATTCCCTCAGTCAGGTTTTTTGTTTCTTTATGCTGTTTTGGTAATTTATAATTTTCTAGAAATTGTGCATACTTCAAAATTTTCAAATTAATTACCATACAGAGATGTAAAGGAATCCCTTTAAAGGCATTTGTTGTCTTAAATGTATACACTGTTGTTTTTTGTTTCATCCCTAATTTTGATTTCCTTTGCGGTCACTTTTCCTTCCTATGATTTAATCAACTAGAGATGTCTATTTTACCTTTTGCTCTCCACTGTACTTGGATTTTTCAACGTAACTATTTTAACTAATCAGTTAATTTCTTTTTATCTTTAAGTCCTTCTTCCTGTTTTCTTCCATTTATTTGTGATTATTGATGTTTTTTCTCTAACTTCTCTAGGTAATTACTTAATAGCTTCATTCAAATACTCTTTTGTAAGAATTTTTAAGCATTGGTTGCATTCCAGAAAGTTTATGTGTGACATTCTTATTACTGTTATTTTATTAATTTGGGGAAATTTAAGTTTTGATTTTTAAATTTTGATGTTCGCTTTGCCCAGTGTCCCTGCCTTTTACTGCTTATAGCATTGTTAATTATTTCTAGCTTTGGCATCATGATCAGAAAATCTATTCTTTGCTAATCATAATATAACGTTAAATAATCCTTGACACAAACATTGTAATTCTATTGACGTTGAAAACAAGATGATAATTTACCTACTACCATATAAAAATCCAATTTACATATTCCCAAATCACCTTACTCACCAGGTGTGATGTCTATAGGACTATGAGCCAAGCATGACTGGGGCAGATTTCAGAAGTGTAGTTGACATACCTGTTCCCAAAGGCACGTGTGAGGGAGCCTCACCTCTGACCTCTCTCACCCCTTGTTCTCTCTGCTCTTAGGCTGGCAGGGGTGCTGCCTCCTCAGGGGGTTGAGGGGTGCAGGAAACTAGCACGTGGGGTTCTGTGGTAGGTAAAGAAACTCGGAATGCTGGGTGGTTAAATCTCTGTGGATGACTTGGTCACTGTGGCCACGGTGGTGTGATCTGTGGGCAGTTGAGGTGCCACACACATATTTGGAGGAGGTGGGTTCACTGCTTTAGCAGCTACAGTGGACGCTTGGTTCAGGTTTCCTTCTAAGCACATGACACATCGTGGACCAGAGGCCCCCTCTTCTCTTGTCTCTTTGGCCATAACCCACTCTCCTATATGGGGTCACTCTTTCAGCTCCCCAGGACAATCACTGCTCTTTTCCCCATTCCTACCCTTTTAAGGGAAGATATCATCAGTATACCCTCAGGGAATCCTAAATGACATCTGTGCTGGTTTGAATATATTATGTCCCCTAGAAAAGCCATATTCTTTGATGCAGTTTTGTGGGGCAGACCTTTCAGTGTTAATTACATTGTAATTTTTTGAGTATTTCCATGGAGATGCGCCCCACCCAACTGTAGGTGATAACTCTGATGAGATATTCCCGTGGAGGTGTGGCCCCACTCATTCAGGGTGGGCCTTGATCAGTGGAGCCATATAAATGGGCTGACAAACAGAAGGAACTCAGTGCAGCTGAGAGTGACCTTTTGAAGAGGAGCTACAGCCAAGAGGGACACTTTGAAGAAAGCACAGGAGCTGCAGATGAGAGACAGTTTGAAGACGGCTGTTGAAAGCAGATTTTTGCTCTGGAGAAGCTGAGAGAGGACAAATATCCCAAATGCAACTAAGAGTGACATTTTTGAGGAACTGCAGCCTAGAGAGGAACATCCTGGGAGAAAGCCATTTTGAAACCAGAACTTGGAGCAGATGCCAGCCACGTGCCTTCCCAGCTAACAGAGGTTTTCCTGACACCATTGGCCATCCTCTAGTGAAGGTACCTGATTGCTGATGTGTTACCTTGGACACTTTATGGCCTTAAGACTGTAACTGTGTAACCAAAATATACCCCTTTTCATAAAAGCCAATCCATCTCTAGTGTTTTGCATTACAGCATCATTAGCAAACTAGAATAACATCTTATACTTATTTTATGACATAGTGGAAAATTCCTTCATTTAAAAGTTTAATTTCTAATTTGGTGTCCCTCTAGTAGGGGCACTTCTTACATAAGAGTAAAGAAAATTTTCCTGAATTTTTATTTTCTCTCTTCTGTATTGAGACCACTAAAGTTATAATATCGCATGTATACTTTTAAGCATCTTAGAGCACCCTAACTAGTTGCTTTGCTATTACACTATTGTTCTTTGATTAATATTGCCTAGGCCTTCTTAGTCATCCCCAAACCCTCCTTTTCTAAATTTTATATCTTTGCTCAAAGCCAATAAAAAGTGCCTATTAAAAAGTGTCCAATATTAGTGACAAGAATGTCATTTGCATTTAAAAAACCCAACTCCTTATCCTAGCACTCTAGGGCCTTTCTAATGGAATCCCATTGTACCTTATCTTGCTCAATTTGCCAATGTTTATCACTTGGTCTATTTGTTAGAACAGTAGGAAGGACACTACTATTAGAGCCAGGAAGAACTGGGTTCAGATCCCAACTTCGCTACATATTATCTGGGTGACCTACAGGTGGCTGCAAAACATCATAACTGAGTTAAACATAGAATTATCCTATGATCCAGCAATTCAATCCCTAGGTACACCCGAAAGAACTGGAAACAGACTTGAGCAGATAGTTGTATGCCAATGTTCACAGCAGCATTATTCACAATATCCAAATGTGGAAGCAACTCAAGTGTCCATCAACTGATGACTGGATAAGCAAAATGTGGTATATACATACGATGGAACATTATTCAACCACAGACAGAAATGAAGCTCTGATACATGCAGCAGTGTGAATGAACCTTGAAGACATCATGTCAAGTGAAATAAGCCAGATACAATAGGACAAATGCTGTGTCATTCCACTGCTAAGGAATATTTAGAATAAGCAAATCCACAGAGACAGAAAGTAGATTAGAGGTTCCCAGGGGCTCGGAGGAAGGGAGAGTGGGGAGTGATTGCTCAGTGAGTACAGTTTCTGGGGTAATGGAAAAGTTGTGGCAACAGATGGTGGCGATGGTAGCACAATGTTGTGAATATAATTAATATCACTGGATTGTGTGCGTGGAAGTGGTTACAATGGGAATTTGGGGATTGTATATATATGGTACGTGGATAAAATTTTTAAAAAGTAATGATGATGGTTGCCTGTGGAAGAGGCTGGGACTCCATGGACTCAAATGACAGCTGTGGCTGTGGCTGCTGCAGCTGTCACCAGCGGCCTGGCCTCCTCCCTGCTGCAGACACACACCCTGTTCTCCATTCTTCGCCTCGCTCAGGGTGACGTCCCCCACCTTTGGTGCGTTTCTCTTATACCTGTACATCCGCTTCTCCAGAGGTTCCCATCTAGGGAGGTAGGAGGTGGCTGTATCCCTCAGAGCACGTTTGGCAGTGTTCATTTGTTGTCACAACTCGGGGTGGCCCACTGGCATCCCGTGGGGCAGGGTCAGGGGTCCTGAGACGCCTCCGACAAGGCCCCAGGCAGGCTCCCCTACAAGGAACCACCTGGCCCAAAAGGTCCACTGTGCTGACGCTGAGAAAGCCTGTGCTGGGAGTGTTCTCCGGGTGTGGACTGCAAAGGATTCTGGTGCTCCCTCTTGGCAGTTGAGCAGAACTGTTTTAGAAGAGGTTAAGATCGTCTCTGAATGAAACGACTCTGGTTTCTCCCAGTATGATTGGTCACTCTTGGCAGTAGTTGTACCAGCAGGCAGAGTGGCTTTCAGGAAATTGCCACTCTTTGACTGTCTCTCATGTGTGCCTGTCTCCACTGGAGAGCCTCTTTCATGAAGAGTAAGTGAAATAAGTTTGCAGAGTGCCTGCCACTGCACCTGGTGCAAGACGGTCCTCCCCTCTCGTTAATAAAAGCTCTTTGGAGGCAGAAGCTACGTTTTCTACACTGTACAGCTCACCACAATCCAGGAAGGTGCTCAATTATAGAGTCATGTATTAATTGATTAATGCTAAAGAAATAACTCTTCATTTCACCAATGGGAGTGGTAAGGTGAATTTAGTGACAGGCAATTAAAACTTTCAGAACAACCACAAGCGGTGTGTCTCCTGAGAGCAGCAAATAACAAAGTGAAAAATTTTTCTTTCCTTTCTCAGAAAGTTTCCTTTCTCAGAAAAGAGGTGCTAAAATCACTTTTTCTTGTAAAGTGGTTACCGAAAGTAACCATTGGTCACGCTTGCTAATTCAGCTGGTCTCTAAAACAACATTTCATCTGAGGCCTTCTCAGGTGAAGTTCTCAGCTTCTCTCTCCTCCTGGCCCTCTTTCCCCCAACTTCTCCCCTCCAGCTGCACACACCCACGATGATTCTTCTCCCTGTGCTTGCACATGGAGCAATGGCTTATCATACAACTTTGCATTTTTTCTTAACCCTGAAATAAGTGTAATGTGAAAATAATTCCAACTGTGTCTTGGAGTGTCACTAAAGATACCTAGGACACAAAGTTACCATGTTTTGCTGTTGCTGGAAAGTATTTTAATTTGCAATTGTACATGTCATTCCACAAAGAATCAGTTACTTGATGTGCCCCATCAGGGATGATTTTTGTTTAAAAATGTTATTTTCATGTCTTTTATACTCCACTTGTTTATATTTAATCTACATGGATCCATGCTACTTTCCCCTTTTCCTTGTTAGGAGAAACTTGAAAATATACAAGCTTTAAAATGAATAATGGTTATGAATTGATTTTCTAAGATGAGTTTCTGCTCAGAAAGGAAGAAAGATTAGCATTTTCTCCACTCTGTACTTTTAAATAGTCTGAAGACTTAGAAAAAATATTTCAAATATAAGTACCTAAGGACTACCAGTTCTCTTATTGATGATTAAGTATAAATGATTAATTTTCTACTTAATACCTCATTTTTTTTTCCTTTATTTTTGGATACATTTTCATTTTTGTTCATCCATCGTCATCTTAGGCAAGTCATGCACCTTTTTTGACCATTAGTTTCCTCAAATCTAGAATGAGGGGTTCTCAACCCTGGCTGCACAAAGGATCACCTGGGGATTTGGAAAAATCCAATACCCAGCCCCCCAGTTGATTCCAATGTACAGCTCAGTTTGGGATACTTGGAATAGATCATCCTTTAGATTATTTAAAATTCTCTGATCTGGCAACACCCCATTTGGGGGCAGGTGGTGGAATTGGTAGTTCACTGGTTTCAGATGGAATGGGTAGACTGGTGGTTCACTGGATTCAGATGGAATGGGTAGATTGGCATGGAATTCTGAGGCCCAATTTAGTTGCATGCATCAAAAGCCTTAAAATTTTACCTAACCTTCAACCCGGCAGTTCTATTTCTAGGAATTTATCCTTAAGAGACAATTTATGTTGTACCAAATATTTAGTTACAAAGATGTTAACTTCAGTATTATATAAAATAGACAAAAATTAAAATCAACCTAATTGGAGAATGTTTCAATAAATCATGCCACAGACATTCAAGGAAATACTATGCAGACATAAAAAAATTAACATGATAGAAGAATATTTTAATCATAGGGAAATGTCCACGATATACAAGTGAAAAAGTAGGTAAGAAAATAATCACATTTTTGATAAAAATCATATTCATAGTATAGCGTTAGTAAGGACATGTCGCAAAATGATGGCAATGGTTATCCCTAAGTAGAGTGGTGGGATCAGAGGTGATTTTGATTTCTTTTTGTTTCTTAACTGTATTTTCTAATAATTATATGACTAATGTGCATGGTTTCTTTAATTTAAAAAGTTATTTAAAAATCATTCTCTAATCTGACTACTTCCGGGTATACATCTTCCCACATTAAGCTCTTCTCTTTTTCCCCCAAGCTGTAACCACATGGTGCCTAGTTACAAATCCAACTTTACCAGGATGATTGAGTTCAAGCCAGCAAACATGACCAAGCTCCAAGCAGCACCCTGTTCTCATATCACCTACACACAAATAGAGGAGACAGACTCCTAACCAAAAGTTCAATCCCAGCAGAGTGGCAGAAGTGCTCAATAGATGTGTAAAGAGGATATGGGACTAAAGAGGAAGGAAGGGGTAGGTCTGAGGTGGGAGGGGTGCCCAGAGCCTTCCCAGACCAAGGCACATTGGACAATGAGATTTTCTCCAGATAGAATAGGGAGGGTGAACTGCTGCAGAGACAAGGGAACGTAAGTGCTGTGTTACTAAAGTGTATGTCCTATTTGGGAAAAATGCAAAGAAGATTTCAGTCTGAGTGTCAAATATGGGGAGGGATATGCATGCAGTTGGAGATGAAACCTTTGTGCAGAATTAGGGAATGGTGCTTCTCCCTCTGATCAGACCCAGCCCAAGCCTGGAAACTGACTTGGTGATTGGAGCAAGGGTTGGATTTTAGCTTTCACTCGCTCCATCAGCTGGGCACCTTTGTGCAGCGTACAACCTAAGCAACTATTCCTACAACAACCCTATGAGATCAGGATACGGAGGCTTAAAGAGGGTAAAGAATTTGTCCAAACTCCTACAGCTCATTTGGAGCAAGAACTTGACTCTAGAATGTAGTGTCTTAGGCAATGAATTTGCATATTATTCTATGGGCTGTGTGAACCATCCCCGTTTTTCTGAGGAGGAAAATAAATTGAATGCATGGAAGGGCAAATATGAAGCGTAGTTAGGAAGCTATTGCCATGGTCTTGGTGAGGGAAGATGAAGGCCTGATCAGGGTAGTGGCAGTGAGTAATGAAAGGAATGGATGAACAGGGTGGAAATTATGCAGGTAGCATGAATGAACTTGGAAGTGGGGTGAAGTGAGGGGTGAGAAGGAGGACAGCCTTGATATGGAAGCCATCAGCATTTGGTGATAGTCAAAACTGTGGGGCCAGGGAGAGGAATCAGTAACAGAACTTGAAAAGGGCAAGCAGAGGGATGGAAGGAAAACTAAGGGAATGGAGGGTCATGGAGGCCAAAGGTGGAGTTTTAAGAAGGATGTGGTCAGAGTGCAAAATGGTACTGATGGAGAGTATATTCCATTGGCATGCTTTGGTTACCTTTTAATGAGAAGTTCAGTTGATACTGCAGAAATCAGAGTCCAAGAATCCAAGGTGTAGGTGTGTAGTGGGATGGTGAGGGCTGGAGTGTAGCTCTTTTCTAAGAACTTGGCAGTGAAAGGAAGGAGAGAGGTGGGGCAGCAGTTTCACAGGAAAGTGAAGGTAAGAGAAGGCTTTTAATTACAGGGTAGGGGGGGAAGGGATTAGAATAGAGCATCTTTAAACACTGAGTGGAGGAAGCTAGTAGAGACCAACATAAGAACTGAGACGCGGTAGAATCCTTTAAGAGGTAAGACTGTGTTGGGGGTTGGAGGGGTTGAGAGATCAAATCTAGAACCCAAGTGGGGGGACTGACCATGGGAAAGAGAAGCATGTCTTTCTCAGGGAGGAGGAGTGGGGGAGGAAGGAGAATGTGGGTGAAGGGTCTGGGAAAGTGTGCTGTGTGAAAGAGAGGTGGTGATGGCTTGCAAGGCAGATGGCCTCCATGTCCCCCCATACAAGGGAATGAGGCCAGTGGCTGATAGGGAGAGATATGATGACAGGTCATTGGGTATGAGCCAAACAGAAAGGTCTGACAAGAGACTACGGGGATAAGGGAAATCAACTTTGGGTAAACAGAAAGGTCGGTCAGCAATATAGCAGACCCTCCAACTAACAAATTTTGGATAACACAAATTTGTTAGTTTTGTGAGGAGAGAAACCGTCCCTACCTTGTTCAGCTTTGTGGTGCCATCATATGGCATAATGCCTTGCCGTAGTAGATGCTCAGTACATATCTGTTTAATGAATAAATTCTGTAATTGTGATGATCAGTCAAATTAGGTAGCAACCACCAGCACTTATTTGGCAGGCAGTGGAGAAAACAGGATTAGGGTACAGGAAGATATATGACCAAGAGGGAACCCCACCATGAGCCCACCCCCAAATGGAAGGGCCCTCTCCTATGGATGCCAGTTAACCTCCCCCTATCACTCCCGAAAGAGAAAAAGAGGGAGCTATCTCACTCTAGTTTAATGGACATTTCCCATTTTCTTCTTTTGTCAGTCACCTCTTCTCAAATCTGTCCATCTAGCTCCATGCAATCTGTCTTATGCACAGACATTTCTTATAACTCAGTGATCACATATGTGCAAGTTACCTTGGCATGGGATGGGTTATGGGCCCAGGGTGTCCTATGAGCTTGGAATAAATATAAAGCCATCTGTGATAGATTGAATCATGTATGCCAACAAAAAACACTTTCTTGCTCTTAATTCAGGTTACTGTGGAGTGAACCATTTGTAAACAGGACCCTTTGAAAATGTTATTATTGGTTAAGGTATTCGACTCATTTGTGAATAGGATCTTCAGAGATCCTATCTAGCTATGGCCAACTGAATCAGGGTAGGTCTTAATCTGTATTACTGGAGGCCTTATAAATAGAAGAAACTAGGAGTCAGATGTCACATTAAACTAGAGAGGAGGAGACCAAGCACATCGCCATGTGACAGAGCACTGCCCTCACAGGATGCTACCGACCCCGGGAGAAAGCCTCCAAAACCATAAGCCTGTAGGTTCTCACTGACACCAACCTGTTGTGTGGTATCTGTCACAGCAGCCCTGGCAAACCAAGACGTGGCTCATAGGGCCACTCTGGTTGTGGATCTTTATGGGAAGGTGCAAATTCTTCCTCTGGGCTCTCATCCTGGCGAATAAGATTTTCCTTTTTCATTTAGTTTCTCTCCAATTTCACATCAATCTCTTCTCTTTGGCCTTATCACTGCTCTCCCCATCTTCACTTCCATTTCTCTCTGGTCTTTGAAGCTGGAAGGGCCTTTCCCTGCCTATCATCTAAGTTTTACCCTCTTTCACTTTTGGTTGGAACATCTGTTCTGGGACACCGTGGCCTCACTGATGTGGCCAATGTTCCTTTGCGCACGTCCTAAATGAAAATCCATTAATTTCCTTTCTAGTGACGGGTACTCTCGCTCTTGCTCAGCTTCTTTGTATTGAGTTACGTATTTCTGAGACCTCTTTGGGGCTTTATCCTCCTGGTTGAGTTCCCTTTGTTGACCCCACCGAGCGTCTCCTAGCAGCCGCTTCTTGGGATAAAGTCAGGCTGGTTTTCTCTCCAATTTCTCTCTGAATCACATCACCCTCTCCACCCCTCAAAAGTCCTCTCGAGGTGCTCCACGCCCTGGCCCATCTTGAACCCCGTGTTTTAGAATTTACGAATGTGTCTTAGCATGAAAAAAATTAAGGATTTTTCTACCTGTTTTGCCAAAGAGCAAAAATTATACATAAATTATGACACCACCAAGTGACAATTTTGGACACTGACTACTGAGGTCAGGAGAACTCCCCTGTTCTTGAGGCCAATGTGTCTTGCAATTTAAAATAAGAAGGCTGGAGACTTTCCTTCCAGGCGGCAGGGACTCATTTCTTGGGGCCATGTCACTTTCTCCATGAGCATTTTTCCTTTCCTAGTGCCCCAAAGAAGCAGACTCAAGAGAAATGATTCATGCAGGTGCTGAAAGCATTGAGTTTCTGTGGTGCTGCTGGTTATGAGAAGTTGTGAAGCTTGGTGAAAATACAGCGAGCTGGGTCAATGAACCACAGCTGCTCTGGAGGACTCTTGGAGCGCTTACTATATTTGTGGAAACTCAAAACTTTGAAAGGCCATCTGTTGCCTGTCCCCAGCTTAAAAACCACTATCTTCCATCCCCACACTTTCGACTGGGGATGGCATTGCTGCCAGCTGGGAGAAACAAGTACGGGACTTCCGTCCTTCCCCCGTGGCACAGGAAGCCAGCCTGTAGTAAAACCAAGGTCCCCACCATTCATTATTTTACATTTTTAAGCCTCAGGGGTTTGATCTGTGAAATGGGGATAATGTGTCCTATCTCAGGATTAAAAGAGATTATGAGGCTAAGTTGTTTAGTAAAGTTTTTGTCATATAATTAGCATTCAGCCAATGATAGCTAATAATAATCATAATAGAAGAATGGAAAATTCAATGTTCAAGTGGATGGTGGTGTTTACTCTTGAGCAATTTCTTTCTTGATAGGATCCAAGTAAACTAGAAACATGCCTGGCCTCAGAGAACTAAAATTGCTTCCTTCTCACATCCAGAGCCTCTCAGAAAAGGGGGCATTCTGCAAACAAAGCTTTAGGGGAATTATTGTCGCACTCTCGAAATATTGTATCACTTTATTCCTACACACGGTAAAGTCAAGCAGATTCAGGAAGAATTTTGTGAGTCACAGGCGCCGCTTCTGGTTTTGGCAGCAGCTGGGCTGGAGCCGGGCATTTCCCACCCTGGGCTCAGAGCCCCCTGGCTCCTAAGCCAGTCCCGAGACTCATGGGATATAAGGAGCTCTCCCTGAGACCCACATTCCTGCTGGGTTTCTTCTGGATTTCAGCCACCACCTTTTCATGTCATCTGTCCCTCCAGGACTCCAGGCCAACTGTGCTTCCTGAGAAGCCCAGGTGACCACAAGCCTCACTGCCCATCCCTCCAGCCCCCACTCAGCTCTGCAGAGGCCACAGCTCCCAGGAGCATGGCTGCCTTCAGCACTTCTGTCCGTCTGAACTTCCTCTCTCCGCCCAGAGCTGGGCTTCCGGCTGCACATCGGCATGTCCAGGGCAGCCTGCAGGGTTCTTCTCCCAACTGGCCACTCTGACACGCTCACAAATCAGCCCCTTAGGATTCCTGATGCTGTTTCACTTCTTAACACATGTTCCCTTTATGGTTCTTTTGTGGGTAAGCTGGCTGGTGGCATTTGGGACTCATCCCCGAAATGCTGCACTCGTAACCCATGCCCCTCACAGCCCCGTGGTCGGTGGGGCAGTCCCCCACCACAGGCCTTCCAGCCTCCTGATCGCCCCAAGTCAAGAGTGAGCCCAGCATGTCAGGCAAGAAACTCCCTCCCACCCCAGGCCTATTTACCTCCAGTAACAGGGCTCAGGAGGGGGTCCCATGGCTTGGAGTTAGGTGGCCTCTCCTCTGGCCTCCTCTCCTTCTACCAGGCACCGGACCTCCACCCATTCCTGGCCCCCCACAATCACAGCCGCCCACCACTATCCACCTGGAGACCACAGGTCTCAAGCTTATTATCCCCTTTATCCCTGTTTTAGTGTTAGCAACCTGAATGCCACACACCCCTCATTTCCCACTCTGTGCTACCCATGCTCTAAAAATCCCCATAAAGCTCTGGAAATCCCCAATTCTATTTCTATCTCCTGCCCCTCCCTAACTCCTGAAATCCTTTCCTGTTTCTCTGGAACTCACCCTCCATTGTCGGCAAAACCCCCTGGGTCTTCCTCTCCCTCTGCCCCAGCCACGCTGTGATTTGAACACTCCAGGTACTTGCTGGCCTCCAGCCGTCTACACTGGGGGTCCCTCCTGCCTGGAATAGTTTTCCCCAGGACACCCCAGGGCTTCTTCCTTTACTTTCCTCAGGTCTCGCTCAAATGTCACCTTCTCAGCGAGATTTCCTCTGGCTCTTTTATCTAAAATTTATCACCTCCCCCTCAGTCCAACACATATAATCCCCATCTTTCTCACTGCTCAATGCTTCTCCTTAGCATTTATCAACTTGCCAACAACTATTTTATCTTATTTTTTTTTATCTCTTCACCAATCTGTGAGGGTGGGGATTTTTGTCTCTTTCGTTCACTGGAATACCCTCAGTCCCTAGATTTGTGCTTGGCTTTCCATAAGGTTTGGTGAAAAGACAGGTAGATGGATGGATGGATGGATGGATGGATGGATGGATTTGATGGATGGAAGGATGGATGGATGGGTGGATGGTTGGATGGATTCAATGGATGGATGGATAGATGGATGGGTGGATGGTTGGATGGATTCAATGTATGTATGTATGTATGTATGTATGGATGGATGGATTTGATGGATGGAAGGATGGATGGGTGGGTGGATGGTTGGATGGATTCAATGGATGGATGGATAGATAGATGGATGGATTCGATGCATGGATAGACCCTAACTTGCTCCCCTTTCACCCAGGTCTGAATGTAATCACCAACATTCTGTTTGGAAACCTGAACAAAGGCCCTAGGACACTGACTGTGCCATAATTAGTCAACATTATCCAAATTTGGATACTACTTAGAAACTTTGAATGGATCGAAACAGACATTTTCTTTAGACTGGAATCACAGGCAGAGTTCTAAAACTCATTAATACCTTTGTGCCTCTCATTCAAGTGTCCCTACATCACCAACTTAAAATCCAAGAGCCTCTGATTCATCTGTTTTCTCATTTACCCATTCCAAGGCTGCATTATTTTACCACCCCACCTGCTGATTCTCCCACCACTGCTCTCCAGACCAGTCCTTTCACTGTGGCCTCTGGAATCCCTGCAGTTGATTGATGGACTCATTCATTCATCCCAAAGATTATTTATTGAGCCCCTGTTATGTGGGAGAACAATGATGGACATAGTAAATGCATTTCCTGGCTTCATGGAGCTCACAGTCTAGAAGAAAACGGATATCGAAGACATCACATGTATGAACAGGCACAATAGAGGAAATATCCTGAGCTACGGGAACAGGCAAAAAGTGAATCAGTTTGACTCAGCAGGTTTCCTGAGGAAGCCCATTGAACTGAACTCTGAGCAATCAGTAGGAATTAACGAGGTCTCGTGGGCCAGGAAGCGGAGCGGGTAGAAAGAACAGTTGCTGTTCACTCCTAAATTCTTCAGGGAAAATTCTTCAGCCTCCTCGACTTAACCAAGACCTGATTCTCCTCTGGGACACCAGGACCCCGGGACATGGAAGGAGAGAACACCTGTCTGCTGCATTCTATTGTTCTCGCCAAGCAATCAAGCTGATTTAAAGAGCACTCTTGGCTGAAGGTTTTCATTTCTCCTAACTTTTCTTCCTAACCCTCTACATGCTACCCCATGCCTCCCTCAACTCGTCTGAAATCACTTTCGTTAAGGTCACGGATGACACATTTATTGCTAATGGAAACTTCCCTGTCTTTATTTACCTTAACCTCTTGATGACATTTACCATTACTTACCACTTCCTCCTTGCATGCGCTCTCTCTACCCTTGGCTTCTGTCGGCATAGTCTTTCCTGGGTTCCCTCTGAGCACTTGTGCAATGCTTTTCATTCTCCTTTCCGGGTGCCTTTTCCCCCTTCCCCTTTAGAAGTCCAGGCTCCACAGGGCTCCCTCCAGGTCCCTTCCAGCTCTTGCTTTATCCTCTCTCCCTGAGTGCCCTCAGTCATACCCGGCACAATTTGCCGACTTATTTTTCTAACCACTTGATAGCTAAACGGCACCTCAGAATCATCCAATCCAAAATTGAAGCCACATTCCTTCCTCTTTTCCCACCAGATGCCCCCCCTCCAGTATTTGGTTTCTCCATGAATAGTTCTCCACCATTCTACCTTGCCTAAGAGATGCCTCCAAATACCTTCCCCTCTCTCCCTTCCAATATATAATAATTGAACAAATCTAATTAATGCTAACTTTAAACACAGAAATACACATTTATTCTCTTTTTTCCATACTAAAATTTGTTTTCTAAATTCAGGTCCTTACCATTTCTTGGTGAGATAATTGCAGGAGCCTCCCAGCTGGGATACCCCACCTCCTTGTTGGTTGCCCTCTGATGAGCCTTGCTATTACCATCACAATTTAGGAGCTAAACTAACTCTTGTATTTACTTGGGATGATTAGTGGATTGTGTAGAGCTGTGAGGTAAAATGAGGACTCTCCCCAGTTCTCCATGATTCATCCACATCTCTTCTCCCTACACAACTCCTTCCCATCAACCACAATCCTTTAGATCACTATTACTCCTCAAGTATTCTTCTGAGCTCTGCTGTAAACAAATAAGCAAGCAAATGAACAATGACAGGGGTATGTTTTCCTCTGAAATATATTTAAAACAATTCAAAGAAAAAATTTAAATTTCACTTCTATATTTGTTTTGGTTTTAGATAACCTATCTTTAAACAATGGTGGGCCATACCTGAAAATGCTGGGGTTTTATATGGGGGGTCACTGCACATGTGAATGCTCAGATTTCAGTCTGCCCATTGACACAAAGGGATGTTTTCCAACATATTGTTGTCTTGAAGCATGCCTTAATTCAAAGAGCCAAGGTTTATGTTACAATCCTTGTCATACAGTTTCAACATTTAGCTGGGATATTTTATTCTTTTCATTAAAATATGATTTAATTTATCAATTTTTAAATGTAGTGAAGGAAACTTGCTTGTAAATTCATTTTTGTCATTTTTACAAAAATTAATTCATCTGTAAGATCTTCTTTTCCTTGCAGTTTGTAAAATATCTCATCTCTTGCAGCATCAAGTCAATGTATTATTATCTTAAAGTGTTTTGCATTCAAGAAAGCTCAGGCAATGCTGACCTAGGGAACTCTGAGGGCCACTGTCATTCCCAAGGACATGCTGACATTTTCTTTCCAAAAGTATTTCTTCATTGCTCTATTCTATGGCAAACACAATACTCATACTTCTCTAAGGATATGTGCTTCTTTTGAGAGGCCTCATCTATTGTTGAAAATGCTGTCAAAACATCTGTCTTGGCATGGAAGTTTCTAGAAAGCAGGAAGCATATGTATAATCTATTCTGATAACATGTCTAGGTCTATGATCTGTGCAGGGTTACTGAGCATCAGTTATAAACGTAAGGCCAACAGGGAGGAGCAATAGCACTTTGTTACTGCTGAAGTTACTGGATGGCCCACACCACACTTCCTATATCCCACAGCCAAAGAGATCCACCTAAAAGATGGTTGAGAAATGGATTATAAACATGAAGCCTAGGAAGACAGTATAAACTTAAGAGCAGGTGTTAGAGACTACTTGACTGGGAATTGGATCCTAGGCTTCCCATTTACTATGTGACCCTCACCTCTCTGTGCCTTGGTTTCTTATAAAATAAGGATGATGATAATACCTAACTCTCAGGGTTGTGTTTCCAAACGGGCTAATACGTGTAAAAAGTTTAGTTCAGGGCCTGGCACATGGAAAGGTCTCAATAAATGGCAGCTACTATGATTTGAACCCAAAACCATCCACAAAATATAACAACCCCCCTCCGCCAAACCAACTCATTTTTGTAAGAAGTTGTGGGGACGACTTTATGTTAAATTAGTGAGTATGGAAGTAGTGATTTCAGCAGCTGCTCTGATCACAGAAATGTCAGTTCCTGTCATGGAAGACAACATCTTTGGTTCTACAGATGATCCCAGCATTTGTAGGCTCTTCTCAACTTTCCCCTGAAAGACACCATAGGATAGTTTGGTTCAAAAGATGGGTGACAAAGCAAAACAGCAGGCAAAAATAAAAAGTTTTATTGAGAGAAGCCCCAGAGTGGCCTCAGCCAGCAGAAAGGGACCACTTGGAGGGAAAACTGCATAGTTGGGTGGTGGAATTTCTTTTTATAGGGCTTTCTGCCAATCGGGGGTTACATGGGGTCTTGGAAATATATGGTATGTGAGCTTTGGCCAATAGGGGATTACACATAGTTTATCTTGTAACATTGGCAATGCCTGGTTTGTACATTGAAACAGGAGGTGGGGAGGGAGGGAGAAACCATGTGGCGTGTGAAGTGGGGGAAAGGAAGCGGGGCAGTGATGGGCCTGAACAAAGGAAACGGGGAAAGGGAGGGGGCAGCAACACAGGCTGGCTTTACAAAAGAGGGAATGGGGGAGGGGCCCAGGGCCCAGACCTAACAGGTACAGGTCATGGTTGTCAATGTAATGATGTCATGGTATATCAGCAGAACACCTGACCTTGTATGACAGGCTCTCTGACTCTAAAGAAGGTGGCAGGAGGCCAATGGTCCAATTCCCCAGTTCCTAGAAAGACTACTTTCTGGGGTGTAATGATTAATGAATGGACATAGAAAGGAATCTATCCTCTTACCTTTCTTCTTTGTAAATTCTCAGCTGAGTTTGAATTAACACATATATGGGTTGAAATGGTTCCCTAAAAAGGTATGTTCAAGTTCTAACTCCCAGTCCAGTGAATGTAATCTTAGTTGGAAATAGGGACATTGAGACATAGTTGGTTAAGAAGGGGCTATACTGGATTGGGTGAGCCATAATCCACCATGACTGGTGTCCATACCAGCAGAAGGAAAGATGAACACAGGGACAGACAGACATAAGGGAGAGTGCCATCTGACAATGGAGGCCAAGATTGAAAGGCTGCAGCTGTAAGCCAAGGAACACCGAGGATTGCCAACAAACCACTAGGAAGAGGCAAGGAACGACTTCAGAGGGAGTGTCAGAGGGGGCTTGGACCCTCTGACACCTTGATTTCAGGCCCCTGGCCTCCAGAGCTGGGAGACAGCTTCTGTTGTCGTAAGCCACCCAGTTTGTGGCACTTCGTTATGGCAGCCTTAGAGAGCCAATGTAATGTGGTTGAGATAAATCTCAAAAGATTGATTCACTAATAAATCTCTAAACTGACTCCTCCTCTTGAATATGAGGTGACATGATGAAAAATGAGAAATGGGGCAATCTTGCTGTCCAATCTCTAAGGGATTTCTGTTTCAGCCTTCTGCAATAGTTTGCCCAATGCTTTCGGCCCCATGAGCCTCCTTGAGGCTAGTGAATTAGAATATTCTCAGTTTAAGTAAGATGCTTGCTGCATATTCTGCGTGCATATTTGAGGCAAATGAAGGACCATTGTCAACAATGATTATTCTGGTAATCTGACAGCAGGTGCAAGGCTATGGCTGTTGGCTGTGAAGATTTTAGGTGAACCCATGAGTACTATGAGCCATCGTGAGGGGGAATCTCCACTGAAGGACCCTACAAAATCAATCTGGAGTTTTGCGTATAGGTCAAACTTACGTCCTTAATAACAGTACACATTTTCCCATTTTAAAAACCTTGTCACAGTCATAATAGGTCCTATTTGCTTCATCAATTCACGGGAACCTGGTGTCAGCTGTCACTGTCACCCCAAGTGACAGAATCTTCTGTGGAATCCAACAGAAAAGCCACTGGGCACAGCCAGAAGCTGGAAGTCAACAGAACCTGGAAGAGGAGGAAGAAGACACTGCCACGTGCATCACCATGTGACAGAAAAGCCAGGGACAAAGGATCACTGGTAGCTGGCCCCATAATGCCACAGTCTCCAGCGAGAAAACACTGCCTTGCTGTCTTCTTGATTTTGGATTTCTCCTAGCCTTAAAACTGTGAGGCAATAAATCCCCATTGTTTAAACCAACCCATTATATGGTATTTGTTTTAGCAATGAGGAAAATAAAAGCCTGACATTCTCTCCTAGGACAATGGTTGCCCATTTACCTATATTTGTATCCCTAAGAGGACTCTCAGTGACCTAACTCAGAAAAAGGAAGGTCTGTTCCAAGATAACCTCTGTCTCTGCTGAGACAGGTGCGGCTGGAAACTTCTTGGATTAAAAGAAAAAAAATTATACCCTATTACATGAAAAAGAGTAGCTCCTATTTGTGGTTCTTTTATTATGGGACAAGCACTCGACACACATTTTCTCATGTGTCATCGTAATAATTCTGCAAAGTTTTAACGATCATCTTCAAAATAAGGAAGCTGAGGTGTAGAGATGCTAAATGACTTGCTCAGGATTACACAGCCAGCAAGCAATGGGGGAAGTTTGTAAGCAAACCTTGTGTGACATCAACGTCTGCCTCTTAACCACTGTGGCAGCCTTCTGGGTCCCTGTGGCTAGTCAAGGCCATGAGTCCCTAAGACATGTCCTCTTGGATTCTGCAGGGGATTCTGTCACTTGGGGTGACTAATGAGGTAGGTCAGGAAACCGAGTGATCCACAGGAGGTGGTGTAATATGATTTGCATAGGTGGCGGCAGATTAAAAAAAGAAGAAAAGAAAAAGAAAGAGCTCTAGAGGAAGCTTTGATCTGTATATGTAAAGAAGCTACCCTGGGATTTCTGGATCCCTGAAACAAAGCCAGAAGTGTTACTGTGGGTTCGTTCTGCTGCTAGTGTGCTCCATCCAGCCATCTAGTGCCTTGACCTTGGTGGGTCCCTGGAGATAAATGGCAGCCCCCCGACCCCCCACTCCCCTCCGCAGAGGCTGCGCCAGGGATTTAGGGCCATTCTTACACTGATTCAGAGGTTAAGTAACTGTGAGATGAGGTCACCTCCTCCAAGTGCCTTTTCCCACTGGGAATGGAAAGGCTCTTCTTAAAAAAAAGAAAAAAAGAGAAAAAGAAAAAAAGAAACCACAAATGTTACAAATTAAATAGCCCCAGTGGGGTTTGAAATTCAGTTTTATTTTTTGGAATGGACGCATCTCAGAATTCCTTTAGGATAGCCTAAGGAATTTCCGATTCTACTTTCCTGTTTAGTATGCAAATACACGCTGTACTAACTCATCAACCTTCCTGTAATTATTTCGCAAGAAGCTGCTTTCAGAAACACTGCAGCCCCGGCTGTGTGGCATGCTGGGGCCTCTTGCCAGGTTGCTCTGTTTGACCCCCCTTGGGGATTTATTTCCTCATCCCTGGACCTCCCCCTGCAGAACTCATCCCCCAGAGAACGTTTCCTCAGAAGACACATCACGACTGTATCTGCAGTGTTTGCTGCCATGAAACTTACCCACGGGTGCCCAAAAGAGTCTATCCCAGACTTCCAGATCTGTCTGTTCGTAAACCACCTCATTCATATGCCTTAACGTGCAGATTCCCCAGACATTATTGTCCCACCGAGGTTAGGGGAGTCCTCTGCACTGTTGCTTGGCTTTGGGTTCCTTCCAGGACATTGCCCATTTCACTTTTGGATCCCCCATTTCTTCCTCTGTTAGGTGTCTGTGGGGGCAGCCCCTCCCTGATCCTTCGGAATATTAGGTCTGGTACCTCCTTTCCCTTCTGTAAAGGCCTATCTTGACCTTCTTGCCACGAATCTCCAATTCAACATCCTTGTCCTCTTCCATTGAAAACTTAAGTAAATAAATAAAAGTTCTAACGCCGCAACAGTTCTAGCTACATGACCAACATCTGTTTTTTTGGCTGTTGTTTGCTTTTCAAATGAACACCATTCCTTCTTTTGTGTCTGGGCCAAAGGCAGTGCAGATCTTTTATTAGAATTTCCTTTAGGTTTCACATTGAGGTTTTCTTTTTTCTTTATCTCACCCCGAATAGGTAACACCTACTATGTGATAAGATTCTCCATCCTCTTTATTTGTTCTTTGATAATAATCAACCACTCCTGTTGATTAAACCCTGATGAACCCACAGTCTGGGTCTGAAATCCACAATCCTTATTAGAGGTTATGCAATCAGTGATCCAGAATTAATGTCTCCAGGCAGAGCCTGCTGTCTGGGCTTGAGGGCAGGCCACAGGGAGACGTCAGTGGATGCAACCAAAATAAAGAGGAATCCCAATCCGCTGTCTGAGCACAGCCCTGCCCGCTGGCTCCATTGTGGGCTCTGACAGCTTCATACCCACCCACAGGTGCCCTGCAGCTTTGAAATCCGTGGCCCTGGATGAGAAATTGGATGAAACCGAGAGAAATTAGATGGGTTTCTGCCCAAACCTCCACCCTGGTGATCCCAAACTTTTGCTTTCCAGTCCCTGCAGGCCTACAGCCTTTCCGAGTCCTTCATTTACTGGTTTTTGTTTTTCTTTTTTGTTTCTTTTAATTAGAGAAGTTGTAGGTTTACAGAAAAAGCATGCAGAAAATAAAGGTTTTTTATAACCCCCCCTCACGTATACAGTTTTCTTTATTATTAACACTTTAGCATTAACGTGGTACATTTGTTGCAATTGACAAAAACAATATTATTATAATTTTACTCTTAACTAAAATGCATATCTACATTAGGGGTCCCTGTTTGTGTTGTATAGTTGTATGGTTGGGTTTTTTAAAAAAAAATTTATTTTAGTAAAATTTAGCCTAAAATCTCCACTTTCAACCGCATTCACATATATAATTCGGTGGTGTTAATTACATTCACAGTTTTGTGCCACCATCACCACCATCCATTACCAAAAGTTTTCCATCTCCTCAGACAGAAACCCTGTACCAATTAAGCATTAACTCCCCATTCCCACCCCCACCTGCACTCCTAGTGACTGGCTCTGTATGAGTTTGCTTATTCTAATTATTTAATATCAGTGAAATCGTACATTATTTGTTCATTTGTGTCTGGCTTTTTTTCATTCAACATGATGTCTTTAAGGTTCATCCATGTCATGTATCAAAACTTCATTCATTTTTACAGCTGAATAATATTCCATTGTGTGGATATACCACATTTTGCTTATCCATTCATCTGATGATGAACACTTGGGTTGTTTCCATCTTTCGGCAATTGTGAATAATGCCACTATAAAAATTGGTGCACAAATATCTATTTGAATCCCTGCTTCCGATTCCTTTGGGTATATAACTGGAAGTGGGATTACCAGGTCATATGGGAATTCTCTGCTTAACTTTCTGAGTAACCTCCAAAGTGTCTTTCGTAGTGCCTGCTCCATTTTATACTCCCACCAAGGATGAGTGAGTGTTTCTATTTCTCCACATCCTCTTCAACACCTGGCAATCTCCATTTATTTTTCATTGTAGTGTGTGTGAAATGGCATCTCATTGCGGTTTTGATTTGCATGTCCTTAATGGCTAATGTTGTTGAGTATCTTTTCATCTGCTTTTCAAGCATTTAAAACTTCTTTGGAGAATGTCTATTCAAGTCTTTTGCCCATTTTGTGATTGGGTTGTTGAGTTATTATTGAGCTGAATTCTTTATATATTCTGGATATTAGACCTTTATCAGATATGTGGCTTCCAAATATTTTCTCCCATCCTGTAGGTTATTTTCATTATGAAGTCCTTTGGAGCACAAGTTTTTCATTTTGATGACATGCTTTTAATCTATTTTTTTCTTTTGTTGCCCATGCTTTTGGTATAAAGTTTTAGAAACCATTGTCTGACAAAAGGTGCTGACGATGCTCCCCAATGTTTTATTTTAGGAGTTTTTCAGTTTTGGTTCTTATATTTAAATCTTGATCCATTTGAGTTAATTTTTGTTTACAATATATAGAAGGAGTCCACCTTCATTTTTTTGCATTTGAATTTCCAGTTCAACATTGAATAACAGTGGTGACGGTGGGTTTCCTCGTCTTGCTCCTGAGGGGAAGCTGTACATCTTTCACCATTGAGTCTGATGCTAGCAGTGGGTTTTTCACTTATACCCTGTACCATGTTGAGAAGTTTCCTTCTATTCCTAGTTTTCTGAGTGCTTTTATCATGAAGTGGGTGGTTTTTCTGTGTTGAGATAGTTGGGTGGTTTTTTCCCTTGGTTCTACTAACATGGTGTTTTACATTAATTGATTTCTTACGTTGAACCACTCCTGCATACCTGGGATAAAAACCACTTGATCATGGGGTATAATTCTTTTAATGTGGTGTTGGGTTTGTTTTGCTAGTATTTTATTGAGGATTTTTGCATCTATATTCCTAAAAGTTACTGGACTGTAGTTTTCTTTTCTGTGGTATCTCTTTACCTGGCTTTGGTATGAGGGCGATGTTGGCCTCGTAGAATTAATTAGGGAGTGTTCCCTTGTCTTCAATTTTTTGGAAGAATTTGAGCAGAATTGGAGTTAAGTCTTCTTGGAATGTGTGGCAGAATTCCCCTGTGAAGCTATTTGGACTTTTCCTTGATGGGAAGTGAATTCAATCTCTGTATTTGTTTTTAGCCAGTTGGGATTTTCTATTTGTTCTTGTGTCAGTGCAGGTAGTTCAAGTGTTTCTAGAAATTTCTCCATTTCATCTAGGTAATCTAATTTGTTGGCGTACAGTGTTTCCAGTATCCTTTTATAATACTTTTATATCTGTGGGGTAGACAGTAAAGTCCCCCAAGACATTTCTGATTTTAGTTATTTGCCTCCTCTTTTTGTAGTTGTTGTTGTTGTTGTTGCTATAGCTAAAGGTTTGTCAATTGTATTGATCTTTTCAAAGAACCAAATCGTAGCTTTGTTGATTCTCTCAACTGTTCTGGGTTTTTTGATTCTATATTTCATTCATCTCTGTTCTAATATTTGTTATTTCTCTCCCTCAGCTCACTTTGGGTTTAGTTGGCTTCTCTTTATCTTTTACCTCTAGGTATGAGTTTTGGTCTCTGGTTGGAGAAATTTTCTTCTTTTTTTAATGCAAATATTTAGAGCTATACATTTCCCTCTTGGCACTGTCTATGCTGCATCCCATAAGTTTTAGTATTTCTTTAATTTCCCTTGTGATTTCTTCTTTGACCTACTGGTTAAGAGTTTTTTGTTTAATATCCATGTATTTGTGAATTTTCTGGTTCTCCCCCTTTTATTGATTTCTAGCTTCACTCCATTGTGGTCAGAGAACATCCATTGTATGATTTCAATATTTTTTAATTTATCAAAGCTTGTTTTCTGACCTAATATATAGTCTATTCTGGAAAATGATCTATGTGCATTAGAGAAGAATGTGTATTATACTGCTGTTGGGTGAAGTGGTCTATACTTTTCTGTTAGGTTTAGTTGGCTTATGGTGTCATTCATGTCTCCTATTTCTTTATTGATCCTTTATCTAGATGTTCTATTCATTATTGAAAATGATATATTGAAGTCTCCTACTATTAATGTAGAACCATCTATTTCTTTCCTCAAATCTGCCAATATTTACTTTATATATTTTGGGGACTCTGCTGTTAGATATATATTTATTTATAAATTTTATGTATTCTTGTTGAATTGACCCCTTTATCAGTATATAGTGACTTTCTTTGTCCTTTGTAACAGTTTTTGACTTAAAGTCTATTTTATCGGATATTAGTATACCTACCCTAGCTCTCTTTTAGTTCCTTTGATATATAGTCTTTCCAATCATTCTCTTTCAACCTACTTGTGTCTTTGAATTTATGTGAGTCCTTTGTATACAACATATAGTTGGGTAATGTTTTTAATCCATTTTGCCAATTTCGGCCTTTCAATTGGAAAGTTTAATCCATTTACATTTAAAGGGACTACTAATGATGTGGGACTTTCTTCTGCTATTTTACTATTTGGTCTTTGTAAGTCTTATACCTTTTTAGTTTCCCAATTCTTCCACTAATGCCTACTTTAATATTTATTTGATTTTTTTTTTTTTTTTTTTTTTTTTTTACCACTTTGAGTTCCTTCTCATTTCTCTCTGTATATATTTTTTTATTTTTTTCTTTGTGGTTACCATGGAGCTTAAATTTCACTTCCTAAATTTTTAACAATCAATTTGTTGTGATACCACTTTAACTTCAATAGCAAACACATACACTGTTCCTATATCCCTGTGCATCACAAACATTTTGTTGTACTTATTAAAAACTATATTATATTCCACACATAGTATATAAAACCATAGATTTATCATTACTTTTTATGCTTTTGTACTTTAGAACCTGTAAGAAGTAAAAAGTGGAGTTATATATATAAAAAAATATAATACAATAGTACTGACATTTATAATTACCTATATGGTTACCTTTGCTAGAGGTCTTTATTTCATTACACAACCTTGAACTTCACCTGGTGTCCTTTCTTTTGAGTCTGAGGACCTCCCTTTAGCATTGCCTGTAGGGTAGGTCTAATGTTGACGAACTTCCTCATTTTGTTTATCTGGAGTGTCTTAATCTTTCTCATTTATGAAAGATAGTCTTGGTTGGCAATTTTTTCTTTCAGAACTTTTAAATATTTTGTCTCACTGCTTTCTTGTCCCCATGGTTTCTGATGAGAAGTGGGAACTTAACCTTATTGGAACTCCCTTGTACATAACAAATGTGTTTTTGCTTTCAACTTTCAGAACTCTCTCCTGTCCTTGGCTTTGGCAGTTTGACTAATATATGTTTGGCTGGGGTTCTCTTCAAGTTTATCCTGTTTGGGATTAGGTGGGTTTTTTGACTGTGCACATTTATGTGTTTCATTAAATTTGTGAGGTTTTCTGCCATTATTTATTTGAATCTTCCTTTGCTCCTTTTTCTCTTTCTTTTTCTTCTGGGACTCCCATAATGCATATACTGGTATACATTTTATTCTTTTTTCCTACTGCTCCTCAGCCTGAATCATTTCAGTTGTCTTGTTCACTGATTCTTTCATCTGTCAGTCTCAATCTCCTGTTGAAACCCTCTAGGAAATTTTTCATTTCAAATTATAGTGGTCTTCAACTCCAGTATTTCAAATTTTCATATTGTTCATTCATCCTTTTCCTGATATTGTTTAGGTCTTTCACTGTGATTTCCTTCATCTCCTTAATTATCTATAGGATCATCTCTTTAAAGTCTTTGTCTATTATGTCCAAAGTCAGTTCTTCTTTGTTGATGGTTTCTGGATTTTTATCTTGTTCCACTTCATGGGCATTATTTTCTGTTTCTTTGTTTGCCCTGTAATCTTTTGTTTCACAGTGTAAATTTTTAGTATTTTAAAGAGTTAACTCTGGGATATAGTCCCTGAGCTATGTGTACCTTAAGTTTGTATCCAGCTAGTGATAATTCAGAGATTTCCTTGAATTCCAAGAGCTAACCAAAACAAATAAACTGATGAAAGAAGCATGTTTCATAGTCTTTGCAAATTAGCTCTGCGTTGGCTGGTGCTCTCCTTCAGAGTTGAGTCCTCTTATTAAGAAGATCAGCCCAGAGCAAACGTGACATGCAGGATCCTCTCAGTCTTTTCTGAGCCCATCTTGTCATGGACTTGTGCTTGCTTGTGGCCTTAGGAATTCCCCTAGGGAATCTGAATGAATTCTCTACCCTGTATGAAATAGACTTTCTCCCCCTCCTGGGTGCTCTGTTTTATGCCTTAAAGCAGGTAATCCTTTGCCCCAAGTCACTTTGACTTAATTGTTTCTTATACCACTTTAGCTGCTTCTGCCTACAGGGCAAATTCTGGGAGGGTGAGCCAGAGATGAGTTTCATGGTTCAGTATTTCAGGCTGCCACCTGTAAATAGGCACACACAGCACCCCAAAATGTGAATAGGTATTACTCTGCTACCTTCAGAATAGGACCAGGAAACCACAATGGGATGGCAGACTGGCTTCATGCTGCACAAGGGATGGGATAGTAGAGGGGGCAGCAAGCATGTCATGTCCTTCTTCCACATTTTTAAAGTTGTTTTTTCTTGGTTCTGCCCTCTTCCAATTATTCAACCTTTTAACTGTTTTCTGGATTTTTAAGGAAGGTAATGCTGCCAGTTTTTGCTAGCTATTCAAAGATTCTGTGAGTGAATGACACTATAGAGCATCTTACTCTGCCATCTTGGTCAACCAGAAGCCATATATTGTTTTGATGCCTGCAGATAGACACTCTGAAGTGTTGAGGTGAGCCAAGTAAAGGATTCAATTCCAAGGAGCCTAATTACTGAGGATGGTGTGTATGCAGCCCAGCTGAGAGTGCTGTAGCCTGCTACTGCATTGGCATAAGTCAAAGGGTTTGTAGTACTTTGTCTCTCAAATGTCGCCTTTGTCCCTAGCCTGGAAGTTTCCTGGTTAACACAACATGTTCTGGACATTTGAGAAAGTTATTCCACAGATCTTCTGCTGGGAAGTTTCCACATGATTGATAAAAAATCCCCCGAAAGCTCTGAGTGAAGAGGTAGGGTAGTTTTTTGTTTTTTTTTTTCCTCCAGGACAAGGCAAGCATAGTGCCACAATTGTCCTTCTGAAAAAAGGTTTCATCCAAATGTGATAAGTTTAGAGCCTGAAGACACTGAACAAAGGTTACAGATTAGTCAGCATCTTGGCAAGGCTACATAGACATTCTCTCTTTTTCTTCACATTTACTCTGGCTCTCCTCCTTCTTCCAGGCAAAATTAGATCTATTCTCTTGGTCTTTAGATGGCAGCATAATGTGGGTCTGGAATATCCTGTGTCATGGGTTCTGAGAATGTATTTTATTGGGATAAGAGTTATAAAGCCTGGGTATTTGTTTTACAAGTTTTGTGAGTTGCTGATGTGGTAATGCTATGGGCTTGGGACCTTTTGGGGGAAAGGGATGTATAAAGGGCAGAACTGGATGAAGTAAACTTTGAAGGGGCTTCTAGTAGAAAACGACCAAGCCAATGCTGAAGGAATCATGCTCCTCTGGCCATGAATCAGAATAAGAAAGTGGAGAGGAAATAATTTTGACCTCAGATCTTTAATTCAAGGCAAATTCACCTGAGGAATTTAATTTTTTCCCCAAGGTTTAATACCAGAGGTGAATTTAAATTGGGAAAATTTTTAGTTGCTGGAATTAGTGTATTATTATATTGTCATTTGGGCTTACTGTTCAATTTCTGCTTATTTATTTAGATGCTGTAAATGGCCATGATTTGAGACTAGAGAAAGATTAGGCCATGAATTTTTGGCCTCAGTTGCAGAAATGTATCTAGTGTTCTGTGCTGACCCACCGCAGAGCTATCTGAGCACCAAAACTGAAGTTGTCTCCTCTCAGAACAGAGGAATGGTGGGTGGTTCTCTGAGGACCAGCCTCAAACCCTGGGAGCAAGACCACCCCAGTCAACCTCCAGTCTCTTCTCCCAAGGTGGATAGTCACACCCCACTAGGTCACGGGCCTGACGGTTAAGCCCAATGAGCTAAGAGAACTAACAACTGGGGAATGCCGGAAAGTACCATTTTCCCTTCCTCATGTTTCCCTGTGGTGGCTTCTATCATTGATGAGCCTGGGTGGGGTCTAACAGTTGAAGCAGCACCTTACTGAGGGGGTGGGATCACTGCCCTGGAATTCTGCCAGGGCAGGCCACCCTTTAACTTCCTCCCCACTCTCCTTCCTTCCCCTAACCTTCTCACCTTTTAATGTAGCAGGCAGTAGACTTACCTTGTGCATATAATCTGGATGGATGTAAATCAGGGTCTTATGTTCCAGGGCTTGAGTACAAGGAGGGGGGCAAGAGGCTCTGCTTTTTTTCTCCAATCCAGTTTTACAGTTAAAGCGATAATGTATTGTGATATGCAGAGGACGAGTTGCATGTATTCACCAATAGCTAGAACCCAAAGAGGATTACCACCCCGGAACCCCCACAAGTGGGAGCACAGGAATTGGGCTGGAACTGCGAGGTCAGGGGAACGACTGTGAAGACCAGCTGAGCAGTCTAGTGTCATTAGTCAAAGGCATCGAGAACAAATTCAAGTTCAGTCCAGACGGGACTTAATTCACAAAGAATCTGACCTGCACTGGAGGGTGGGGCAGTTTCAAATCTTCCGGGTGGCCGCTTTACCATCTTCAAGTGGGCATCTGGGTTGATGCTTTGCAGATACCCGAGAGGTAGGACCCAGCCCTGGAGAAGGACGAAGACAGGATCCAACCAGGGAAGGGGGAAGACAGCAGTGAGGTGAAGCTCGGACTCCTTGGCCTGTTAAGCAGGGTTGGGGTTGAGGTTTCAGTCTGGAGTGGGGCCTTGAGGAGGGCAGGCACCCAAGCCCAAAGCTACGGTGAGGGTGCCGTCTTGTAGGGTCTGCAGCCTGACACGTGCATACCCGAGGGGTGACTTCCATCTACACTCACTGTGCTTACGCATGGGAGAGAAGTAATTTCTAGATCCTCCTTGTTGGGGAAGAAGTGACTTTTCACAGACAAGCATCTCATTGGTCCCATTCTTATTCAGGGTTGAGCCTGCAAGGGGACAGACTCCTGCCTCTTAGCAGAGACTGAGCTGGAGCTGATAGACTATGATTTAATGAACAAGTTCTTCCCAAACATTCATGAACACATTGTGGACAATGGGTGATTTTTATTTCTTCTTTGTGTTTTTCACTTAAGTAAGGATGATATGTTATACTGGAAATTATTGATATTAAAACACATGATACGTTATGCATTATATCATATATTATAATATAGTATTTTTATTCATTTTGAATTTATTGTATATTACTTACAATAATTTGTATTCAGTAAAAAAAGCACATTTAATTTAAAAATAAATAGAATACAACATCTGGGATGCTGCAAAGGGTAGTATTTCTGTGAAGTTCTGAAACAGTCCACAGACAATAGAAATCTAGAATTAATTTGTTAAAGTTTCTAGACTTTAGCACATTAATTTGTGCTAAAATTGAAATTTTGTGTTTGGTCTTTGTATAGCATCACTGATAACAAACAAGAACTGAGCCAAGATGAGTTCTCCAGAGAATGAGTATCACTTATAACCACCACTTGCTGTTTTCACACAAACTCTTTTCATTAGACTTTAGAGTTGGTCCTTTAGTCTTCAAATCAGCAGTTCTGCCTTTGCAGTTTGTTCCAATTTACTAATATTGCCCAGAAATGGATTGGCTTTTATAAAGAGGGTTTATTTGGTTACAAATTTACAGTCTGAAGGCCATGAAAATGTCAAAATTAAGGCATCAACACAAGTATACCTTCACTGAAGGAAGGCCAATGGCGTCCGGGAAACCTCTGTTAGCTGGGAAGGCACATGGCTGGCATCTGCTAATCCTGGGTTGTGTTCCAGCTCCTCTCTAAGCTCCTGTGCATTCTTCAAAATGTTGCTCTTGGGGCGTCTTGTCCTCTCTTAGCTTCTCTGGAGCAAACACTAGGCTAGCATCTCTGAAGCATTAGCAAAAGTCTGCTTTCAATGACCATCTCCAAAATGTCTCTCTAAGCTGCAGCACCAAGCTCCTTCTGTCTGAACTCTTATAGGGCTCCAGTGATTTAATTAAGACCCAGGCTGAATGGGCAGAGCCATGCCTCCATGGAAATAATCTAATCAAAGGTATTACCCATGGTTGGGTGGGTCACATCTCGATGGAAACAACTAATCCAAAGATTCCAACCTAATCAACACTAATATGCCTGCCCCCACAAGATTTCATTAAAGAACATGGTGTTTTGGGGGGACATAATACATCTAAGCTGGCACACAGTTGCAGAACAACTTGAATATCTGCCCATTCCACCCAGATAGAATTACAGAGCAATTTTATTTTTCTTTAACTAACTGTCTTAGCTTCCTAGCTGCTAAAACAAATACCACACAATGGGAACTTATTGGTTCATGGTTTTGAGGCTAGGAGAAGTCCAAAATTGAGGTGTCAGGAAGGCAATGCTTTCTTCCTGAAGGCTGTGTGTTCTGGGGCTGGCTGTCACTGATCATTGGTCCTTGGCTTTTCTGTCACATGGCAATGCACATGGTGGCCCCTCCTGACTTCTTTCTCCATCTGATTTTCACTCCGCCTATATAAAGGACTCCAGTAACTGAATTAAAGCCTGACCTGATTCAGTGGGTCCACTCCTAAACTGAAGTAACATCTTGAAGAGATCTTATTTACAATAGGTCCATGACCACCAGAATGCAAACCAGACCAAGAATTTGTCCAAACTGAGATACACTGTTCAATCCACCACACTGACTTTCATTGAAACTATCCCTTTGTAAGTGTTGGGCCTGCAACAAAAAGATACTTCCTTCACATATAAGGTGGTTCCATAACAGCCTCATTCCATATCACCAGGGAACATATCAGAACCTTCAGGAATATTGCAGATGCATCTGACCTGCTCATACCTGCAAGCCATCCTTTTTTTCCCATGGACCTTGGGTGCTTTTCAAACACATTTCAGCCTTCTTCAAGTAGGGAACACAGTTCTGAAGACCCCTATTTATCTTTTTACCCAAACGTTTAGCTCTACTGTATCATTCTCAACCTTTTTTTTTTTTCGCTCCTAGTTTCAGTACCAGCTCTATATCAAGTGTTCGTAAATGATAGCTCTTATTAATATGTTTAACCAGGACTTCAAACTCTTTGTTAAGTCTTCTACTTAGAATTGATGTGAAGTCTCCATCTTTAGTAGATGGAACAGCTTTTTAAGAAACATATTTAATTTTTTTCTGCACATCTATTTTTGGGTACTTCTTTTGTGCCAGGCAACATGCACTCAACAAGAGTCAAGACCACTTTGGGATGTTTGTTGAAAAGTTTTCATAGGTGAATTATTCTAATAAGACTAATTCCCGGTGTGTGAAATAAAAGGCCATTCAGGAATACCAAGGAGAAGTGTTTTCTGAAGTAGTCATGGCTCCTCTGCCGATAGCCACTGAATTAATCCCTGAACAATGAAAGTTTGCACGTTGGTATCAACTTTGACCATAAATCTTCAAAAATTTTTGTGAAACATATTTTTACCAAATGTGGGTCTACAATATCACCATAAGCAGCATCCATCGTGCATTAACAGCAATATTGTAAATAGGAGTGTCCCCAGAAACATCTTTTCTAGAATCATCTGATTCTTATATACAATTCTGATCTCTACTGTATTGTATATAAACATGATCACCTCTTGAGAAGTATTGTGAACTTCTGAGAAAGTTTCTGAGTTTTAAAGGGCATATTTCCTCAAGATGGCCCTTTTGGGGGACAGACTCTACATTGATTCAAATTTTCTGAGTCAAGCATTCCATTAGAACACTTTGTAACAGAAAGACTTCTCTAAATGACTACTACAGCTATATAAAGGGTATAAACTAGTAACTTAAAAGGAATGCACAACTTAACATTGAACCATATCACATCCTAATATACATAGAAAAATCACACTTTATTGAAACTTAGGAAGTTGCAAGGAAAATTCCAACCCATTCATTAGGATTAAAATACAGGCCTGCCGATGTTCAGGCCAACACCTCAATGATCTTACCAAGGATTGCATTTGTCCTGCTATTTGGGTTGCCAATTCTCCCCACCTCCACCCCTACCTCCAACCTACAGCAAATAGCACCAGTCAATCACGGAGCTCATTATCACCAAGTATGGATTGAGTTTGAGGATTTGTCTTAACATAGTACTCAGGAAATGATTGCTAAAGGATTGGCAACAAGATGGAATCTATTAGTTATTCTTTTAGTCTTCCTCTTTTTCTATTTAAATCAGCCAGTTATATTACATGATAGTAACATTTTAAGAAGATGAGCAAATATTATCAGGGAGCCTGGCATGCAGCCCCTTGAGTCATGCGCTTGTGAATCTGGATGTGGGCTATTGCTGTGAAGATGGAGACAGTGGAAATCCAGGACGGGGAGGGAGGCTGGCCTGGATGTGTGTGCACATGAGAGGCAGGAGGGGGACATGAGTGCAGGAGGAAGGTGGCAATAAGAAGAAGTTGACACCAGGATTTGAGATATATTGGACTTGAGAAATAGAAGAAAAAGAAAAACAGTGGTAATGGGAGTTTATAGGAACAAGTAACTTAACTTTGCATATGGTAACTCTTTTGCTTCAGCAAGAAATCCATCTTTACTTGGCCTTCAAAATAGCCAAAAATAAAAGTCTGGGGAGAGCAAGAAACACCTGGGCTGAACATGTGCATCTAGAAGCTATCTACAAGGCAGGTGTGAAATCACAAGATAAGCGAGGCTGTGAGTGGGGACCGTGGGGTGTGAAGGAGAGAACTGAGATGGAAAATGCAAATACGGGGTTCTGGCTGAGTCATGAGGAGGTCCACAGGTAAGTGGTAGGAAGAAGACAGTCAGCAAAATGAAACAGAGAAGAGTTTGCTGAGAAACATATGGGTGCTGAGAAATATAAAATGCAAAAATAGTTATTCTCTATGGTAACAAGGGATTGTTGAAGCAGAATGACTAAAATTGTCAAAGCAGCAAAATCAGTGGAAGACAGAGGTTTGACACATCTCTCATTAGTTTTGGTGAAGTTGAGCTCATGGGTGACCTTATAACAAAAGACTTAGGTCTCTTTCCTCCCCTTTTCAGACAAGCTGCTTCCTTTTTCTCATTTTCCATCATGTACCCGTAACACTAGAGAAACAGCTGTGACAATGGACCATCTTCTCAGCTAGCCTCTCACCAGCATTTGACACTGTTGACCTCTCCATCTCGAACTCCTCTCCTGGCTGTTGAGATGAAAGGCCTCCTTGGTTTTCTGTGAGCTCCTTGACTGCCCTTCTAGTTGCCTGTGGCCTCACTTTCCCCTCCATTGCTGTCACATGATAAAGTTGTCTGAAACTTCGTGCCCATCTCTCTGTCCTTCTCTATTTTCCCTCTCTGACTCTTTCCACTTCTGGGGCTTAAAATACCACTTAAATACTAATGATTCCCATATTTAAATCAACACCCAAATTTCTCTTTTGGGCCCATGTAATCAACTACCTACTCAACATTTTCACATCCAAATTTAAAATCGCGTTCTCGCAAAACCAACCAAACAAGCCTGCTCCTCTTCCTCTTTTCTGTAGTGTAGGAGATGGCACCACCACCCATTCTGCAGCAGAAGCCAGACAGCCCAGCGTCTTCCTTACTACCTTCCTCTCCTTTACCTTAATATCAATTCTATCCCCAAGTCCAGCTAATCTGACCTCTTAAATATCTTCTCTGCATCTCTGCTACCACTACCTTAGTTCAAGCTACCCTCGCCTGGCACCATCTCTACTGCAATAACCTTGGTTCTGATTTTGCCATTTTAGACATGGCCCTCTAACTCCACCAGGAGGTGAGGTCTGGGTTCCCGCTCTTGAATCTGGGTGCACCGGGAACTGCTTTGACCAGTAGAGTATCATTAAAGTAGTGCAGGGTGATTTCTGACTCTGGTTCATAAGAGGCAGTGCAGTTTGCTTGCTGGGACATTCATGCTTGGAGCCTATTATGGGATGAACTGTGTCTCCCCAAAACACCTGTTTGAGTCCTAATGCCCCATCTCATGAATGTGACCTTATTTGAAGATAAAGCCTTGGAAGATGGGTTTAGTTAAAATGAGGCCAAACTGGAGTGGGTGGGCCTAACCCAACATGACTTTCCTTAAAGAAGAGGAAATTTGGACAGAGACAGACGCTGGGGAGAGGCCACATAAAGACGGACGAGGCAGAGACTGAGTGTTGCAGCCACAAGCCACAGTACCCCAAGGACTGCAGGCAAACCAGCAGAGGCAAACAAGAGGCAATGGCATGTTAGATTGAGATTGGCCCTGCCCACACCTTGATTTCTGACTTCTGGCCTCCAGAACCATGAGACCATGCATTTCTGTTGTTTTAAGTCACCCAGTTTGTGGCTCTTTGTTATGGCAGCCCCGGAAACCAAGATCGCCCTGAGCTGTCGAGGTGACCACACTGTCAGGAAGCCAAGCCCTACGAGAGGCCATGCGTAGATGTCCTGCTTGGCAGCTCTAGTCTTTGAGTTATTTCAGCCCAGGCCCAAACAAATGAGTGAGCAAACCTTCAGAACACCACAGCCCCTCATCACATCACCCCCAGTTCTGAGTCTTCCTGGATAAAGCCCCAGACACTAGGCAGTAGACACTCCCTTCCTCCCTTCACTCTCCCCTATGGCCTGTCCAAATTCCTGACACATAACATCAGTTGGCATAATAAACAGGTTGTTTTATGATGTTAAGTTTTGGGGTAATTTACTGTGCCATAATAATTACTGAAATACTGATCCATTCCATTTATCTTTGCACATTTCCAATCTGTTCTTCAAACTGAAGCCGGAGACATCTGCCCACCTAAAACTCAATTATGTCCCACTGCTCTTAGGCTAAAGAAAAAAATTCTAATCGTAACCTAGAGGACTCTATTTCTCCATCTGCATCTTGTAGCATGCACTCTTCGCTTTCTGCTTTCTAGCCATACTGGCCTTCTTTCAGTTCTCTCCGTTTTGATGTGCTCTGTCCTGCCACAGTGCCCTGGCACGAGCAGCTCCCCTGGTCTGAAATGTACTTTCCACCTCTCTCCACCCCAGTAATGGCGATTAATCCTGCAGGCCACAGATCACTTGCACTACCTCAGGGGGACCTCCCTTAGCCAGGCCTTCTAGGTCAGACTTCCCTACCATGTGTTCCCATAGACCCCTGCATGCACCTCTCCGTCATGGCCTCTCGCTGTCTCAGGAGTCTTTGGACTTCATTTTGAAGTCAATAAGAAGCCATTGAATGATTGAATATGAAATGGATGGAAATGAGAAATGTGAATGCATTTTACAAGTTATCTGTAAATATTTGGTTGGTGTCCATTTCCCCCATTAGACTATCAGCTCTGTGAGGGGAAGGGCCATGTCTGGATTTGCTCCCAGCAGTATTCCTGCTGCCAGGCGTGCTGATAAACATGTAATGCGCACGCCTACTCGGTATATATATTTGTGGAATGAATGAACAAAGCTTGGTGGTGTAATTACAAGGCCAACACTTTTTTTGTTGTTGTTGTTGTTAATGGTAGGCAAAATAATAGTCTTGTTGAAATACTTGAGTTTTGACAATGATTTTTTAATGCATTTACTGAGAGAGTATAAATTATATACATAATTAAAAATATCACTTTTTACATATCCGATGACAAAAGTGATCTTAAGAGGAGAAAAACACTGAACTAGTAAATACATCCTAAGCCCTATCATTTTGTTCCTTGGGTGGAAGACAGACCAAGAAAGAAGGTGCTTTACTTACTCTTAATGGATTTAATCTCTGGTATTTCTGTGTTTTTTTGAATGATGAAGAAGGTGGTAATTTCATTTGCTGAAATTATGATTAGTCAACTGTAATGAGCTTGAAGATAGTGTACACTGCTTGGTTTTTGTTTTTTTTTTTAATCTTCATTTTATTGAGATATATTCACATACCACACAGTCATACAAAACAAATCGTACTTTCTATTGTTCACAGTACCATTACATAGTTGTACATTCATCACCTAAATCAATCCCTGACACCTTCATTAGCACACACACAAAAATAACAAGAATAATAATTAGAGTGAAAAAGAGCAATTGAAGTAAAAAAGAACACTGGGTACCTTTGTCTGTTTGTTTCCTTCCCCTATTTTTCTACTCATCCATCCATAAACTAGACAAAGTGGAGTGTGGTCCTTATGGCTTTCCCAATCCCATTGTCACCCCTCATAAGCTACATTTTTATACAATCGTCTTAGAGATTCATGGGTTCTGGGTTGTAGTTTGATAGTTTCAGGGATCCACCACCAGCTACCCCAATTCTTTAGAACCTAAAAAGGGTTGTCTAAAGTGTGCATAAGAGTGCCCACCAGAGTGACCTCTCAGCTCCTTTTGGAATCTCTCTGCTACTGAAGCTTATTTCATTTCCTTTCACATCCCCCTTTTGGTCAAGAAGATGTTCTCCGTCCCACGATGCCAGGTCTACATTCCTCCCCGGGAGTCATATTCCACGTTGCCAGGGAGATTCACTCCCCTGGGTGTCTGATCCCACGTAGGGGGGAGGGCAGTGATTTCACCTTTCAAGTTGGCTTAGCCAGAGAGAGAGAGGCCAACACTTTTAACTGCTGCACTCTACTGCGTGACTTTAGATTATGGGAAAGATGGAGAGATGGAATGGTTATAACTCCATTCCTGAGGAAATTACTGTCTAGTTGGGGAAATGGGATACATACATAAAAACCCTTGATGGCTGGGCTTCTACTATGTACCAGACACTGGGCTAAGAACATTAGATAAAACATTTATTCTTCACAATCCCTATAAGTAGATATTGTTATTATTCTTAGTTTAGAGATGAGAGAATCAAAGCTCAGAGAGAATAGTTAATCAGCCCAAGGATATATGACTAGTAAGTGACTCAGGCAGGATTTGAACCAAGTATGTTATTTGCAATAACTGAACTGAAAACACGAGTTCTTATTTTGGTGGATAATATTTTGGGAGGAATGAGAGTGGGAGATCAAGTAGGTTGGATCAGATTTTTTCCAGGCAAAGGGTTTTGATTTTATTCTGTAAAACAGTAGTGGTCCATTAAATGATTTTAAGCAGGACTCTGCTGTAATCAAAACTGATTTTTCAGCACCACGACAGAGTCACTGGTTTTGAACTCTAAACAACCAGAACACTGGTCAACACATCTGAAACAAATCTTGCCGTGCTTTGGCTAACATGTGCTGTGTCTGGCTCCCGCGTTGCCCCAGCTTTTTGCCTGAAGGCTCTCTCTGAACAGTGGTGCCAGAGAGGGGCATGGAGAGCTCTGTGGGATGCTGAGTTCAGAGGACAGTCATCTGAGCTTGGGGCTACTGAGATGGCTTGAATTTGGGGAGAAGAATCCCAGGAAAAAGCAAACTGGGGAGAGGAGCACCAGAAATCTGCACAGGCAGTCCTTTTGAGAATTTGGCCAAATATTAAGCAGCCCATTCACAGACTGAGACTTTATGACATTGGGCAAAATCCCACTACCAAGCAAGGAAGAGCTGTTGGGGAGCGGTGACCCAAAAAGGGAATCCAGCGCTCTCCCAGAATTAGGAGAGGTTTACATTCCAATCAGCCAGCTTGGAGAGACCTGGTTGAAACTGAGAATTCAGAGCAGACCTAATGAAGCCATGCATTTTTATTGAGGTACAATGGACACAGTGAAACTAGCAGATCTTAATCATATAATATCATGATTTTTGATAGATGCGTAAATCCGTACACCCCAAACCTCTATCAAGATATAGAACATTTCCGTTATCCCAGAAAGTTACCCTAAGCCCCCCTGTCTTAGTTATCCAATCATAATTCTCATATGAACAGATGCTGTGTGTCAAAATTTAATTAATGAGGGAGCCAGCAGAATGTCAGACCTGATTTCCATAAGGATATGAGAAACAGGGATTTCTATAAGCAGTAGGGAAATAAATGCTGAAATAATATTGCTGAATTAGATACAAAATGGCTTAATATGCTACAAAGTCGTAAGACCATTCCCATTGTGTTATCTCTGCACCAGACAGGAACACAAACTCATCCTATCTTACCAGTTTTCAATAAGGTAATCTCTAATTTTCAATGACGTGAAATAGTTGGGCCCTAATCAATTATCAGTCAAAATTACATTTCCTGAGAAAATCAGAGACTCTTAGGCTGGCTTCTTAGAAAATGCTCTAGTATATACTTTTTGCCTTGTTTTCAATATGTCTTAAAAACTAGTAATCCTTATGCTTATTTCAAACTTGGTCTCCCCAGCTCATTTTTATCTTTGTTGCTCCATAAATAAATATGTTGGGGGCAACTGAGTTATCTGAGCAGAGAACATGCTGGAAGGGTAAAGAAGCTATTGAAATGGTCTAGGTTATAGGTGATGGAAGTCCAAAGAGGAGGTTGGCAGTGGAAACTAAGGGAACATATGAGGGAGATATTGTGTTAGAATCAATGAGATTTGGAACCTGGTTGAATGTGAGAGGAAGGAAGAGGAAGGAGGTGAAGACAACCCGATGTGTTGAGCCACGGTGCCATTAATAAAAGGAAACCTTCTCCATTTAGGGGCAGGGAGTGTGAGTGGAAGCTGGGAAGGAGGCCCATGAAGCAGAAGGGGAGCCAGGGGAGGCTTAGACAGGGGTGCAAGTTCTGGGCATTGGAATCATAAAGATCGGGGTTTAAACCTTAGCTCAGCTGTGTACCCTTGGACAAGTTACATAATCTCTCCAAGCCTCAGTTTTCTCTCCTTAAAAATGGAAATACAATACCTCCCTCTTGGGGTTGTCATAAAGAATAAAGCAAGATAGAGTATGTAGGAATTCAGCAAAGTGCCTGCCCCACAGCAGCAACATAAGAATAATGTAGCAGCTGTTACTATTACCAAAAAATCACGGGATTCAGTGGGGAAAGAGCAGTCTCCTTAACAAAAGGTGCTGGGGCAACTGCAATAGCTGGGAAAACTACAGCTGGACACACAAAAAAGGAAAAACAAAGTTGGACACTTAATCATGCCGTATACAAAATTATTTCAAAAGGATACATGGCCTAAATGTAAGAGCTAAAATTTTAACAGTCTTGGAAGAAAACATGGCTAAATGCTCAGAGCCTTGGATTTGGCAATGGTTTCTTAGACATGACATTGAGAGCACAAAAAGTCGATGAATTGGGCTTTATCAAAATTAAAATCTCTTTTGCATCAAAGACCATGATCAAGAAAGTGAAAAGACAACCTACAGTGTGGGAGAACATATTTGCAAATTATCTATCTGATAGGGGTCTACTATAAAGAACTCTTACAACTCAACAATAGAAAAAAAAACACCCAATTTAAAAATGGGCAAAGGACACAGACATTCCTCCAAAGATTAAAAAATGACCAACAAGATCGTGAAAAGATGCTTAATATCATTAGGCATTAGAGAAATGCAAATAAAAATCACAGTGAGAAACCACTACACACACCCAAGATGGCTGTAATTAAAAAAAAAAAAAAACAGAAAAATAACAGGTGTTCAAGGTTATGGGGAAACTGGAACCCTTGTGCATTGCTGATGGGAATGGAAAATTGGGCAGTCGCTGTGGAAAACAGTTTGGCAGGTCCTCAAAAAAGTGAAACACAGAGCTACCATATGACCCAGCAATTCCACTCCTAAATATATACCCCAAAGATTTGAAAACAGATACTCAAACAAATACCTATACACAAGCATCCATAGCAGCACTATTCACAACAGCCAAATGTCCATCAACAGACAAGTAGATAAACAAATTTACTCAACCATAAAAATGAATGAGGTTCTGATACACGCTACACCATGGATGAACCTGGAAAACATTACACTAAGTGAAAGAAGTCAGACACCAAGGATCACATATTGTATGATTCCATTTATATGAAATGTCCAGAGCAGGCAAATAATAGAGACAGAGCAGATTTGTGGTTGCCAGGGACTAAGGGATGGGAGGAACAGAGAGGAACTTCTTAATGGGTACATGTTTCTATTTTAGGGTGATGAAATGTTTTGGAACTGGACAGAGGTGGTGGTTGTGCAATGTTATGAATGTACTAAATGCCACCAGATTTTAAATGGTCAGTTTCATGGTGTGTGGTCTTAACCTCATTTAAAACCAATAGAACTGTGACACCTGAGCATGGAGAGGGTGCTGAAAAGGATGACATGCCAACAGTAGATCAAGGAGGTTGGAGACTGGAAAAAGTGCATGGGGTTTGCCTTTACAGTTCTAGAACCTTCCCTAGGAGCAATCTTGAGAGTGGTGGGGACAGCAGCTAGAATTTGCAGTTAAGTAGTCAGCAGGTAACAAAGAAGTAGGAACAAGTTGCATAGGGAAGGCTTTTTCTGGTGAAGTTTGCAAGAGTTGTGCATGGCTGGGGGTGTGTGGCAAGACTGAGGAACATTCTTTGTTCTTGCTTTTGTCAGAATAGGGACTGGGGGGCTATGCTTTTAGATTGAAAGGAAGCATCAATGAAGGGAAACTTGAAGCTGTAAAACAGAGAAGGAATGACAGTTGGCATAAAATTTTGAGGCGATAAAGCAAGGTGGGTCGAGGAGAATTTCATCCTTTCAGAGGAGACAAGAAGGAGAAAAAGGATAAAGATAAAGAGAAATCTTGACTAGAGAGAAATGTTTATTTTTATCATCACAATAAAGGAGAAGACAAGGTCTGCGGAGGCCGCTGGGGTGAGGGTGGGCGAGGAGAGTGGGAGAGGGTTGGCGTTAGAATGGACTGAAAGAATTGAGATGCAGGAGTGAGGGCCCGTTGGGAAGGCAGGAGAGCCCACGATGGCCCACGTGACCGGGAACGGACTGTGGAAGAGGCTGGCTGAAGTCACCACAGAGACGCTTCAGTGACAGCATGGGGGTAAGACAGGCCGGTTGGTTGGAGGGGCGGCCAGGAAGGGAAACTTCGAAGTTCAGGTCTTAGCTCCGAGGATGCTGGGTCGCAGACCGGTTCCAAAGCACATGTTGGTGTAAGGAGAGCTGAGGCAGAGCGAAGCCGAGAAGTGCCGAAGTTTCCAGAAGCGGCAGGTGGCTCAGCAAACCAGCTCCACTCAGAAGGGCCTGGTGGGAATCCGGCCTGTGGAGAGGCCTGGGGAGCCCTGGGTGAGGCTTGTGAGCATGAAGGCTCATTCCAGAACCAATTCCTGAAGCCGCTTCCGTCCCTCTGCCCGTGAGCCCCACGGGCAGAACAACCTCTAAAGGCTGATGGAAGGCCCTGGAACCCTTGACCCCGGAGTCTGGGAAGGAGCCTTTGTTCCCTTCTGGCTTGGCTTTGCTCAGGGAGAACTTCCTCTGAGGACCCGGGATGCCAAGTCACGGTCCCCACAGACACCTGTGCCTGTAGAACTCTGGGACCCCAAACTCCATGTATCCTCCACTCTGGGGGTGGGGGTGGGGGTGGGGCTGGGGGGAGGGGGTGTACATTCCAGTCGGGCAGTGTGGGTAGAAGGCTGAATGTTTCTACCCCAGGACATTTTTTTTAAAAATGTTGGGGCTTGAAAGTCTGAAACCAAGTAGGGTCATGACTTAACATTTGTATCTCACAGGACTGCTTTCACCCTGGAAATATAAGTCGGTGACAGGCTCGAGGCAATGCTGTGAGGTACAAGTTTGCCAGGCATCTCCTTCTCACAGATGGCCCCAGATCACTGTGTTAATTTGGTCTGGGAATCACACATTAAGAAATACCTCTCTAGGAGCCCCTGCCTTTGAGCTAAAAATCACTGTTACCTAGAAGTCAGTCAGGAAAAGGAATCTGTAACTGTATCTTAATTCATGCTAGAGGGTGAGTGATTAATGAGAACTGATGGCGTTCAGCGTCCCGTGGCTATTTACATTTCATCTGGGACACTCCATTAACCCAAAGGAGTGATGTTTTAGTTGTGGGGGTGGGGTGGGGGTGTCTTCTCAGGTCTTCTCAAACCACATCACTTGGCAGAGATGATAAGTCAATAAGGGCCACACCTTATTAGTGTATAACACTAGAATTTTATAAAATGATCTTACTATGGGATCTCACAAAATCCTTCCAACAATTCTGTAAGTACCATCATTATCTTTATTTTGCAGATTTAGGCTCAAGGGGTAGAGCTAGGCCCTAGACCCAAGCCCGCTCCTTTCGGCACTGAGTCTCTTTCTCGTGCATCATAACTGTCCCTGCCCCGTCTCCAGAGCTGACCTTGGACAGCCTTCTTCAGACCCGCCCTGCACCAGCACAGCCTATGGGCAGCCGCTGCTAACCCATCAGGCACAGGGGATGGCGTTCTTGATGTTTGGAAATATGGAGCTAAATTTGTAGCAGATGTCTGGGAAAGAAAAGATGAGAAAGAATATTTTTTGTCTTTATTAGGAAACAGTATGTTGATTGGGAGCAGTAATGATGATTTTAGTCATCTAGGCAAAGGGTGGGTGACGTGGATCTGAAGAAACCAAGTCAAGAATTGCAGTGGAGGTGGAGGAAAGGGACATGAAAGACGAGTCAGGAGGACGGGGTGGGGGGTGAAATGTAAGGTGAAAGGAAATGGAAAAAGGAGAAAGAGGAAGAAAAGGAGCCAGGAAAGGGGAGCATTTTCACTCAGGAAAGAGTGTTGGGGTGAGGCAGTGGAACCCACGCTATGGTGCATGTAAGGTTACTCATCAGGAATGACCCTGAACAACTGAACTACTTCTTAGGGCACTAGCTACACGGGAAGTCTTCTATGGGACGTGCAGTGTGCTGCATATTTACAGTTGTGGTGCAATCTGGAAGAAGCGGACTCTTTCAAAAGAGCTTTCAAGCCCCTCTTTCTGGTGACCCTCAGACAGTGCAGTTGTTGAAGCAGATCCCTGCAGCTTGAACACAAACAGCATCTACTCACAAGTGCAGAGCGTGTGAACCTTCCCCTGGGGCCAACAAGGAAAGCCTGGCCCATAGGACCAGCCACAAGGCCTTAAAGGAAAAAGGAGGCAAAGCTGAGCTGTCAGAACACGTCGGAGCAGCCCCACTGGTAAATGAAGGTGAATTAAGTTCATCACCATATTCTTTGAGACAAGGGAGTGAGTGGATAGCCAACTTCTGTGCATATCCTTCACAGTTCTCTAGATGAGTTCTTAAAGTGCCTTCAAGGGGAGTTTTATGAGCAAAAGTATATTCAGTGGTCTATTTTGATTTTCAAATTAACATTAAATTTATCAAAGTTGAGGATTCAAAAAGCTAGCTTCTTATGGATTGGCGTTCAGCTTAAAAATCACATTATTCCATTTATAAGTCTGGCACATTTTTTTAAAAGCCCTTTTAAGTGAAACTTGGATAGTAGTTGGTTTCATTTACAAATTCGGTAAACTAAATATCTCACATAGTTTTAACTGCATTCATAAATTGAACATATTTCATTTTTATTTCTAAATACTTTGACTAAAACCTTCCCAAGTAATGGAGTAATTTTTATAAATTTAAGTTCTCTTAGAAGTTCCAATGCTATATATAAACACAGTAAGGCTCTCACTTAAAATTACACGTCTAAATCAATTACTTAATTACACCTTTTAAAATGGAATTATAAGATTGTCATTCTAGTAGTCCTTTACTCTTCAGACTTACACGCACATAATAAATATATAGTTTCCTTAACACCAAAAAGTGTATTCTTGTCTTTATTCTCATTACATAGATACGTAGATATCTTCCTGCCAAGTCTAAACACCACTGAGGCAGCTCAAGTCCTGCAGTCTTAGTATCTCAGAACTCTTAATGGATATTCTAAGTTACCCAGTTATTCTGATACATACCATTGCCTCACCTTGCTATTTGATCCCAAATCCAAGATCATTCTACTGACCTTTTATAATAAATTACACCTCCTCTTTATTTCAGCATGTGTGTTCAGACTGTGTTAACAAATTCTTTTGCATTCCATGTTATGTCCTGGGTTAAACAGCCTCAGCAGTTCAATAGAGATACTCAGCAACGTCATATAGAAAGATATTCAGATCAGGAAAATCCTGCCTGGCTCTTAGGGTCAAGAGGCTGGTGCCTAGAATGAGCAAAATGAGGAAAGCAGACTCCCTTCCAGAGCTATGTCTGGGGGTGTCACCAGGCACAGCCAGCATATAGGGCCTTAAAGTGGGGATTAAGTAAGTTATTCTGGCAAAGATTCTGGCAAATGCCAGGTGTTCAAAAGAAATAGAATGAAGGCAAAATCAAAGATTCAAAAGCGGTTTCAATTTCCCCTTGATGATCATCTTCGTATCCTCTGTCCCTGCCTTTATTCTTGCGCCATAACTATGGACCACATGGCAAACTGCTGAGACCACTGTCAACATGGCTTAGTCACAGTGTACACAGGCTGCCTTACGTATTGCTCAGGGGAGCAGCTGAACCTCCAAAAAAAGCAGAACAAAAATAAAATGACTCAAATAGCACGCAAGTTTATTCCTCTCTCACGGAACAGTCCATGTGCAGGCAGGTGATTTGGGAATGCTAGACGGATCTGCTGTATGGACATTTGGAACTCCTGGCTCCTTCCAGTGTGCTGCTCCAACCATCACCATCTTAATCCTCGTGCCTGAAACTGGCTCACCACTGATTCCACCTTCCAGCCCTCCTCGAGGAGAACATATGCTTCTTTTGCCAAACTTGTAATATATACTTATTTTACTTATTCAATAAGTAATATAACACCTCTCTCTAAGGAAATATTTTGTTTAAATTTTTTTTGCTACCATTTTTAGCACTGGGATAAAAGCTTGGCTTGTAGAAGTAGGACTTGACCTATAGTTGTGCAGCTCGTGCTGTTGTCTGTGTACCGGGATTGCAAAGGACACCAAGGCATGACTTTTCCCCTTAAAATAGCCCTTTCACATGGATTTCTACTATTAAATATCTGGTCTTCATCTTTCCCAGCTTTTCTTATTGCTCCCATAGAGGGAGAGGAGGCGATTTAAATAATTTACATGGTATAACCCACACACCAAAGTGGTCAGTCACTTGGGAATAATGGCTTTAGTGTTGGAAAGGAAATCAGTAATTGTTAACAGTCTGCTATCGCCAGCCACCATGCTAGCTGCTGCCACTTTCTTGTCTTATTTAAACCACTCAGCAACTTGGTAATATTTCTTTTTTAAAGATAAAATGAGGCATCTGTGACTTACAGAATTTCGATGATTTTCTCAAGATTAGACAGGTGGTTCTTGGGTAGAACAGGGGCCCTAGAGAGAAAAGGGAGACCAAAAGACTTTGGTCAACCGACTTGTGGAAAGATCTCTGCCTCCTCAGCATTGGTGGGTTCTCTCTCTGAATTTGTCACAAATTGGCCATGTAGTCTTTGACATTGTCAGGCTGCAATGTCACCACTGGTAAAATGACAGAGGTGGGTGTAGATAGTCTTTAGATTCTCTTTCGTTCAGGATTTCTAATTCTCAGTTTTCTCAGTGTTGACCTTTACTGAGTATTTGGGGCCTACACTAGCTGATGTAACCCATTTTACCAAGAAGGTTATCTGATAGCACTTTAGCTGACTATCTAAAAAAAAAGTGCAATATTGTCTTTTTTGCCTGCCTTTTGAAACAGTGTTCAGTATCTCCTATTTCATTTTCATATCTGGCTTTTCAGAGCCAAGTATAAAATTAGTGATGTTGAGAAACTCGAAAGCTCTCTTAGCCGATGTCATTAGGTTGATGGGGGCCTTGGAGATAGAAACACTAGTCTTCCTCTCTGACTTGGCTCTCCAACTACCTATGGGTCCTGGAAAGTCAACTCATTTACTCATAAGCTGTACATCAAAAGTCCTTTTGATCATTATCAATTTGATGGATAAAAACAGAGTAATTGTTTAAAACGCATTTTTATTACGAGGGTGCAGAACATTAATAAGCATTTTTTGGTCATTTGCATTTTTCTTTTGTAAATTTTCTTTTGTAAATTGAGTTTTATTGATTTTCTTTAAAATAGTGTTTCTTATTGAATGGTAAGATTTTAATGTGTTTGGGATATTACAGCCTGATATATACTATGAGCCTTTCATTTCCAGTTTCATTTGCCATTTAATCTGTTTAAGTTCTCTCTCTCTCTCTCTCTGTCTCATCTATCTATCATTTATTTATTTATTTTGTTGAGAAACAGTTACATCTTTCATTTTGGAGAATCTTGGTTGTTGAGGATGTCACTATTCCTAGGTTTGTTTTTTAATTTACAAAATTAAAATTTTTTTCTGTGGTATGGGCTCTATATTTTCTTTGATGCTTTCTTGCACAAAAATGGGCTTGGACAATCTGGAAAAGGATGGTTGACAATCAGCAATCAGGTTTAAATTAAATGATGAAATATATTTATAAAATGATTATAAATGATTACCAAAGGATAGCAGAGGAAGAATTTCCCAGAATGAGAGACAATAGACTTCACAACAGATTTTTGAATGAGGCATCTATTACATAATAATTTTCTTTTCTTGAGTCCTTAAAATAGGAGGATTCATTGTCTGAGTTAGGCAAACTCATTTTGCTTAGAATTTAAAGTGTTGTATAGCCTCTTACATTTTTCTGGAACAGGTTGTTCTGTGCACCTTGCAAATCTTGGAGCCACAAGCCTTGCCATTGGCCCCTCATTAAGAATATCTTAAAATATCTTAAAAATATAAGTATGTGTGTGTATGTGTGTGTGTGTGTGTGTGTGAATGCAGGAAAGACAGGGAAATCTGAGGCTTATCTTTTGCTTTAGGGCATTTGACCTTGAACCACTTTTTAAATTTTGCCATATTCTCAACCTAGGGATACTGTAAACTTTTAGACTTGTATATTTTCTAGGTTCTTCCTTTGCAAGAATAGAGGTCTACTTTACCAGACTGCAGACGGCAATGTTCATCATTACTAGCATGCATATAGCATAATTTAGAAATAGAAATGTGATAAACCAAATACTCACAAATTAGTCATAAACTTACTTGTTGTAATATATGTTCACAAATAATACATTTCATTGTAGAAAAATACAATACCCTAAGGAGCAAGCAGAAGAAAACAAAAGTCACTTGCAATCCTACTTCCTCATATAATCATTGTCAATATTTTGGAGTTATTATTCCCTAGCCTGTTTTTTCTCTCTCTCTGTGCATGTGTGCATGCATATGTTTGTATAGGCATGTGTGGTATTTATTATGAATTGAGATTATAACATATGTACTATTTAAAACATGTTTCTACAGCCTTATTGATGATATAATTGACATAAAATAAATTACACATATTGATAGTGTAAAATCTGATAAGTTTTGACGAATGTTCATATCACCACAATCAAGACAACGAACATATCCATTACTCCTCAATGTTTCCGTACACTCTTTCCTCCTTTTTTTCCTTCCCAACCCATCCCTGGTCATCCAATGCTTTCTATACCTATAGACTGGTTCACATCTTCTAAACTATTACATAAATGGAATTATCCAGTGTGTACTCTGTTTGTCCGGCTTTTTAACTCAGCGTACTTATTTTGAGATTCATCCATGTTGCTGCATGTATCCTCTGCTGTTCCTTTGTACTGTTTATAATAATCCCTTATTATTTTTTTAATACCTGTAGAAACTTAGTGGTGTTCACCGCCCTTATTTCTGTTATTGATAATTTGTGTCTTCTTTCATTCTTTCTTTTTTTCCAGTCAGCTAGAGGTTTATCAACTTGACAGATATTTTCATGAAACCGGCGTTTGTCTTCACTGATTTTTCTCTGTTGTTCTTCTGTTTACTATTTCATTGTTCTCTATATTGATTTATATTATTTCCTTTCTTCCTTTGTTCTCCTTTTCCCAGTTTCTTCAGATGGGAGTCAGGGTTATTGATTTCAGAACTTTTTTCTTTTCTTATATAGGCATTTCATGTTACACATTTCCCTCTAAGTACTATTTTATTTGTATGTCCCAATTTTTGATGTGTTGAAACTTTGTTGGACAACAGTAGACCCTAGAGGGAATATCTGGAAGGACAAATCACCCTTCCTCTAACCATCCTGTTTACTCTTTCTCATAATTTCTGTGGTTGGTCTCATATATTCCTGAGAAGTAGCGCAGTTAGTGGAAATTCGTGCAGGCTCCATTGTCATCATACTTGAATTCAAATTCCAGCTTCCCTGCCAACTGGCCATGTGAGCAGCAGATTTATTCACTTCTTCATTGCTCAATTTCCTTATCTGTAAAGCAGGACAATAATAATCCCTACCTTACAAGTTTATGATGATGATTGTGTGGGTTAGACCAGTGCCTGGCACATACGAGCACTTTAAAAAGTTAGTTTTGCAATTTGTATTTATTCTTTAATTTAATTTCAGAATTATTTTGTCTAAGTCCAAAAAATCCATTAGATTTTTATTATTGAGTCTTCCCTTCTAAAAGCATATGACTCTCCATTTACTTGTCTTTTTAAATATCTCAGCAAATGTTGTAGTTTTTATTGTGTATGTATATTTATACCTATCATACAATTATATTCATACACACTGTTAGTAATAGGACTGGCAGGAAAGACATGAATATGTTAAAAAGTGATAATCTCTGAGTAGTGGTGGTATGAGAGTTTTTCCCTTTATCATTTTTCATGCATTTAAAAAATTTTCCACTGCATATGTATTATTTATATATTCAGAAATACATGATTTTAAAGTGCCTTTGGTGCTCAAATATTCTGGTGCCTTGTACTTCAGACCTAAGAACATTACCTGAGAGAGGTTATATGATACATGTTAAACAAGTACATTGGCAAATAAACTACACTTTAAAAGAAAAGTATGTCACCAATCAGGGAAGTTGATTTCAAGAGAACAGAACAGGATCTTGAAGCAAAACAATTTTAAGTGGATGACTAAACTGACTTCCTAAAAATTCATGTGTCTGGTTTTATGAAATTATCTTTTTTTTCCCCTTCCACAATCTTTCTTCCTAAATCAAAACTAACTTGAAATGTTTTGGAATGTCTGCATTTGATCTTAGAAGATAATCTGTTTTGAGTATTTGTAGGACAGGGGGATTTTGAGCAAATGAAGGCCATGTTTAAATTTTCAGTATCAAAGTACCCTGATTTCTAGGTCCTCAAGCATTTATTTATGTAGAAGGAATAATGAGAGAACACAACCTACAGATCAGCTTTGACTCTACTGCCCTTATAGTGTCAGGAGGCAAAATGTTTGTTGGAGACTCCAGGGAGTGAAGGCCCCCTTGGAAGGAAGACTCAGGAAGGTCTCACTTCACAATGAGAATGTTTCTGATCAAGGAGAAGACTGCTATGGAACCCAGCTTGGGCTCCCACCCAGGAGCCACGAGTGGGTCCCTACCATTGTCCAGAGAGACCTGCCCCATGAGCCTTCCCAGATCCTACTGCTGACCAGTACTGACTAAGGACACAGGCAAATTCTGAGAGCAGCGTGATGAAGTGTTGCTTTCCATGACAAAAAGAATATGTTTCCATCTGATATAGAGCAAAGGGCTGTTGAATAGACAGCACAAGCATGTAGAAAGAAATACACCTTATCTGATTAGACTGCAGAAAGAGCACTTTGAAGAGCTGTGGAACAATCTTTGAGATAGGAAGTTTGCTCTGATAATGAAGACAACCTAGATAGATAGCTGAAGCAGCTTCCTGACAGCACAGGAGTCAAAAGGCCTAATGAGCAGCAGTAGAAGTTGAATTTTTGACTACTAGTAAGGAAAATACAATGCAAGAAAATATGGAGATCAAGTCCTATCACCAGCGACGATCCCTACTTTTCACCTTCTTGTTGTTAGAGCACCAATAAAATAGTTATTGGCTTATTTTATTATCAACTGTATTGATTATCTATTGCTACACAACAAAGTAGCCTAAAATTTAGCAGCTTAAATAATAAACATTTATTGTCTCATGCAGTTTCTGAGGGTCTGGAATCTGGTGGTTGCTTCGCTGGGTGCCTCAGAGTTTCTCACGAAGTTGCAGTCAGGCTGTTGGCAGGATTTGCCACCTCTGAAGACTTGACTGCAACTGGAAGATTCATTTCTAAGCTCACTCATGCCGCTGTTGGTAGGTGGCTTTGGTTCCTCTCCACGTGGACCGCTCCAGGGTGCTGCTTGCGATGTGTCTTCTCCAAGAGTGAGTGACTGAAGAGAGAGAGAGCTCCAGATGGAAGCTGCATGCCTCCCATAACCTAATCTCGAATGTGACACAAGTCACTCCTGCCATATTTTATTAGTCTCACAGACCAACCCTGGTACAGGGTGGGAGGAGACCATCCAAGGCTATGAACACCAGGAGGTGGGAAAAATGGCGGTCTGCTTGGAGGCCGGCTGCCATGCCCACTAAAGGTAATTTTTATTAGGAGCCAACAATTTCTAGCCTCCCAGATGCTCATTCTTTGGCTTAAATGACTCAAGTCTGGTAGAAGACATGAGGACCTTGTTAAAATGTGGAGAGATCTAAATGTATCTTATAGAAACCATTGACTAAACGTTTTCCATTCTTTCCTTTTGGAGAAGGAGAGACAAGTGTGTGTGTGTGTGTGTGTGTGTGTGTGTGTGTGTGTGTGTGAAAGAGAGTTAGAGAATATAACAGTATCTGTCTCTTAGGTAAACATATGGCTTTAAAATAACTCATGTTCCTCAAAACCCAAATCAAGCATTTCTGTTAATTCTCAGCTAAACAAGGAAGTTTTCAGAACTTTGGAAAAGGAGTAAAAGGAAAAGGTGAAAATATTAGCCTTCCAAATCTAGTTGTAATTTGTAATTTCTCAAAGAGAAGGGGAGAGAGAGTACTGCACCCCAAAGCCTTTGACCTATATGGGGCACATTAGATTATGCAGGAGCCAGTTGTTAAGGCTAATTGATTTACTAAAACCAAGAACAGCCAAATAAACCCCTGAAAATAGGATTTTTACTCTTATGGAATCATAAAATATCTGAATGAATTTAGGTATAACTAGAAAAGGAGGATGAGCTTTTATTTCCTATTAAATGTGATAAGGAGAACAATGACCCAGGTTAGTTTTATGAGATTGTAAAGTTTGTGGCTCTGTATTTTGTACGCTTAGAATTTTCTGGGTTAAAACACTGATTCTAAAATTTTCCTTCTTTCCTTCTTTCCTTCTTCCCTCCCTTCCTCCTTCCCTTTCCCTTTCCCTTTCCTTCCTTCCTTCCTTCCTTCTTCCTTTTTTCATAGATGCTGAGATTCCTTTATAAGCCATCCTGACATTTGCATTTACAATACTTTTCTACTTTTCAAGAAAGTCTTTACCCTCTGGAAAGGTAAAGTGGCAAGTCTTATTAGTCATCGTATTCTGTGGGTTGCAACAACCAGGCAAGAGGAGAGAAGGTGCTAGAATGGGAAAAAGGGTGCTCCCGGGGAAGGTGAAGGCAAACCAGACAGATGTTCCAGAGAAGATGAATTTTCTGTCTATGACCCAGGCTTCTTTCTAAAGCGGTGCAGCCTTCCCAGCTGCAGGGCACCTTTATGGACTTGGTGTGTGCCCATCTGGGACAGGCACTGGGACAACGGAGGGCTCCTGAGTACCTCTGAAAGGGAAGGGTGATGAGGAGCAGTGTCGAGAGGAGGAAGGAGGGGAGCCTCGCAGGTGCTAGGAGACCCCATGGAAGGCCACGAGGCTTCCGCGTGATGCCCAAGTCTCTAGGCACACCAATTTTAGAAATGTTTGATACAAAGGGATTTCTTGTGCAAACTGAGTTTCATGGGGATGCTGGACAGAACAGAGATGGGACTCCTGGACACAGAAGCTGAGGCAGAGAAGACCACGAGAATGAGCAGACATCAAAGGAGGACTTTGTGTTGTCAGAGCCATGGACTTGGTAGTGGGTCTGAACCATACCTAGTTCCCCAGCTGCGAGGAAGGCCAGCTCGCCTCTCGGTGTCAGGAAACTAGTGAGATTTTCAACATTACTGAAGCTCATTTTGTTTTGGGGGCAGTACTACTAAGTCCTCTCCATGTGGACACACCACACAGGCAGACAGACACACAAACAAGTGTGTGTGCTCACACAGAGACATGAACACCAAACACCTTTCTGCTTCTCTAATGGCACCAATCTGTGGTTCTCATTTCAGATAAATGTTTGGCTGATGTTGACCTTTCCTTTCATGTTATTGAGTGTGCTCTCCCACTGAGAGAAATTGCCTTCCCCATGGTCCTAGGGCACTCTGATTGATACCTACTTCAGTGGGTTCAGTCATTTCTAGTAGCTGTGGCCAGAGGGCAAATCATACTTGGGGTACAACATCAAAAAGCTTCAAGCTTGAGGAGAGATCCTCAAAGGGTGCTCTGGACATTTCCTGCCCTAGGGACTGGGCTGTGGGTCCTCACTGGCCCCCCTAAACTCCTCTAAACTCTCCCTGCCTGGGGGGTACATCAGCAGGAGTCTCTGAAAGCCACATTCTGCAGAGCTGTTGGACGGCTCACATCTTTTCTTGAAACTCTTGCCTTCTTTATCACCAAACCTGATTGACCTTGATAGATGGATTTAACTAAATGGCTTAAACCACTGATGGGAACATTAAAAATGATGCTAATCATCTTGATAATCAAGTATGCAAGTGCCAACACTGAAGGACTGCATGACACAGAAATTCCACCTCAGAGATGGTTCAAATGCCTAAATCCTGCTGCATAAAGCTCATATGATTGTAAAGTGTATCAAGAGATCTAGAAGGAGGGTAGCCTCTTATCTCAACCATGCCAGAAAGAGAAACTTCCCACTCTTGAAGAAAGAATAATCTACACCTCTCAATAACATATTCAGATTGTTGAAAATGTCTGTCTAACTTATATCCAACATTTTCAGATTTGTAAAATGCTGCATTGTTTCCTTTCTTCTCATAGAGCTTTAAGTTCTCTGAGGGAAGAAGCCAGACTCATATGTCTCTTGCATTTCCCTCAGATGCCTGGTGCAGTGTCAGGTGTATCAGTAAATACTGTTGGGTTTATGGCTTACGTGTATTTTCTTCAGTTCTCTAGCAGTAGGACTGTGTGACAGATGGCCTCACCATGCAAATCACGCTCTGTATAAAGATCGTATAGCATTTAACTGGTTTACCATCGTTCCCTTGGTGTCGACTTGAAACTTCTAGTATGGTGACCACGGCCAAGGAGAAGAGGCGATTTGGCTCCATGGATAGTGCTGTGATCTCTATGCAAACTCACTAGGAAAGGGAGGGAATGAAGATCAAGTTCCACCCTAGGTTTTGTTACTGATTTGATACAGATGTGACATTTAGCTAGGGTATGTGTTATTAATTGTTCCTTCTTTTCAAATAATTATGAAGGTTGGATTTTAGTTTTGCTTTGGCTTGGTTTGGCGTAGTTGTGCGGTGGAAGAGGAGGAGTGTGTGGTGGGGAGCAGGCCCCCGGTATTCAGGAATCTGGCTGTCACCTCACATAGGTTATTCATTTAATGTTGACACAATAACCCCTGGCACCAGAGGTTTGGAGAGTTAGAGAGTTTGCCCAGCGTCACTCTGCTGGTAAGCAGGGAAACCAGACTGCTCCTGAAGCCCATGGTCCTTTCACTCTACTAAGGAGTACTTGGCCTGAGAGCACATTCTGGTTACTTGAAAGTCACCAGTGTTTGGGAAAAAAAATCACATAGATGGGAAAAGTTGATTTATCCAGAATTCTAATAATTATAACATGTGTCTGTAAGTCTTAATTACAACCATCTGAGACAGGCTGTTTGGTGAAATTATATTGAAGGAGTCCTGCTTTGTAGGCTTTGGATTCTGGCCTTATCATACACTGGCCATTGCCTTGGGTAGGTTACTAAGCCTCTCTGAGCCTCCTGTATGCTCTGAGGATTGCATGGGATAAAAAGGAGCAAAATCATTACACATGGAGCCCCGAACACAGTTACCCCCCACAGATGTTAGAGTTTTCAAAGCATTGAAATCGAGGCATCAATAATACAACTTGCTGCAGAAATATGCACTGTTGCTCTAATAGCTGCAGCTTTGGGGAAGTTATGTTAGTGAACCACTCTGAGGGCGGTGATCTGCCACCTAGATGGAGCTAAGGGAGAGTTTTCGGAGAAAGTCACTCAACGGGGAAGTAAAATATCATGGTAAAGATCTAATGTTACCATATATGGAGGTAATTTTTAAATTGGAATTATACCTTCATCAAAGATAATCTCAAATGGAGAGAATGTGGTCAAAACTGCAGCTGAAATTTGTTAACAGTACAGTTTATCAGGTTCAGCCTATCAGTAACGTTGTTCCTGTGTCTTAACTGATGGGGAAAATGGGAGGTTTTTAAAGAGAGAGAGAGAGGCTGCTGCAGTTAGCACAGAGCTTTTGGAGAAATTGAGCTTTCGAGTTCATAAACTCGGCTGGAAGGAAGTTGAAGAGGAGACAGCTCAAGCACCACTATCTGATGGTAAGTGCATTTAAGATGTTTTTCAAAAAATGCTTTTACTCAAAGGGAATAGAATTTTAAACTAAAAATTTAGGTTAAATAATTAATATTAATTTTTGCCTTTGAGCAAAATAGCATTAACTTAATTTTACCAATGGGAAGACCAAGTTATCAGTTGATGAAGTCACTCGAAGTCTTGTTTGTATATTGTGGAACTTTGGTCTAATTTATAGAAACTATCTTATTGAGGGTGAGAAAGGAAGGTGATGGATATGTATAGTGCTCATATTCCATAGTTATTCCTTCTGAAATTCACTAAAATCCAGAAGTGGACTCTACCCAGCTGAAGGACAAGAGAAAAGAACTTATGCTCTAAGGAGCTGCAAGCCAAAAGGGGTGAGGGAGAGCTACATGGGGTGGGGAAGCGAAGTCAGAGCCTTCCTGTGAGAAGGAAATAGAGAAAGGAAAATGATAGAGGTGGATCTGAGGAAGAGGGTTGGGAAGGGCCACTCACTCCTCACGGAATAGGGAGTCGATACTGATTTAAGTTTGCCTTGTCATTGGTGCCAGCTTTCAACCTTCTGGCTCCTTTCTTCTTCTCTCTGAAGCCCACCTAACAGAATAATAGGGTCAAACACAGCTGAGCCTACTGAGGGCCTATTTTGTCTTATAATTTCCCCCAGCAGGAAATAAATAGGTGCTTTCTCTCCCTCTAGCTGCAGAAGTTCTCCTACTAGGTCCCGAGGCTAAATTATTCATGTGTTATGGTCTGACAATCCTAATATGGATATTGTTAAGCCATTTTTGCTAATCCACATACAGCGATTTGAGACAGGAAGCTCAAGAGTTATGCAGAGTTGCATTTAAATCCCTGCTCCATACTTGTTTGCTCCAAGACTATAGGCAACTTATCTAACCTCTTCAATTCTCAGATTCCTAGCCTATAAAACCAGCATTTTAGTACAAATAACAAGCACAGAGGGAGGTTTCTAAAATTTCAATGGATTTAAAATACTTAGCACAGTACCTAGCTCACAGCAAACACTTAATGTCAGCTCTCATTGTTGTCATTGTTTTATTCTTTCCCTACTCTGAGAGTTTTTATCCTTGGGCCTCAATGCTGGGCTACCTCAGCTGAGTTTCTAGAAAACTTCTCTTGCATGCCATTGCACCTGCTACCCTGCTAAGCCCTAGTTGCTTTCCTCCTGCAGACTGTGCCGCCGTGGCTGCTGAATGTTACAGACTCTGCAGCAGGACGTGCTTCTCTCTGTTCTTGAACAGGCTGTTCAGGTCAGAAGGGAATGGCCAGAACGTGTTTTCCTAACTGGACACCTCTGTGTTTGGGTTTGTGGCCCCACAGCTCAGTTGGGCTTCGGTGACTTTGGTCTTTGGACGGCTGCATTTTCAGTAGGAAGACCTTGCATCTGTATCCTTCACCATTTGTCTTTCGATCACAAGTTCTGTATTTCTCTGCTCACCCCTTCATGCTTTCCATTTTTCTGGGAGTGCAGATGCAGAGAACTGCAAAGGAGACAGTTTTGAATGATTTGGGTGAATTCAAGCCAGGCTGGCATTGCTATCGGAGGGCAAATTCACTCTTGATGGGAGGGACACGTGTTGGAGTGTCCAAGTGGCGGCGATACTAAAATTGTGTGAGTGTGCACCTGCATGTGTGTGTAGTAATGCCTTGGCTCAGGGTGCAGGGAGCAAAACTCTAATGGCAACCAAGAGTCCGGATCCCAGAAAGGGGAACAGAAAGGGCCAGGCAGGCTCAGGCACAGATGAGAAAGGAGAAATGGAGTGATAAAGGGATCCTGGGCTAGGGCTGGGGGAGGCTCCAGCATGGCTGGGACACACTTACCCTAAGCACACTTGTAATAAAATAGCAGCAGCAATGACAGCGATTATTTACTGAGAGCCTATGGCGAGGACGATGGGTCAGACCCTGTGGCTGGTGCTTCCCCTCCATCGTGTGGCGTGGTTCTGATGATAATTCTGTGACGCAGGTGTGAAACCCAGATCTAGCTGACTTAGAACCCTGTGCCTTCAACTACTGCCTGCTGATGCTTGCGGGGCCGTCTGTGGATATGCTGCGAGCCTTGGCAAGGACTGGCTCTGGACCCAGTGTGACTGAGCCCCATAGGTGGAAGGGACAGTGTCCTGATGGAAAAGCACATGCAAAAAAGGGTGTCCACTTAAATGTAACTGGGTTTAGCGAAAGGATTATAACTTACCCCAAGGTGAGCAGATCACCTTGAGTTTCAACAACTGCAGACCTTACGTGGGGTCGCTTCTGTCTTTTGACAACTTCCTTGAATATGATTCCAGCGTGGGCACCAGGTGCCCATTTTGAGCCCCCTCTAAGTTGTGAATGAGCACCTGCCCCATGCCTTGCTCTCAGAAGTTTGTGGTAGCAGCTATGATGGAGCCGAAGGCTGGGGTCTCTGCCTTCTCAGCCCCACTGCACCCCAGTGTAGGTGCCCAACATGAAGGTTGCATCCTGGGAAAAAGGGATGGGGTGATGTGGGTACACCTGGGGTGCTTGGTAGCTCTTCCCCACTCCTCACTCTCCCTGCCTTCCCCAGGGCCAACTGGCATTTTCTAAAAATCCTCTTCACCTGGCTCCTTAGTTGGTCTGTGACTAACACCAACCCTATGAGGGAAGCTTGGCTGAAAGAATTCTGCACTATACACTTGCACCTGAATCTCTTCAACTCATCATCTGAGCAGTACCTCAAACTCTAAAGAAAATCATGATCCTCTTGACTCCCATGTTCAGGAGAGAGAAGTTTCCGTGGCTTTAGCCATTCTGTAGGAAGGAGAGGTGAGCATAGAGATAAACGAGGGCATTCAGCTGCCAATTCCTCGCATTGTTTTTTCTTCTCAAGCAGGGCCCCGATAGATTCTGGGTTGTGATGTTCAAAAACATTTTATCTTCGTTTCCAACCTTGTCTTTTTTTAGCTGTGGTTCCTGGAAATTTGAGCTTCTTTATCCCCTGACAGGTTTCTGCAACATCATACTGACTTAAAAACCAACTCCTAAAAGGCACCAGAGAAATTGCTCTTTAAAGGAATTCTCTATTAAGCTAACTCCTATGCACAGTGAATCTTCTTTTCAGACTGTGATCTAAGTCTTAAAACTAAGAACTTCTTAAATCAGGGTGACCAAACAAGTGACTTTTGAGCGGATTTGGCACCTGCTTTCATTCAGGACATATTTTGGAGCAAAATAGAGGGTCAATTTAAACACAACTCCTTTTGGTTTTTCCGTTTTCTCCATTCTTTGGTCTATGTTTGTTGTCATTTTAATCCTCCTCTCCTCTCAATCTGCCAGTGATGGTTTGTGCTTCCAGCCTCTGAGCTAAATCCAGGGCTAATTCACCCACCTCCTATTGCTACTTCCACCTTGGTAATAAGAGCAACCTTAAATCTGACATTCACGTTAGCAAAAGGATTCAATTATATGACAATATACTTGGAAGAAAAATTAATCATCATGTTTTCCCATTAATAAACTATTTAATTTATTAAAAAATATTGATTGAGGACTTATTCTGGGGATACATCAGTGAACCTTCAGAAAATATACGTGGTGCGTAAATTAGTTACTCAGTAGGTTAGAAGGCTATAAATGCCATGAAAAAATATTGTGGGGTATGGGAGATTAAGGGTGCAGGGTTGGTTGCGGGGCAGGTTGACCTCATTAAGAAGGTGGAAAGAACAGAGGAGTGAGGGAGTGAGCCACACGATACCTGGGGGAAGAGAATCCCATATAGAGGGAACGGCTGGTGCAAAGGCTCCAAGGGTGGATGGGGGGGAGGCAAGCTCGGGGTGTTCAAGCAACAGGAGAGAATGTTGGACATGCGGTGGCGTGAGGGTGCAGGAGGGAAGTGGGACATGGTTCAGAGAGGTGATGGTGGCAAATCGTGTAGGGTCTTTTAGTCCATTACCAGGGATCTGACTGCTAGTGGGTGAAAAGGGAAGTTTGAGCAGGGTTGTGATTTATAGGGATCACAGTGGATTCTGCTTTGAAATAGGTCATACGGGCAAGGTAAGGGCAGGGAGACCAGTTTGGAGGCTATTGTAATGATCCTGGCAAGAGAAGGTGGTGGCCTGGCCAGTAGTGAGGGCCGTGAGAAGTGGGTGCATGGTTGAGTTCTGAATATACTTGGGAAGCAGATCCATTGACTGATGGATTGGATGTGATGTGAGCAAGACAAGTGTACGGGATGCCTCCAAGCTTTTGTACCTGTGCAGCTGGAATGATAGAGTTGCCATCAGCCAAGATGAAGAAGGCTGTCGGGAGAGCAGGTTTTGGTGGGAAGACTGGTTTCGACAAGTTTATTCGAGATGCCCGTGATACGGAAAGTGGGGTGGCGAGAAGGCAGGTGGATATCTGAGTCTGCGGTTCAGGGTAAAAGTCTGGCTGGCAAGTTCAGCTTTAAGTGTAATCAGCCTATAGATGGTGTTTAGAGCCTTGAAACCACGTGTTTGGTTGAAATCACATGGGAGAGTCAGAAAGAGGTGCAAGGAAGGAATCTTGAAGTGGTTGGGAGAAGGGATGACAAGGAGCAGCCAGTGGGATGGGAAGAAAGCTAGGAGAGTGTAGGTCCTGAAGAAAGATGGAGGAGAAATTGCTCAACTGTGACAGATGCTGGCTACAGCTCAAGTTAAAGTGATGTTTGAGAACTGGCATTTGCATTTAGCAACATGGAGATTATTGGTGATATTGACAAGACTGTAATGCCATTACAATCTTGACTAATTATTAATGAAATTGCAATTTAAAGAAACAAATAAGTAATGCAATGGTTCCCAAAGTGGCTTCTGATTTTATAGGGTTATTTGCAAAACAAACAAAAAAAGACAAAAACAAGGGGAAGGAAGAATGGATTCTAATGTAAAATAGTTAAAAATAAGTAAATGAGTTTGAGAAGCTTGGCATGTTGTATCTTTTTGGTGATGGAAAGTATTGGCATATTAAAAGATCTCAGGACACCTCTGGGAATAGAATTTATTGCAATTCATTTGACTTTGTGTCTCTCAACAACTTTTTTTTAAACCTAAGAACCAATTAATGTCCCATGAAGTTTGTGTTTACATTTTGGAAACAGATATTATATAATTATAAATATATCTCCTTCCCGTTTGCTAGTGATGGGTACCCACTGCCACAGCTAGCTATAATAGAACTTTCTTTTATGGATATGCTTTAAGAGATCAATCTTTTTTTCATTTGTTATACAGTTATTGTCAATGAGTACTATTGTTATACAGTCACAAAGAAAAACAGCTAAAAAGGAAGGAAGGTGCAAAGAAATGGAAGAAAAGAGTTAGTGTCAAACATTAGCCTTTACATTTATAAATACATTTGATGAGAGAATAAAATGGTATGTGTAGGTTTGGATTCATAGGTTGTGTTTTCATAGTTAACAAATATTTATCAATGACACTCTCAGTGTAAGTAATGTGCTAGGCGCTGGACAGTGAGTTAGCCACATATAAGGCAGGATCTCTACCCTCAGAGAGTTCATGGATTTCACTTGGTTACCTTTTTTCCCTCTCTCTCCTTTTATTTTATTTTTTCTTTTTCCTTTCATTTGCTTGTCTCTTTCTTCTGTCTCTGTTATCTTTTTGTTTATTAACTGTTAGAGGGAAGTTTTTCAAAGTAAAAATTTCTGATGAAATATTGGTGAGTCAGGTTTTGTCCTGCATTATTTTCTTTTGCCCCAGGAAGAAAAAATGCAGAGCGTGTGCACACGCACACACACACATAAAAAAAAGAAAAAAGATCTGACAAACAAAAAACCATTTCATGTTCCAAAGCAAAGTCATATCATACTGCTTTGATGTTTGATTATTTCAGTGTCATCTTTAAGGTAGAGGTGACGGGGAAGTGGGCCTGGATCATAAACTCAGCATTTTAAACACTTCTGCACTGCTTGACGAATAGAAACCCAAACTTTTCTTTTAGGGTGAGGTAAATACCTCTATCCTGGGAAGTTTTATGGTGAAAATCAGAAATTGCTGTATTCTGCCCTCATGGCCTCTCTGCTTTCATTCTTTCCAGGTCTCTACACACTGACATATCCCAAAGGTGTATCTCTAAGTCCAAATGTGTCTTCTGAACTTCAGAAGCAAATATCCCACTGAGAGCTTGGCATCTCCAGTTGTATATCTGATAGATTTGTCAAGCCTAGTATTTTTGAAATTGACCTACTCTCATCTAACACCTGTTCCACTGCAGACTTCCCCATCTCAGTAAAGGGAAAGCCCATCCATCCAGTCGCCCAGGGGACACCACCTTTGGAGTCACTTTTGATGGCTCTCCTTTTTCATACCCCATGTTCTATCCATCAAGAAATCCTTGTGAGTTCCTCTCACAAAAGGTATCCAAAATCCAGCCTTTTCTCACCACTTCCGCTTCCACACCCTGGTCCAAGCCACTGCCTCTTCCACCTTTGATCAGAGCATCCTCCTAAGTTGTTTCACATCTTCATCTCCTACCTCCATTACGGGTGTTTTCAGCAATGGAACGTTCTTGTTAAAACACTGAATCGGGTCATATTGGTCCTCGGCTGGGACCCCTGCCATGGTGCCCCATCTTACTGAGGAAAAGCCGAAGTCCTCATGACGATTCACAAGGTGGTGCTCCATCTGGACTCGGGGACTGCTCTGACCCCCTCGCCTTCTGCTCAGCCCTTTCTTCGCCCACTCAAGCCCATGGCCTCCTGCCCCTCTCAGACACCCCGGGCCGCGTCTGCACCGAGCCTCCACCATGCAGGCTCCTTCTGCCTGGACTGCGCTTGGCGTGTTGGCCAGAGGCCACCCGCCTGGATCTCCTACCCAAAAGGGCACCTCTCCAACTCTCCTTGTTTCCCATCCCTGCTGTACTTTTCTCCCTGAACATATCCTATCTAAAGTCATTTGTAGGTATTTTTTATGTATTTCAGTTGCTCATGGTCCTTTCTCTCCACTAGGTTGTAAATTCCTTCAGGCAGTGTGCTTGCCTCCCCTTCCTCTGCCTGGTGGGTGCTTCGCTGTCCCTGGCCATCTGAATCGGGGACTGGCACTGAGGAGGCCCTCGCTGGGTGCCTGGGGACAGCCCAGTGCTTTTACAGGCCCAGTCGGTACAGAGTTGGTGTGTGCGTCCATGCTAGCTGTCAAAACTCGGAAATACTTGCTTAGGGATGGTTCAACAGCCACTGCCTCAGGACCTCCTAATACCCTCCCCAGCCCTCCCCTGGCACCTTCCCACAATCTCTAAACTGCAGGGTTAGGTGCCAACTCCCTGGCGGTGGCTGTCGTCTTTCCAACTGCTCAGTGCCGATGTTCCGTTGTTGATACTGGGTGTCATCGCGTCTCACGCTCACCCAAGCTACGGGAACTAGGCCTGGCTCATTTCCTTTAATCTGAAGAAGAAAAATTGAAATAAATTCAGAAGGGAAACTTATCTAAACTTTTTCAAGGGGAAAAGTTTACTGAACTATACACAAGACAACTTGTTCCAGTGCTCTTGGAATGATTTTCACAAATATCAGCAACTTCCCATTCAGAAAATTTATTACGAGAAGCTTAATAAAAATTGGCAAGGCCTCCAGTGGATATTTCACGTGGTATGACATCCCAGTGATAAATTTGGGTCACTTGACTTCAGTGCAGTTATATTTCTGTTACGTATGTGAACAAATAGGATTTTTTTTAATTTTAATTTATTTTTATTGAGAAATAATTAATATACAGTTGAAGGTACAGATCTTAATTGTTCAGTTCAATGAGTTTTGACAGTTGTATACATCCATGTAATCACCATGCAAATATCCTACCCCCACCATCCCACAATCCCAAACACATACTTTTCGATTTCCAACACTAGAATTGGATTTCATAGAAGAGTAATCACACAGTATGAGCCCTCCTGTGTGTTTATTTTGCTTAACATAATTTGCAGGGGGAATGGGGAAGGTTATTATTGTCTCCTTTGAAAAAAAACTCAAGCTTGTAGAATATGACATATTTGGGAATCACCTATGTTATATCAGAAGTTCTTTCCTTTATGTTTCTGAATAGTTTTTCATTTCCTTTCCTTTATCCTTTCTCCTGTGGATGGACATATGGATTGTTTTCCTTTTTTGGCATCATGAATAGAGATTTTATGAACATTTTTTACAAGTGTTTTGTGGGCATATGTAAATACCTAGAAGGAGAATTGTTGAGTCATAGAACAAATGCTCTATAACTTTTTGTTTTGTTTTGTTTACCAACTGATTGAGATATAATTTACATACAATAAAATGCACACATTTTTAGCATAAAGTTCAAAATGTTTTGATAAATGTACACCCTATAAAACCAGCATCTCAGTTAAGGTATCATCCCATAAAGTTCTCTCATGCTTTTTTACAGTTAATCCACCCCCTCATCTCCCATCCCAGGTAATCACACATTTGCTTTGCAGTTCTAGGACATTATAAAAATGTGATCCTATAGTCTGCACTCGTAAACCTGACTTGTTTCACTTAACATAATGTTGGTGACAGTCATTCATATTGCATCTTTCTTAGTTCCTTTTTTTGTTTTATGAGTAGTGATCCATTATATGACAATAAAATAGCTTGCTCATTCATGTGTTGACAGATATTGGTGTTTCTTCTAATATTTGGCCATTAGGTATCTAGCTCCTATGAACATTCATGTACCAGTCTTTTTGTGGCATAAGTTTTTATTTCTCTTGGGTAAATCTCCAGGAGAGAAATTCATGTCTCATATGATATATGCTCAGCTTTATAAGAAACTACCAAACTATTTTCCAAAGTCATTATATCGTATAACACTTCCACTAGCGATTATGGGTGTTCCAGTTGCCCCACATCTTCGCCAGCACTTTGTATTGTCAGTCTTTTTAATATTAACCATGAAGTAGAATCTTTTTGTAGTTTTAAATTGCAGTTCTCTAAAGACCAGTAACTTTGAGCATCTTTTTTCATATGCTTATTGGTCACTGGTGTATCTTCTTTTATGAAATCTCATTCAAGTCTTTTTTTGTGTTTTTGTGGTGGGGGGGCTATTTTATCTTTTTAATATTGACTTGTAAGAGTTATTTATGAATTCTAGATACAAGAAATATTTTCTGAGTCTGTGAATTGGCCTATTGATTTTTTTAATGATGTCTATTGAAGACTAGAAATTGTTAGTTTTGATGAAGTCCAAGTTATCAATTATTTTTTCATATTAGTGATAATTTCATTATTATAGCTTTATATTAAGTCTTTAAGGTAAGATTGTATAAGTTCTCCAACTTTGTTCTTATTTTTTTAACACTGTTTTGGCTGTTCTGGGTGTTGTGATTTTCCATATAAATTTTAGAATTCTCATGGAAATTACGGAGGCTGATTCTAGAGCTGGGAAAATAAAGGGCCCACGGGCCCCAGGATAAAGGAAGATGCACATGCCCTGAATAAAGGGTGTCAAGCACAGTTCACTGGAATTGATTCTGTGGAATTAGTAGAGGAGAGGCCACGTAATGATGGTAAAATTTTCATCTCCAAGGACTCTAGTTAGAATTTAGTCATTTCACATAAACAAATACTTGGACTGTTGGCTCTTTTTCACATGGCCGGCATCCCGTTTCTCCCTCTGGGCCATGTTTAGTCCACGAGCTCCTTGTGGTCTGCTCTAGGCTCACACTCTCCTGGGCCCCAGGGAGTTCCCATCGGGCCTTCTGAGGGCAATTTTGGCCTTACTTTACCATGAGATAAAAAGAAAGACAGAATTTGAAGAGAGAGACGTAAAAGTCTGGCACAAGGGAATATTGTACCTGTTCCAATCCATCTATAAAATCTTTCTTTTTCCCAACAAAAGTTCTACCCCTGGTAGGTTGTACTAGTTCATTTAACAAATCTGTGTGAGCACCTCCTTTGTACGAAGCACAGCTGTTATCAGTGGACAAAACTGGCAAAAATATCTCTTTCTGGAGCTGTATTCTAATGGGGAGAAATAAAAAAAATAAACACAAGAAATAAGCAGAATGTTGGAAGGTAATGAGTACTCTAGAAAAAGACTACAGCAGTATAAGGTTATAGGGATCGGGTGAGGGGAACATTGCAAGTTAAAATTAAGTGGTCAGCTAAGCCTCATTGGGAACATTGCAAGTTAAAATGGAGTAACAGCTAAGCCTCATTGGGAAGGTACCATCCGAGCATCGATTTTGAGGAGGTGGGAGGGTTAGCCCTGTGGGTAACTGGAAGAAGATTTCCAGGAAGAAGGGGCAGCCAGTGCAGAGACCCTAAGGACGGAGTGTGTCTGACGTTCAAGGAACAGCAAAGAGGCTGGTGGGGCAGGACGCGAGGTAGCGGAGAACACGGTCAGAGGGGTAATGGTGGGGTCGGGTCCTGTACCCTCTGTGGTCACCGTACAGGTGTGGCTTTTACTCTGACGGAAGTGGAAAGATGCTGGAGAATCTACACGTTTTGACTTATGTTTGCCAAGAACTCTCTAGCCTCTGTATTAGGCTGAAGGGGGGCAAAGTTGGAAGAAGGGGCAGTGACAAAAAGCCATTGTTAAAATTCAAGTGAGAGGTGATGGTGGTGGAGGTGGTGAGAAGTAGATGGAGGTGAAGCCAATAGGATGACCTGATGATTGCATGTTGGATATGTGAGAAAAAGAAGAGTCAATCATAAATGGAAAGTTTGGGCCTGAGCAAGTGGGAGGATGGAGTGGCCATCCACTGAGATAAGGAAAACTACCAAAGAAGCTGGATTTCTGAGAAGCAGGGAGGTGAGACAGATCAGGAATTCAATTCTGGAGATATAAATTCTTTGTTAATTACAGTTTGTCCTTGAATATATGCCAATTTCTTTTGTTTATTGGAGGCGGAACTTGGGTGAAGGCATTAAGGAGGATGGAGGGAAAGAGTCTTGGGCACCCCTGGAGCTTGTAGCGCAACAAAGAAGGATCAAAAAGCTTAAGTGATTTGCTCAAGATGATATAGTAAGTTGTTGGATGAGCTGGATCCAGAGCGGTCTCCCAAGGAAAAAGCTAGGACTCAGAATGCCACCCTGCTTCTGCCCCCATCCAATGAAGGCTCTAAAAACATTTTCTTAAGGAAAAACTGAAGTGAAGTGGCATTGGAAATACTCTCTGATGAAATGGGAAAGAAATAATCTCCCCCCTGCTTATTCTGGTAAGATTTACTGAATGAGAACATGAGCCAACTTAAGTTTTTATGTTCAATGTGACAAAAAAAATTCCCTGGATTTTGATATGGACTTAGAGTAAAACCAGGCCACAGCAGCTCTGGAACATGTTGAGATGTTTATAACTTGCACTGAACCACGAAACTGGCCAAGATAAATGAATAAGCCTCACGTGAAAGCTTCCAAGTTAGGAAATATTTGAGTGTCCCTTTACAAATGCACTCAGCTGGCTGTTATTCTGGGAATAATTTTTTTTTTTTTTTAGTGGAAACATCAAAGAAGATCATAAATGGGGATATGCAAGATTTCACAACTGAAACCCCAAAGTAAAAAAATATGAACAAATTAGATTGGATTCTATCAGATCAATTTTGAAAATTAAGAATAGTTATTAGAGGACTTAGAAAGAAGTTTTCTGCCAGAGGCCCACAAGCAGACACTGGAAAATTTTTAACTAAGTTGGGAGAAATTCATGGCTGCTCAAAATCTCTTGTGTTTATTTATTAGAAGCCCTTGCTTTAGCATTTCATAGCTTGTTGAGTTGCTATAAACTACCATACTTCTGTATTGGATGGTGTTGGACTAGTTAGAAGCCCAAAGCAACAGATAGGAAATGAGAAAAGACCTATAAATATTTTAGTTCTCTATAAATAAGAGGCCTTAAGGAAATTACACTAGCTTTTATTGTTTAAATACTCAGTCACAATTGTAAGAAGGAAAGCTTTGCCACTGTAACTTCTCTCTTATTTCGTTGATATTAAAACATAGAAAGCCTTGTTTGGTTCAACATATCTGGTTTCAACCTTAGCCACAACTAGGTGAGCTCGATCAAATTATTTAACCAGTTTGATCCTTGGGGTTTTATTTTAGTCTATTAGAGTTGAATGATGTTGATGATAAGTATCACCTAGTATTTCACTTTGAATAAAAGGACTTAATTATTGAATGAATGGATGGATGATCTTACAACAACAATTAGACTTTGTTCAATGCTTCTGCAAAATTTCAGGATTATGATAGTAAAATTCTGACCCAAACTACATTTTTAAAACCAAGAAACCAATGCAAAAGTGGCCTAGTTTAAGCCACAATGGCGGGTGAACTCACTGCCCTCCCCACTATGTGGGACCTGACTCCCAGGGGTGTAAATCTCTCTAGCAACGCAGGATATGACTCCCAGGGATGAATCTGGACCCGGCATCATGGGATTGAGAACATCTTCTTGACCAAAAGGGGAATGCAAAATGGAATGAAATAAAGCTTCAGTGGCTGAGAGATTTCAAATGGAGTTGAGAGGTCACTCTGGTGGACATTCTTACACATTATATAGATAACACTTTTTAGGTTTTAATATACTGGAATAGCTAGAAGTAAATACCTGAAACTACCAAACTCCAACCCAGTAGCCTTAACTCTTGAAGACGATTGTATAACAATGTAGCTTACAAGGGGTGACAGTGTGATTGTGAAAACCCTGTGGATCGCACTCCCTTTATCCAGTGTATGGATGGATGAGTAGAAAAATGGGGACAAAACCTAAATGAAAAATAGGGTGGGATGGGGGGGGTGATCTGGGTGTTCTTTTTTTATTTTTGTTTTTTATTCTGATCCTGATTCTTTCTGGTGTAAGGAAAATGTTCAAAAATAGATTGGGGTGATGAATGACAACTATAAGATGGTACTGTGAACAGTTGATTGTACCCCATGGATGATTGTATGGTGTGTGAATATATCTCAATAAAACTGAAAAAAAAATTAAAATTTTTTTTTAAAGTGGCCTAGTTTAATGTATAAATGCCCCAATTTAATAAAATATTAAAAAGATGTTTCGGGATACAAAATGTAAAACAATTTTGAGTTTGTGTTATTTTATTCACCATACCCTTATCCAGTGCTTTCACGTTGCAGGCAGTATCCCAAGCAATCTAACTCCTGATACTGTGTTCTCCACAGCAAAACTGACAAGGAGATTTTGATAATCAGATCTTTACAACGGGGTTGATATAGCAATTCTTTGAACTTACACCAAAGATCTTGTTGGTGAATCTCCGAAGGGTGCAAGATCGTGTATGTCTTCCTGTCAGAGCACATCCCTGGGCTCCCTAACACAGTGCTGAGAAGAGGTGTGGTGGTAACCTGGCTCCAAAAAATTGATTTACCGTACTACTGCTTTTCCAAGTCCTCCAGTGCTTAGCGTTCCACCTCTGGTGGCAGGATACCTTAGTGAGTAAGTATTCAGCCTGCTTGGGTTCAAATTCTAGTGCTACCTCTTAGTGGTTATATGACTTGGCCAAGTTGCTTAACTCTCTGTTCCTCAGTGTTGTCACAAGATGGGGCAGTGATAATAGCGCCCACCTCATCGTGTGGTTGTGAGAATGAAAGGAGTAAATGTCCATAAATCACTTAGAACTGGGTCTGGCACATAGTGAGTTGTATGTAAGGATTATCTAGTGTTATATTATTATTATTGCACTGCCCTGGAGTTAGTCCTCAATGTCTTTTGGGATGTGATGACCTTTAAAAGTAAGTTGAACTTATAATGAAGTCATAAGTCATAGTTGTATACATAACTACAACCAAATTTTGCTTACAATTTGTTTTACATTTAGCCCACAAGTTGAGGGTTATGGTTTTTTTTTGTCATTTACCTTCAGGTAACCTTAGCCACAGCATCCTTGTATTTCTATGAACTCCTTGGAAAATCTTCTGTTCATCCAAACAGAGAACACTATTGGGATTTAAATCTGAGGAACTGGAATCTATTTTTGGGTGAGATTGAGTCAAATTCTGGATCATAAATGTAACATTTCCATGCAGTCCTGTCCACTTCTCATTGCTTGTTTGTGCTTTGTAAATGCTCCCAAAAGCTGCCCAAACTGGCTTACTCTTCCAAACCACTGTCTCCCAAATGAGGTCTCAAAGGGACATCTTGAACAGCAGCATCAAGGTCCCCAGTTTCAAGAACATTTAGAACCAAATATATAATAATATCAGGGGAATAAAGAACAAGCATTATTCAACTCAAGAAACTGATGCTGCATTGGAAAAATTACTTGATAACTTCCTTGAAAGGGATTTATTGAGTGTCGTGCTTATGTTTAAATATTTATGTACCAAGCTAATGAATTCTTGTCACATGATTCACTGGTATTTTGAGCAAGTAGAGGGTGAGTGGGATGGCAAATTGCAGGATATCTTTGAGTGTCTCTCCTATTAAATAAAACAGCATGTGCCTGCATGAGCAGTTTACACGGAAGGAGCTAGAAGAGCTGGAAGCTAATCTTAGTTCAGCCATCAACGGAGTTCATTCCTTTTTGTCCCTCGGTTTGGGTAAGCAACAGCTATTTATCTAAGTTTGTAATAGAAATTGTTCCATTGAGGTAATAAGAAAAGTTTTGATGATTCCCATTTAGAGAAAATGTGCTTTCTTGAAATACATTAAGGATTGTTGTGGTTATTCTGGTATTTATATATTTCTAGCTTCCTTCCTTGCTGACCTTGACTTTTTAAGGAAAGAAATGTATGGTCAAATGGTTCTTTTACTGAGGAAAAAAGAAAAGTATGTGATTATTTTTCCCAACTATTCTCAGAAAGCCTTCTGTGACTCTTGGAGTGGAGGCCAAGGCAGGACAAATGTTTGAGGTTTCAGGTTTCACCCTAGGGAGAGTTACTAGCTACTTTGTGGTGACTTATTTCCATGTGTGCACCTGTGTGTGTGCGTGTTTGTGTGTGTGCGCGATGTGTATGAGTACTCGTAGCTGTCAGCCTGTGGTTTTATACAGGCAATTTTGACATTGTATTTTCTAGGGCCTATTGAATTAGATGGTTTCAATTTTTTTTCTTTTCAAAAATGTAAGTGCACTTTCATTCCTCTGAATTTAGCTTCTTTCAGTACATTTTCATGTGACTGGTAAAATGTAATTGTGAAATTGCAAGGCCATTGTGAGATCTACAGTGTTATTGTAACCCTGTTGTTACATATATTTTACTTAATAAATACTTATTGATTAGTTAATGCTTCTGGGGGGTATTGAGCAAGTAAAACTCGTGGCTGATAAATATGTTGCTTGTGGTTGTGTATGATTTAGTTTTTCAGTAGAGACCCTGACGATTCTTCCCCTCCCTGAATCTTAGGGAGCACCTCCCATCTCCCAGCAGAGGCTCCGCCCTCACACGGCACTGATTAGTCTGCTGTCATCTCAGCAATCAGTTACCAACCTTGCTCCTGTTGGATAACAGATAATGGGACTCGGGGCTTTGGCCATTCTAACAGTTCTCATACCTTCCACAACAGCTTCATTTAGTAAGTACTGCTTTTCAATTAAAAATTTAGATTTTATACATTAAGTAATCCCAAGAACATTTGCCTTGTTTTGCTTGCTTCCAGTTCTTTCAGCTGAATTATAAAAAGGAAAATTCATTTTTGCTCTTCAATCATTCTTCGTACAAAAGATGTCAGAATTTTAATTTTAAATATTCAAGTATGTCAGAATTTGAGAGTTGTAGGCATTTGTTGACATGACAGGGAGACTCGGCTGCTTTTCCATAGACTCAGTGTCAGGGATTGCATTCTGGATTAATTCATTCATCTGTGGTACCCAATGGACATAAATGAATTTAATCATTTATTTATTCTTTCCCAGCTGAATCAATTTCTAAATTTAATTCTAGAAGGAAATATTTAGAATGTATGAATTATGGTTTGTATATGATCATTGCAGGATCATACTTATATTTTTTATTTGCAGATAGAAAATACTGGGGCCTGGAAAATGATGCTTTAATTGTGAGCTGTTCTAGACAAGCAGGAGATCGGTACCCTGTGGATTGGTATTACTCAAAAACAAATGAAATTATCACTACCCAGGAAGGAAGTCGCGTGTTTGCCTCAGGGGAACGTCTTAAGTTCCTTCCGAGCAAAGTCAGTGATTCTGGGCTCTACACTTGCATTATCCGAAGGTATTATCTTGGCAACGGCCATCATCTTGGGGCTGTTCCTTTTAATAGAGGGTAGTCCAGCTGCCCCTTACTTTCCTTCTCTTCCTAACCCTTTCTGGAACAGTGGAATTTATAAAGGGATTTGAATGAAAGAGTGAGGAATACAGTCAGGTTAGGTTTCAGGAGCTTAAGAGTAGCTATTTGGATTTATAATAGGGGGGATTAATTTGTAGTCTAATTAGCCTAAATAGAAAAAGACCTAGCTTTCCTAGAGACTGAGGGAATTGGGGGCACTTTTTCTCTTTTGGCTGTAAGAAAGTACAAACCACCACAAAAACATGGTAGTTTTAAGGTGTTTGGCATCAAGGAGGCTTATGGTGGATGACAAAAGGCAATTATCAGTGCCTTCCACCTTAAAGTTAAGCTAAGGAGGGTTATATGAGATTGTGTGCCTTTAAATTATTTATTGGGTATATAAATTGTTAAATATTTTTATTTTATGCACATACAAAACGTCAGATGAACTGCCTCAAAAGGCAGCACACGTGCAGCGAAGCCCCCAGCTTCTGGGATCTGATAAGTTTAGGTTTCAAATTCCTGTTCTGCTGTATTTAGCTGTGTGAAGCTGAGAAGTTACTTCCTTATTCCTCAGTTTTCTGATCTGTAAATTAAGCATTATAATTCATGTCAAAGGGTTGTTGTGAGACTAAAATGAGGTAATATACAAACAGTTCATAACACTGTGCCTGCTACATAGTAAACCCTTGGTAAAGGTTGGTTAACTTTATCATACTGTGTTTGTGGTATTGCAGCAGACATCAAAGCATATGAGGAAATGGTGAGAGAGCCATTTTTAGGGCTATATTATGGGGGGGAGTTATGTGTTATATCAAAAGTAACAAAATATTTGAAACTCGAGATTCTTTTTTAAATTCAGTTTTATTGAGATATATTCACATACCATACAGTCATCCACAGTGTACAATCAGTTGTTCACAGTAACCATCGAATAGTTGTGCTTCATCACCACAATCAATTTTTGAAAATTTTTATGACTCCAAAAAATAAAAATAAGAATAAAAATAAAAGTAAAAAAGAACACCTGAAGCATCCTGTCACCCTCATCCCCCGCTATTTTTCAATTAATTTTTGTCCCCATTTTTCTACTCATCCATCCATACACTGGACAAAGGGAGTATAGATTTTAATGGTTGTATTTAAATAAGAAAAGAACAACTATATATCAGTTGTTTTAAGAGGAAAAGCAAATTAACTAAAGGCAAGAGTTAGATGATTTCATGATACTATGTGACTTTTAAAAATTGTCTGACTTATTTCAATAGCCCCACCATCAATAAGACTGGACATGTAACTGTGACAATAAATAAAAAACAATCAGACTGCAATATTCCAGATTATTTGATGTATACAACAACATTTGGAATTCGAGAAAATTCCAAAATATTTTGTCCCACAATTGATAACTACAATTGGACAACACCGCTTCAGTGGTTTAAGGTAAAAAGAAACTTGGGGGAAACAGATGGAAACTACGTAATTAAGCTTGCAAGTAAAAAATGTACTGAAAATAGAATGGAATTTTTCATTTCAGAATTGTAAAGCTCTTCAAGGATTTAGGTACTATCCGTACAAGAACTTTTTGCTAATTCAAAACGCCACCAGTGATGATGCAGGTGATTATACATGTAAATTTATGCACAATGAAAATGGAGTCAATTATATTGTGACAGCAACCAGATCATTTAAAGTCAAAGGTAAGCTACAGAACTTAACAAAATAAAATATTAAAAAAAAAAAAACAGATAAAATGGGAAGAATTTTGACCTCCTCATTGATTTTCCTGCACTTCATACCCCTCCCTGAAACTTCCTCCTGCTCCATCTTATCTTACACAGTCTTTATCAGGCTGAAAATAGTTTTTGTTAATGCATTATCAAAGGCTTAAAAAATATGAGAGGTGGATTATGTTATTAATTCAACGTCACATCTTTTCTTTCTTCTTTGGCTTAATTTTTCAAAGATACAGTAATCTGTGTGCTAACTTTACTTTTTTTGAAAGTCAGTAGAACTATTTGGAGAGAAAGAATAACTTCACTTTCCCATAATTTGGTCTCAGAGGTTCTGAAAATAGAAAAATAAATTAATCTCAAATGAAACTGGATTAGAAGTTTAGCGAGAAGCTATTTATAATGGAATATGCAAATATTGTTGAGTGATTTTCAGCCCTGGTTTGCAATACTTTAGCATTGTCAGTGACCTGAAGTAGGTCACTTAATTATAAAAAAAGTTTCTCAAATTTACTTAAGTTCTATAAAAGGCTTTTTAGAACGATTTCTCAATCACAGTATAACAAGGTCCCTTTAGGATAGCCTGGGCTGTGACAGATGAAGTGGCACCCAAATGTGTCGCAGATTTCTTAGGCCAAAGCAATATTGGAGGAAAGTTTTGGTTTGGCTTTTTTCACTCTTCCACTGCTGGAAAATAAGCATCACCAGACCACAGTTTTATTAGTCTCTCATTGTTTAATATCAACACCTGCAGTGTACCTTAATCATACTATTTTAAATAAATGAGCTCCCCACCCCCTTCATTGGCTCTTGCCCAGTGGATTAGTGGATTGGACTAGCATTCATTTTAATGCCATAGATAGAAGAGAAAATATCAAAGAGCATCTTAGGTAGTAAAATAAAGTATTACCCGAAAGGATTTTGTTTCATTTATACATGTGTCTGTGTGTGCATGTTTATGTGTATAAGTATTTGTTAACATGGGTCATTGTCACAAAATTTGAAAAACATTGCCGTGAAATAGGATAGAAATATGAAAATACAAGATTTATACTGATGACCATGTAGCATTCTCCTAATATTTATATTCTCCCTTTATCTTTAAGGTGGGGAAAACTTTTCTTTGCTTCCAGTAATTAGAGCACCTCTACACAATGATGTAATAGAAGTGGAAATGGGTAAGAAATCTTTAAGAATGCTGTGGAAGTTGCCAGAAAGGTCTCCCATATGACCCTGGTCTGAACTCCCCTAGCAGAGGGCAGGCAGTTGTCACAGCGGACCTCAGGACTAGTCAGGCGACCCCGGCCCTGGCTAGGAGGGATGAGGACCGGTCACAGTGTGATGGAGCATTTCCACGGGGACTGCACTTGGTAATTCCCGGGGCTCGCCTGCACCCGTCTCTTTCCCACCTCTGCCCAGGCGCTACATCCAGCGCACACTTGGCACGGGAGAAACCTAGGCTCCGAGAGACTCACGTGCCCAAGGTCCCGCACCATAAACGACAGACGGGCGAGAACCCGGACTTTCTGGCTCTTTCCGTCTCTGCCTTTCCTGGTTTCCCACGACAAATGGGATGAAGTTCAAAGATCTTACCACGCAGACCAAGTCGCTGCATGGGCTGGCCCGCACCTCCCCTGGCTCACCCGAGCCCTAACTCCCACTTACCTGCGCCCCCACCACGCTGCCCGCCTCGCTCGACGTGCAGGGCTTTCTACCCTCCCCTGCTTTTGCCCGTGTTGCTCCTGCTTCTCATCTTGCATGAGTGGGCTTCCATAGCGACCCCTCCGGGGAATCTCCCCATCCCGCCCTCCTTCCCTGCTGAGCACAACAGGGCCTCGGCCTGGCCCAGCTCCAGCAGCAGCACTAGCAGGTGCAATCGGCAGCCCTGCTCCCTGCAATGGTTTCCCTCTCTACCCCCATGTCACCTTGTCCGTATTTCTACTACAACAGCAGAACACCTGGCGTGGTGATCATTTGCTTATACCCTTGTCACCTCCCAATAGACTCCCAGCTCCTTGTTCTGCTCTTTCTGCTTCCAATGCCTGGCTCTTGGCACAGTGCTCAGGGCTCAGACAGGGCTGGCTGAGGGCAAATCCCAGGGCACGAAGGCAGCCATGCTGCTAGAGGTATTAGGTAGTAGGTATTAGGTACAGGGATTGTGTTCAGGTCAGGCTTCGTGAGCCCCTTCCAAATTCCCCATGGGGCAGATATAGTTTTAACTCCAAATGTAGCTAATGCAAAGAAGAGAATTTGGTAGGAGGAGGAAGGTGGGGAGGAGAGCTGTTCAAAAGAAACGACAATTTACTGTAAAGGGAAAGACTGTATCATAAGGTGGAGTTGGTAAAATCAGAGTCATTTGCTTTTTTAGTTTCCCCTGCAGATGAGAAGGTAGTGGGAGCTGAGCTTCAAACTCGCATAGGAGTTGAGTGGAGATAATGGGGAGAGCAGAGGAGGCAAAGCCAGGGCCTGGGAAGGTGAAGGGCTAGAGGTGGAGAAGGAAACCAGCAATCAGTGCTGGGCCACACACTGGGTGTTAGACAAACATTTTTATATTAAATTAAATGAAATTTAATTCAGTTTGCAGAATTTAATTTTATCGGTGAATTTCTTTACTGCCCATCTAGGAAAATCAGCAAATGTAACTTGCTCAGCATGCATGGGGAAAGGCTTTCAGAACTTTGCCTCGGTCCAGTGGCATGCTAACAAAAGCAAAGTTGGGAACCTTAGTGAGACAAGGATTCATCAGGAGAAGGGGCAAAATCAAAGGTATTTTTTTATTGAAGTTAGAACCTCCTCTTCCCCTCCCCCATCATTTGCAACTACCAAGTGAGCATGAAAAGTAATGAGTTGTCCTCTTAGTTCCAGCAACCAGCTGACTTGTCTAAGCACTATTTTAAGAATATCTGATGTCAAAGAAGAGGATTTATCCCTCGAGTACGACTGCCTGGCCTTTAATTCGCATGGCTTGAGAAGACACACCGTAAGATTAAGGCAGAAGAACCCAAGTAAGGAGTGTTTGTGAGACTTTTGTCACCTGAGTTTGCAATGTATCAACTGTAGGCTGAAAGTATGTTTTTTAGAGAAAAATGCATTGGCATCTGGCTCCACGGGGAGCCATCCAGACCAAGGAAATGGCCCATCTCCTAAAATGTACTTCTCCTCTCGGGCACCCTGAACGCTTGCTGTCTGGGTCATCCTATTCGAATTTTCTGGTGAAAAAATCCTGTTTGCTTCGCCCGCATCCCTCTACAACTTCCTGGCCCCCCTGCCCTCTGCTGATCCCTCTTCAACTCCCATCTTCTTCCTTGTTCCTCTTGCTGCTTCCCAACCTTATCCACGCTCTCTGTCTCATTGCACAGGAAAGAAAACACCCCAGTGGTAAATTTTGAGCATGTTCTTTTGTTCTTCACCTCTTTAATAATTTTATTTTATTTTTTTTGCCATAATGGGCACACATTTTGTTTGTGAGGCTGGCACAGTAGATGGAAAGGTGACATATTTAACCCTTGGCCATTTTAGTACAAAAATCTTAGATATTATTTTATGACAAAAAGGCATTATCATTGTTATACTTCATAAAAAATCAAGTTTAAGTGGAACTCAGGTGAACTGTGGCAGCTGAACCCATATCTTTATCCTGTTATTCAACATGCAATTCGGGCACAACCTGCAAGCTCCATTCCTAGCCGTCTCTGTGTTCTCAGTCCATAGTACATTGCCTGGCACACAGCATATGCTCAATCAATATTTGTTGAAAGAAAAAATGGATGCACACCAAAGTGATCAATAAAACAGTATTTCCACACATTGCTAACTTTGTGAGCCAGAAGGCTGAATTATACAGCATAACAATGTTTTATACTCATGCTTGGTAAACAGAAAGTTTCCCCATGAACTGGAAAGGCTAGATTGTTTTTAGCTTGTATGAATCCAACTTGCTTTCAAGAACCTTGTTATAATTTGATGCAGTAAAATATTATCATTATGACAAAAAATATAAAAAAGACTACCGTTCGATGGATTACTTTCAGACACTGTATAAAACCCATTAAAGTGCAACATTTTCTTTCACAGATAACTGGCATACTGAGGCAGGGTGACGGGGATGCAAGCAGTATGGGGATACATTTTCTTTAGAGAATTTGAAAACAGTAATAAAATCGTTTAAAAGTTGTTGTGCTTTTCATTATCACTATCCCCAGACAACGTTAAGCAATGCCAATGATGAAACGCGCCTGCTTGCTGGGGCAGCCTGCTGCTTTCCCCTGCTCCTCCAGAAAATGAAAAAGCAAGCAATGTTATCATGGAAAATAGCTTTGTGAATACTTCATTTCCGAGAGCCTGTGGATACCCTCATCTGTCCTTGGTCTTTCCGTGTAACGACATCCTGTTTATTAGATGAAGCATTTCATCTCATAGAGATGATGGAAACAAAAAACTTGATCCAGTGATATTTTACACTTGTTGCTCCACTTAGCGATCTTACAACTCTGAAAAAACCATTTAATATGTTTATCAAATAGCCAACGGAAGAGTTAAACTCTTAGTTCACACCCATACATGGTGTGTGGCTCAGATTAATTGGGATAAACACACAGAAGCACGGAATGATGAAAAAAAATTGGGGGTGAAGGGAAAGCTGACCCCCAATTTGATATAGTTGTGACAAGAATCTGTCTAAGGTGGGGCTTGGAATTTTTTCTTGTCCCTTAACTGCAACATTTTATCAAACAAACAGAATCATGGCTCACGTGTGATTGTAAGTACTATTGCGTTTCCTGTACTGTCAGGTAACTGCGGGTTATAATTTTGTTACCCTGAGCATGTGGGCCGTGTCAAGATGTTATATTAGGGCAGAGTTTGGATATTGGATCCCCACAGAAAGAGAAACCCACACTCCCCACCCAGCCCTGCGTTTGTCATCCGTGGGCTTATGTTTTACGTTTTATGAATGCTCTCTGGTTACTTGTCAGAATTGTTTTCACGTAACTTGTTTTTATTGATTTTGTTCTTCATGCTTTGTTTGTATTTGATATTTTTACCTGTTTTTATTTTCAAATCAACAAGCTTATCCCCTTTTCCAAAAACCATGTAAACTAAAGGAAAATTGTTTCTACTGCTGTTGAATTGTCGTGATGAATTCCTTTATATCTAATAGAATAAAAGAAATGGCAGCATTGTCTTGAGTTGAGAAAAACAAAAATTTAAAAAGCCTATATCCCCATTGTATGAATATTATTAAATATGTATTTAATGGTCATAATAATAATAGTATCCATTTATACATTGTTCCGAGGTTCAAGTCACTGTCTAGCTACTTAACATTTAATTTCTCATTTATTTTCTCACAACCCCATGAGGGAGGGATGATCGATATCCTCCTAATTTTACAGATAAGGAAATGAGGCAAAGAGAGATTGAATAACTTGCCAAGGACCACAGTTATAGAGAGGCAGGATTCAAACATAGGGGGTGTTTTCCTGCTTATAGACACTAAATGAAAGTTAGTGTTGTCTTCCTGTACAAGGATTACGTACACATTTATAAAATCACTAGCAATTAGGAAGATATTGAAATTCGACTTATTTTAATCTCTTGAAAGCAGCCACCCACAGGTATAGTGATTTCACGATGGTCCCAATAAGTATAGATTCCGGGCATACATTTGGAGAGGGTTTGTAGAAAGAGTGAACTGGAGAGGAATCCTGTTGAAATGATGTACTTAAAGAGTACCTATAAATTACCTATAATCCAGTGACGATGCCGATAGTAAGCTTGCTGAACATTTTCAGTTCTACCCACCGCGTTGAGTCACTTCAACTTAATTCTCAATTTCGTAGTTCAGGATACTCAAGTAGCTGATGAACTATTGGGGTGGTAAATGACTGTGAATATGGGCCAGTGATTTCCTGCATCAAAACTGGGAGCCCATACTTGGAGACTTGGGATGAAAATGAAAAAAAGATCCATATAGCCAAATCTCATCTGAGATTGTTTTCACATCCATCTTGAAGTGGGATGATTTTTAGATAAGATAATTGGCAATTATAGGAAGGAAAATAAATTGAAAACTGCCCCAAACACCGTTAATGATGACAGTACCCGTGTTCAATCCATATGTACCTGCTAAAGTCCTTGAAGATGGGGACCGTGTTGCATATGTAGTGGTGATTGGTGAAGCAATGGGTACAGGACACCATTCAGTGATGGCTAAATGATTCTCGCCAGGCAAGAAGTAATGAGTATGTCCAGGACTTTGACTTCTCTGTCAAATATGCTTTAGAGACTTAGATGGACCTTATTTTTTCCCTGCTTTCCTGTGCCAGCAACCACTCAGAGACAATGTACATCTCCAAGACCTGTTGGCTCTTTCTTCTTAATGCTCCCACACCAGGCCTGGCCATTCTTTTCCCTTTATTACATGAGTTCCAATCCTCCTCACCTCACACCCAAAATACTTTGGAAACTGCCTGCCCAATTCCATTTTGACTGCCTGCAGTCTTTTCCCACAAAAAAACATCCACTTCGTCTTGCTTGAAAACCACTTGCATTGTCAAAAGCCTGCGGAAAGCTCTTCAGTGGCTCCTGCTACCTTCAGAGAGAAGGCTGAGGTGGGTCCCCAGTCTGGCCAGAACCTCGCCCTGAGCCACCTCCCTAATCTTACTTTCCACTAATCCCCAAAACTGGATTCCATCCTCTTCCTCAGAAAACACTCCCAGCTCTGCTCTCTGGAGCGCAGCCTTCTGTCTTGCCAGGAGTGTATTTCCTTCCCTCCTTCCAGCTCTCTGACTCCTACCCATCCTTTATAGATCTCCTGCAGGAAGCCTTTCTCACCCAATCCAGTTTGGAGTGAGCTCTCCGAAAAGTCTCCGTCGGCTATTATCTCTACTTCTTCCCATCTTAGTTAAGTATTCACCTGTGATTTACCAGAGCAGAGACCAGCTCTCAGACCTTCTAGAATCCCCTACAATGCCTAGCCTGGGACCTCATACAGAGGAGGGGCCCAATAAAGATTAATTTACTGATTATAAAAGCAACCGTGAAGGTTCGAAGTGGGCTTGAATCTGTTGTAACCCCCAATGGAGACCAGCATCTACATATTTATTTACTTTATCTTGTTTCAGTGATAATAATGGTAATTTTCCTCTTCCCTCTATCTTTTGATTAGTTGATTGTCAAAGCATCTACTACACACTTGCAGGATTTATTACATTATTAATTCTAATCTGTGTCTTGGTGACCATGCTAAAAGTGTTCTGGATTGACTTTATTCTGCTATGGAGAGACATAACTAGACCTTACAAAACTAGGAATGGTAAGTGGCAACTCTCAAGTTTTTCTTCAAAGGGAATAGTCCCACTATGAGTGTCAATTACTTGTCCATTAATCTCTTGGTAGCATAGGCTACCTGAGTCTACTCAGAAGCCGTTCTCCATCCTGTCGCATAGATCCTCCTGGGCCTTAGATTCATCTAAACAGCTCCAGTACTCGCCCCAACTGGCTCACTGTTCCTATGAAATTCCCCAAAACAGAATCTGCTGCAAGCCCAGGAAGGTTTAAATATTTTGGAAAATGTGTGTTGGCAAAAACTTATAAAATTAAAACATTGACAAAATTGCTCCTGCTTTCTAGATGTGAGCAGGTTAGAAAGGTCCAGCAAAATACAGGTATATTTTACCAGAAACCCTGTTCCATAAAACGTCTTACCTATGTATATAAGTAACACACAATAGAAGACAGTTCTGCCTGCTAAATATGATCCTCTCCCTTTCCTCTGAAGACAGATAGTGGTAGGTTTTTCCATATAGTTGACCCAATTAAGAGCTCATTGTTTGGCTTATGGGAAATTCAGACTCCTTAAAAATTTCAACTCTCTTGCTGCTATTAGCCTTTAGCATTTTCACTTCCCCAGGGTGAGCAGAGAATACAGAAGAAACTGAGAACTAGCCAGCATCCAGAAGGCACTTTTTCAATGACTGTAAACACTTATTACATTCGATTATTAGAAGCTTGACTGTAGGGCTTGTACTAAATTGTACAGGCTCTTGCTTGTTCCTTAACATGTATTTCTAGTCAGTCTGAGGCAGTAAAAAGAACTTTGTGATTCAGACTGTGATTTCCTGATTACACTTTGTGGCAGTGGTTTTTCATCATTATCTCTTGATTCTAGAATATTTGGGGGGATAAGATACATTCACCAATAACAATAAAACTCAGGGATGAATATCTCAGAAGACGCAAATGAGTATCTTTTAGACCCTTGTAATGAAGGCATACTTCTTGTTTGCGTTTTCAGATGGAAAGATCTATGATGCTTATGTTATCTATCCACGGAACTATAAAACCAGCTCCGAGGACACCGAGTCTGTGGAGTATTTTGTTCATCATATTCTGCCCGATGTTCTAGAAAATAAATGTGGATATAACTTATGCATTTATGGACGAGATCTGCTACCTGGAGAAGGTAACTCTACCAATATACATTAGGGACAGAATTCATGTTTATCAGCAGTCTGAGAGATTTGTGGACTTGTCCCTGTGTTTGAGAAGGAATTGCATTTACTGTCACAGGCCTTAAGACCAGAGCCTTTAAATATTTCCCCAGAAGGGGGTGATTATTCTTTGCTCTCTCTGTCTCCACCCCTACCCTAGTCACGAGGACTTCATCACCATGTTGGTGATGTGAAGATAGAATAAGGCATCCCTTGCTATGTGGATTTAGGTAACTCTGACATTAGTAATTCTCTCTAGAATATTTGAAGGAGGACTTAAAAATTGAGTAGTTTTGTTCTGATACTCATAGGGATTGGCTAAAATATTTGAAGGGACTCAGTGAGTTTATTAGAGTTCTCCAGAGAAACAGAACTGACAGACAGACAGACAGACAGACAGACAGACACACACACACACACACACACACACACACACACACACACACAGAGAGAGAGAGAGAAATCCATATAGAGAGAGATTTGTTATAAGGAATTGGCTCATGCAATTGTAGGGGCTGGCAAATCTGAATTCTGCAGGGCAGGGTGGAGGCTAGAAATTCTGAGAAAAGAATGATGTGGAAGTCTGTACGGGAGGCCACGTAGAAGAGAAGGGTGTAGTCTCCAGGCCAAATTCCTTCTGATTCCTGGAACCCTTGGTTCTTATTCTTAAGACCTCCAACTAATTGGATGAGGCCCTCCCACACTATGGAGGGTCATCTCCTTTCCTAAGAGTCAGCTCATTTGTAGATGCTCATGTCATCTACAAAATACCTCCACAGTAACAACTAGACCAGTGCTTGATCAAACTACAAGACCATAAACTAGTCAAGTTGACATATAAAATTAACCAGGTCAGGGAGTTTTCAAGACTTTCCCTATATTATTGAAAAGTTTGCAAATTTATATTCTCAAATGAACAAGTAAAACTGTGGCTTCTGTTCCTTGATATTCCTAGCTGACTTCATTTGCTTTTGACAGTTTTAACACAGTTCTAGCCATTTCAGTAGTTATTTTTCTCCTCCCTCCATTTTCATGTCAGGTTCGTTTGTACCCTCCTTGTAACCGTTCTCTAATTCCTCAGGGTCCAGGAGAGGTTTGGAATGTACATGCAGCCGGGACATGATGAGAGTTCATCCAATAAAGTAAATGTTTAGTTTATTATGAAGTTAAAATGGCATTACTACTGAAGGGAGGGATTCGAGTGCCTATAGATTTTTTTGTTTGTTTCTTTTGTTTTTTTTTAAATTCAGTTTTATTGAGATATAGTCACATACCATACAATCATCCATGGTGTACAATCAGCTGTTCACAGTACCATCTTATAGTTGTGCATTCATCACCCCAATCTATTTTTGAACATTTTCCTTACACCAGAAATAATCGGAATAAGAATAAAAAATAAAAATAAAAAAGAACACCCAAATCATCCCCCCATCCCATTTTTTCATTTAGTTTTTGTCCCCCAAAACTAAATGAAAGCTAAACATTTTTCATTTAGTTTTTGTCCCCATTTTTCTACTCACGCATCCATACACTGGATAAAGGGAGTGCGATCCACAAGGTTTTCACAGTCACACTGTTACCCCTTGTAATCTATGTTGTTATACAATTGTCTTCAAGAGTTAAGGCTACTGGACTCGAGTTCAGTAGTATTTACTTCTAGCTATTGCAATGCATTAAAACCTAGAAAGGGTTATCTATATAGTGCGTAAGAATGTCCACCAGAGTGACCTCTTGACTCCATTTGAAATCTCTCAGCCACTGAAGCTTTATTTCGTTTCATTTCACATCTCACTTTTGGTCAAGAAGATGTTCTCAATCCCACGATGCCGGGTCCACATTCATCCCTGGGAGTCATATCCTGCGTTGCCAGGGAGATTTACACCCCTGGGAGTCAGGTCCCATGTAGGGGGGAGGGCAGTGAGTTCACCTGCCAAGGTGTGCCTATAGATTTGAAGATACAAATGACATGTGAATTTGATTTATCCTGGGATATTTGGTAATATTAGGAGCCTAATAATGGCTTGGGAGGCTTGTAAAAGGTAAAAATTCAGGAGAATGCAATCCAATTCTTCTCTTGAGGCTCTCTTCTCCTAGCTCTCCCCCATTGGCTACCCACGTGGGGAAAATGGTCAGTAGTGGAGCTGAATGCTCTTTGCATGTTACACTTCTGTTCAAGAACCTGTAGAGACGTCAACTGCTTGTGATGTCAAACCACATGCTACATGTGACCACAAGCTCTTCATCTCTTCTTTCTCAGGTTTTTTTTTAGTTTGCTAAAACTGACGAAATGCAATATACCAGAAATGGGTTGGCTTTTACAATGGAGATTTATTAACTTACAAGTTTACAATTCTGAGGCTGTCAAAATGTCCAAATCAAGGCAACCACAGCACGATACCCAGCCTCTGAAGATGGAAGCTTGGGCTTCTCCGTCAGTTAGCAAGCACATGGCGACATTTGCTTCTCTCCTGGGTTTCATTGCTTCTAGCTTCTGGCTTCAGTGACTTCCTCTCTGAGCTTCTGCATGTTTCTTTCCTATAGTCTCTCTCTCTCAGCTTCTGTGGGGCTTTTTATGCCTTTTGTCCTCTTATAAAGGACTCCAGTAAGAGAATTAAGACCCACCTTGAATGAGGTGGGTCACATCTCAATTGAAATTACCTAACCAAAGATTCCCCCTACAAGAGGACCACCCACAGGAAAGGATTAAAGGAACATGATCTTTTCTGGGGTACATACAGCTTCAAATCATCACATCCATCAACCTAATCTTAAGCCATATCCCTCCCAAGCCAAGCTCGCTCGCCAACTCTCTGGTGCTCAAGAGAACTTCGTCTTTCATTTGGAATGACTTCCTACTTTCCTTCCCTCGATTTATGTCCCTTTGACCCCACCCTTCCACCCCTCAAATAAAATATAATAGAACAACACAAAAGATTACTTTTCCTTTAGAAAATTTTCACAGTAGAGACTGTTTTTTCCTATGATAGTTATCTTCCATTTACACCTTCAAATCCATATTGTACCTTCCTGCACCCAGCGTCCCAGGATGGCTAATCATTCTGGAACCCACCAGTAGGCCCCAGTGCCCTTTGCTCCAGGCTTGGCTTGGCTAATGGGAGATCAGAAGGCGGTGTACATGCCCCTGCTTCCCCCTGGTTGGGTTGCCAGGAGAGCTGTGCTTTCCCTCCTGGAGAACCAGCTCCTGTCAGTTGGGCCTCCTTGCCCATCTAAACCCCTTGGGTTCCATAACCTTTCCCTTCTCTTCAGCCCTAGAGGAAGGTAACAGCTCCCTGTTGCTCCTAGTTTTGGGGTTCTACATCATCTCTTGTTGATTCCTTTTGGTCTCTGAATTGCAGTTCCACATCTTCTATGAATGGTCATTTTACTAAACTCTCTTTAGTCCTTTTGAGGATACCAAATTTTCTGCAAGGATCCTGATGGACAGAAGGTCTGTATCTGGCACTACTTAACATTTATTCCCTCCTTTCGGACTACACGTATTTGCAGTCTTTTAGCCACACTTCTATAAGACTATCTTGAGTTGTTTCACTCATGGTTTTGTTTCCTTAATCATGCTTTTACTTCCTCACACTGAGAACTTGGTGTTTTATCTGTTCTTTATTTCTCCAGCCAGAAGCTACTGTGGAAACACATGGAGGTGATGTTCTATAGACACTGACTTGGGAAGGGGATCTGCTCTTCCTTAAGATTTTTCTAGTCTGGGTCAAATCAGCTCCTAAAATAGAGAGACTTGGGCAGTAAAGTGGATCCAATACTTTCCTAGAGATTTTGGTCAGTTTGGAGATACTAGGTGTTCTAGTTCGCTAATGCTGCCAGAATGCAAAACACCAGAGATGGATTGGCTTTTATAAAGGGGGTTTATTTGGTCACACAGTTACAGTCTTAAGGCCATAAAGTGTCCAAGGTAACACATCAGCAATCAGGTACCTTCACTAGAGGATGGCCAATGGCATCCAGAAAACCTCTGTTAGCTGGGAAGGCACGTGGCTGGCGTCTGCTCCAAAGTTCTGGTTTCAAAATGGCTTTCTCCCAGGATGTTCCTCTCTAGGCTGCAGTTCCTCAAAAATGTCACTCTTAGTTGTACTTGGGATATTTGTTCTCTCTTAGCTTCTCCAGAGCAAGAGTCTGCTTCCAACGGCCGTCTTCAAAATGTCTCTCATCTGCAGCTCCTGTGCTTTCTTCAAAGTGTCCCTCTTGGCTGTAGCTTCTCTTCAAAATGTCACTCACAGCTGCACTGAGTTCCCTCTGCCTGTCAGCTCATTTATATGTCTCTACTGATCAAGGCCCACCCTGAATGGGTGGGACCACGGCTCCCTGGAAATATCTCATCAGAGTTATCACCTACAGTTGGGTGGGGTGCATTTCCATGCAAATCTAATCAGCACCAAAACGTCTGCCCCACAAGACTGCGTCAAAGAATATGGCTTTTTCTGGGGGACATAATACATTCAAACTGGCGTACTAGGGTTTCTGAGTTTGAGCTGTTTAACATGAGAGTTAAAATTCTGAGCCCCTTTAAACACATAAGCTAATGTTCTAAGCAGATAATGTGCAACTAATGACCTGAAATCTAAATCTCCCATGAAGTGCTAGGTTAATTACCTGTAAATTCCCTTTTAGCTTGAAGGACCCCCTTCACAGTCTCACTGTGAAAGACGTAAGAAAAACACAGCAGGTTCTCTATCCAAGTACATTTCCACTTTTCTGAATAAGGGAGTTGAACAGTATCAGAAACTCAACTAGATCATAAAGATGATTTATATTTAAGTTCACAACATTTATGATCAAAGCATTAGATTAAACAAGCCAACAGGCAATCTTACTCTCTTCTTTTGTTACTAGATGCAGTCACCGCGGTGGAAACCAGCATTCAAAGGAGCAGGCGGCACATTTTCATCCTGACGCCGGGGGTCACGGAGAGCGAGGAGTTTGCCTACGAGCAGGAGATTGCCCTGCACAGTGCCCTCATCCAGAATGACTCCAAGGTGATTCTTATTGAAATGGAAGCTCTGGACGAGGCAGGTGGACTGCAGCCTGGGCAGCCTCGGGATTCTCTCCAGCACCTTATGAAAGTGCAGGGCACCATCAAGTGGCACAAAGACCACGTGGCCAACAAACGGTCCTTGAATTCCAGGTTCTGGAAGCGTGTGAGGTACCAGATGCCTGTGCCAAACAAGCTTCCTAAAGAGACTTTCAGTTTGGCTTCCTTGAGTGCTCATGGGCAAGGATGCTTGCTTTAAGGTGCTCAAGTGTCTCATTTTGGAGATCTCCTGACTTTTCTGAGCTGGATGACACCACCGTGCTAGTTTTTGGGAGCTGAAGATGAAGCATGCAGAAGCAGGAGTGTCAAGGGTATTTAGTCCTCAGGTTTCCTTTGGTAACTTTTATTTTCCTGATTGTGGGTGATTGAAAAATGCCCAGCTATTTATAGCCTCCATCTCCCCTCCTTCATTTCCTTCCCTTTCTCACTTTGCTCCTTTCTCCATTCCTATGTCGGACCTACACACTGAACATCAAACTAAAAGTTTTCAAGTTAAATTTTGGGTAACGTCCTCAAGCAGAACATCAGAAGTAAATCTGTTTCCACGATGCTAAAATTTCTTTAGTATATTTTATTTGATCACATGCTCAGTTTTATCATCTCAATATTGCTAATTTTGTTCAAATACTTTATTCAACTTGTCATAATAATCAAGTTATTTTCAGTTCTAAAGTTTCTTTCATATATTTTTATTTTCTTTAGAAATATTTTTCTCCCTACAGAAGTGATATAAGTAAAAAAAGAAAGGAAAGAAGTGATAGAAGCATATTATAGAAAAAGGAAAGTATAAAGAAGAAAATAATTTTGTAAATCACTCAAATTCAGCATCTTGAGATTAACACTTATAAGCATTTTGGAAAATTTTCTTCTTTTTAAAAAATTTAATTCATTCTTACACCATACTTATATCATTCATATAGCTGAAATTACATGGTATATGGTCTTGTATTTTTTTCTACTTAACACTCTCATTTAAATTTAAAAAATTTTTTTAATATTCATACTTTCACATCTTACAGTTGTGCCACAGTTGATGCACCCAATCTTAACTAACAATCATCATTATAAATAATTCTGCAATGACCATATCAGTATATCTTATATTTCCCAATTAAAGCATTTTTTTAAAGTTGATTCAACTTCATTTCTTGTATTGTTTCTATGATATTTGTAAGGCATTTAGGCAGAGGTGGTTAATTTGCATAGCCACATCCAGTGCCATCAGTCCCCTGCAGCACGTAGCTTTTCGGGCCCACAGGAACCGATGAGTGGACCTCAGAGTGGAGTGTCCTGCAGGCTGGGGTCCCCTTGGCTCCTCACATTTTACAAGTGGGTGGAGATCCTACCCTCGGTGGAGCTGCTTGATACACTATATGAGTTCTTATTTAACAGGCAAAAGAAAACTGCACTCCCAACCCTTGACAGTGAGTGTAATCTTGAACTTGCTGCCATTCAATATCTTTCAGAATTCTGACTGAAAAATCATACTTCTGGATGTTACCTACAGGAGCTATAGTTACCCATCCCTCTATGTACCCTATAACTAAATCTATCCCTGGGTTAGGGTTGTCGGATAAAATACAGTGCAGGATGCAAGTTAAAGTTGAATTAAACAACAAAATTCCATCTGAAATTCAAATTTAACTGGGGGTCTTGTATTTTTATTTTCTAAATCTGGTTACCCTACCTTGGCAGATTATTTTGCTTTCATGTGGTACCATCTGCTTATAGTTAATTACTAAAAAAATAGCCAATGGGAAGGATGCAGAATAGCCGATTGGTTAACATCATAGAACTTGACAACCTTGTGTCCAAGTTGACCTCTGTTCTCCGTTAGTTGTGTGAGCATGAGCAAGTTATTTAACTTTTCCTCACCTGATTTTCCTTACTGTAAATAGATGTAATAAACTCTTTGGATTTGTGTACAAATCAAATGCAAAAAAAAAAAAAATGTATTTGAAGACTTTGGACCAGAGAAACAATTCAAAAAATGGTAATAGTTGTTACTATGAAATTCACTGTTTATTTTAATGCTTATTATATTCAGTGTCCTCTCGCAATAAGGACCTCTAAAGAGTAAATTCTTCCAAGCCTCAATTTCAGGAATAGATGTCCCATTATCCCTGCTCCTTCTCTTCCCAGTTTGGATCTGTTATGTCCCCCAAAATGCCATGTTCTCTGATGCAATCTTGTGGAGCCAGAGGTATTAGTGTTGATTAGGTTAGAATCCTTTGATTGAGTGTTTTTATAGAGATGTGACTTGATCAGCTGTGGGCAAGACCTTTGATTGGATAATTTCCATGGAGGTGTTACCCCACCCATTCAGGGTGGGTCTTAATTGAATCACTGGAGTCCTATAAAAGTGTCCACAGAGAGAAGGAGGTGCTGCAGCCAAGAAAGACACTTTGAAGAATACACAGGAGCTGAGAAAGGAGCTGGAACACAACCTGGAAACTGCAGACGCCAGCCACGTGCCTTCCCAGCAAACAGAGGTCTTCTGGATGCCATTGGCCTTCCTTCCCTGAAGGTATACTTGTGCTCATACCTTCAACTGGACACGTTCATGGCCTTCAGACTGTAACTTTGTAATCAGATAAACCCTCTTTATAAAAGACAATCCATTTCTGATGTTTTGCAAAACGGCAGCATTAGCAGACTGGAACACCACCCCAGCCCCACCCTTGCCCCCAGAATGACAGGTGTGTTTTTGCTATATGGGCACCGGGAATTTTTGAACTGATTTTGTTCCTGTCTTCCCATTAGCTGTCTGAAAGCATATATCCAAATGTGGGTTCTTTCTACAGCAAATATATGTGACATCATAACATGGAATTTACGATAACTTCATTTCTGGCTCCATACGTTTGTTTTTTACTTTTTATTTTAAAATTCATTTTAACTGACTAGATTGTAGGCTTCTTTGCAAGTTTTCAACAAATATTTACTGAGTCCCTATTCCCATCACCTCAGAAATTCCCTAGTGCCACTTCCCAGGAAATTCCTCTCTCTCCCTAAGGCAAACAATGTTTTTATTGATTTTTAGTTCCATAGATTAGTTTTTGTCAGGTCCTGAATTTCACATCAATGGAGTCATAAAGCACTGTGTCTGGCTACTTTCAAACAGCATAATGTTTTTGAGATTCATCCATGTTTTGCCTGTATTAGTAGTTTGCACTTTTGTTTTGTTTAGCAGTATTTCATTGTATGGCTGTACAATTGGTTTAACCATTTTTCTGTTGATGGACATATGGATTGTTTTCCTGTTTATGGTTATTATGAATATGGATGCTATGAACATTCTTGTGGACATATTTTTATTTCATAGAGTAAGTATATGTTTAATTTCTTAAGAAACTGACAAATTCTTTCCAAAGTAATTGCACCATTTGACATTCCCACCAGATGTGTAAGAGAGTTCTGTAGCTCCACATGCTCACCAATGTTTAGTATTATTGTCAGGTGTCTTTGTTTCCTGGCTGCTAAAACAAATACCAGAGAGTGGATTGGCTTAAACAATAGGAATTTATTGGCTCACAATTTTGAACAAGAGAAGTTCGAGATTGAATCATCAGAAAGGTGATGCTGTCTCCCTGAAGACTGTGGTGTTCTGGGGTTGGTGGCTGGTGATCCTTGAGTTCCTGGCTTTTCTGTCACATGGCAATGCACATGGCAATGTCCTCTCCTTTCCCTTCTGGGTCCACTGACTTCTAGTTTCTGTTCCTCCCTGGTGGCTTTCTCCCTGGTGGCCTTCTCCACAAGGACTCAGTAACAAGATTAAGACCCATCCTGATTCAGTTGGCCATGCCTTAACTAAAAGTAACATCTTAGAACGTGTTCACACCCATAGGAATGGATTCAGATTAAGAATATATTTTCCTAAGGTGCATAATTCAACCTACTGGACCCCAAAAAAGACACGTTCTTCCCATATGTAAAATATAGTACCAGGCACAAAGTTACGTTAAAACCAATTATAGGTACAGTCTGCCCTGGAGCAAAAGTCCCCTCTGTCAGTGGACCTGTAAAACCCAGAAAACAAGTTATCTGCTTCCAAAATACAGTGGTAGGGTAGGATAGTCATAGGATAGGCATTCCCATTCCAGAAGGGAGAAATTGGAAGGAAAACAGGGTCAAGTCCAAAACCCAGCCTGGCAAATTCCAGTAGACCTCAAGGTCTGAGAGTCATCTGTGGATTGATGATTTTTTCCCTGGGCCTGTTGGAGTGGCAGCTCCACTCCCTTCCAAGTGTTTGCAGATGGGCACAGACCCCACGCTGTCTGAGCATTGTTGGAACGGTGATACCCTCTGAACATCTGGGTGCAAAGCCTGTCCTCTCCAGCCACAAGGGCCAACCCGCCCTTCCCACACACATGGGTGGGCCCACTCTCTTGGCCCAAGATGATCTTCTTGGTCCAGACTTTTGCTGGTCCTACCCATGTTTCCTTCAATTTGTCCCTTTTCTGACCCTTTCAATACATATTGGCAGTGGTTCTATTCAGATGAATTTCACAAAATCCTTGTTGCATGGAGTTCAAGGGGGTTCAAACCATCAAACAGAAACACTTTCCACACATTCTTCCTAATAACTTCATTTCCAATCCTGATTTCCAATGAAATGGCTGACTGGGTCTGTGTTTAGCCATATCCTCTTTAGCAAAGGGTTGTTCAGTTAAACCCTCATACAGAGCCCTCTTCTCCAGGGACTCACATCCCAGAAGCTCAGAGAAGGCCCTAGTCTCAGTGCACTCTATCTGGATAGGCTGGGAATTTTCAAAACCATCAATTTCTGGTTCCTTTGTGCTTAAGAATTCAATTCTCAGCTTATCCCTTTCCACTCACATTCTACTATAAGCTACAAGGAGAAACCAAGCTGCACCTTCCACACTTAGCTTGGAAGTCTCCCTAGCTAAATATACAAGCTCATCACTTGCAAGTTCTGCCTTCTGTCTGACATGAGAACACAATTTCACCAAGTTCTCCACCACTTTATAACAAGGATCACCTTTTATTCAGTTTCCAATAACACATTCATCATTTCCTTCTAAGGCTTTATTGGCGATACCTTTAATATCCACATTTCTACTGATGTCCTCAAGGCAATCTAGGTTTTTCTATCAAGTGTCTCACAATTCTTCTAGCTTCTATCCATTACCCAATTCCAAAGCTGTTTCCACATTTTTAGATATTTGTAATAGCAGTATTCCACTCTGAGTACTCAAAGCAGTCTTAGCTCCCTGGATGTAAAACAAGCACCAAACAATGGATTGATTTAAACAAGATGAATTTATTGGCTCATGGCTTTGAGGCTAGCAGGAGTCCAAAACTTAGGCCTCAGTAAGGCAATGCTCTCTCCATGAAGGTTCTGGGGTTCTGGGCCTAGCTGTTGATGATCCTTGACCTCCTGGCTTTTCTGTCACATGGCAATGCACATGGCAATGTCCTCTCCTTTCCCTTCTGGGTTCCATTGGCTTCCAGCTTCTACTCCACCTAGTAGTCTTCTCCCAGAGACCTCATCTATAATTCCTCCAGTAACAGGATTAAGACCCATCTGATTCAGTTGGCCATGCCTTAACTAATAATAACTTCTTAAAAGGACCTATTTACAATGGGTTCACACTCACAGGAATAGAATAAGATTAATCCATTATTAATTATTTCCTGAGGTACATAATTCACTACCACATCAAGTTTCTTTTTTATTTTAGTCATTTTAGTGAGTGATAAGTAGATCTCATTTTCGTTTTGATTTGAAGTCCCCTAACAATTAATGATGTCGAGCACTTTTTCAATATAGCTATTGTCAAGTAGATAGAAGGTGAATATGTTTTTCAGCCTATGGTTTACCTATTTCCTCATGGTGTCTTTAGCAGACTTTTTTATGTCATCCAGTTTATCAAATTTTTCTTACCTGGTTAGTACATTCTGTGTTTCATCTAAGAATTTTTTGCCTACCGCAAAGTCACAGAGATATTCTCTTATGCATTTTTGTTAAAGATTTATGGTTCCTGCTTTTTTTGTTTAGGTCTACAATCCATCGTGAATTAATATTTGTGCACGGAATGATACAGGGCTCAAGTTTCATTTGTTTTTCCATAGAGATACACAGTTGTCCCAGCAACATTTGTGAAGAGCTTTTCTTTCTGCATTGAATTGACATGGTGCTTTGGTCAAAAATCAATTGTGGATGTATATTTGAATCCTCTGTTTTGTTCCATTTTATATCCTCTGTCATGATTATTCTTGCCTTATTTTAAGCCTTCAAGTCAATGCAAGTCCTCTGACTTGCTCTCCTTTTTGAGATTGTTTGGACTATTCTAGATCTTTTGAATTTCTATATAAATTTCCAAAACAGTTTCTTAACTTGTTTGAAAATTCCCACTGGGTTTTGGATTGGGATTGCATTGAATACATGGATCAGGTTGTGGAGAATAGCTATCTTAATGATGTGTTCCAATCCATGACATGGTTTATCTTTCCATTTAGTTAGGCCTTTCATTTCTCTCAGCAATGCTTTGTAGTTTAACAGATACCTTGTACACCTTTCAAAGTATTTATACTTTGGCATTTGATTTTTAATGCTGTTGTAAATGGTATCTTTAACAAATTTCATTTTCCAATTTTACATTACTTGTGTAGAAGTACAATTGATTTTTGTGTATTGACCTTGTATTCCATGCTAAGCTCACAATTTAGGTTTTTTTCTGTAGGTTTAAAATGCTTTTTTGGACATGCCAAAGGATGATCTACAGTCATGAGTGAAAACTGTTTTTCATCTTCCTGTCCAATTTTTTTGCCTTTTTTTTTCAAATTATTGCAAAACAGTTATCCTAGGTGAGAGGTGTCATCCTTATCTTGTTCCCAATCTTAGGCAAAATCATTCAGTGTTTCGCTATTAATCATGAAGTTACCTAGAGATTTCTTAGTACTATTTTTTTGTCAGATTAAGAAAATTCCTTTCTAATATCAAGTTTCTAAGAGTTACCAATCAAGGAAGGATGTCGAATTTTGTCAGATTTTTTTTCATTTATTGAAATAATTATATGATTTTTCTGTTTTATCATATGGCGAATTACAGTATCAGGTAAAAAGAATGAAAATTGCTGTCTTTGTAAACCCTTTCCCCATCAGCCGTGGTTCTGCTCTTCATTTTTGTTTGAAAGACCCAACCACCAAGCTGACTCTGAAAATTCATCGTGAGTTCCACCACACCATACCGGTGTAAGAACTTATTCTTCTTCGGCTTCCTTTTCTTCTAAACGATTTACGCTGTCAGCTCAACACCTCTGCCCACCTCTCTCTGGCTCCCCAAGAGCGAGCCAAAGGCCTCAGGGCTGACCTGAGGGCTGGGACCCCCCACCTCCCCTTCGGTTAACCTCGGGAAGCCCCGGGGGTCTTGGGGACTCTCCCGGGCCTCCTTGCTCTCCCCAGCCTCCCCCAGCCCCTTCCCCTCAAGGGCAGGCGCTGCACTGCGGCCCGCGCCGGCCGATCCCTCCTGGCCTCACCCGGGCGTGCGCAGCGTCACGGCCGCAGGGTGCGTCAGGGGCGGGCGGGGCGCGCAGGAGCCACCTAGGGCCGGGGCAGGTCACTCCGCCTCCGCCCGGGAGGCTCCCGGGGGCCGCCGCGAGCGCGCTGGGGCGGGAGGCCGGACGGCGTGGGGGCCGCCACCGTCCAGCAGGCCGGCGCCAGCCCTCGGAGTTTCCAGCCGCGCCTTCCAGTAGCGCCTCACGGGAGCACCCCCAGAACGGGAGCAGCGCCCCGCCGCAGCACCTCGACCGGGAGCATCCTCGCGCCCTCTGCCTCCTCCACCAGGGGTTCGCTGCCCGCGGCCGCAGACGCTTTTCCTTTCTTCTTACTTTCCGCTCCTTTTCGGTTGGGCTGTTTTGCACTCTCTAGCGGCCTCATCGCTGTGATCTCCCTGCTGGCCCCCTCGCGGCCCCTCTCTTTCCTTGGGTGTTTCGCAATCGTCGGGTGGCCGCGGGATCGCGCCTCCGGGCCGGCGTTCCCCACTCCTGCCTCCGTCGGCGTCGGCGCGCCCCAGAGCGAGGGAGCCCCGGCGGCCCGCGCCCCCGCCCGGCAAAGGTAAGGCCCGGCCCCGCCGCCCCCGCCATGCTGCCCGCTCCCCGCTCCCCGCTCCCACCGCGCTCGGCCCCGGCAGTCCAGGGCATCCGTGCCCGAGGGCCCGGATTCGGAAAGCGAGATCGGTGCAGTTACAAGAACAAGTAAATACACGTGTATGTACATACATGTGTGTTTATGTGTGTGTATGTATGTGTGTATACAATTTCGAATTAAAGATATATATTTATGTATGTGTATGTATGTGCGTATACATACAATTTTGAATTAAATACACACACACACACACACACTCTAATTGATGAGATGGCATCATCATTTAATGGGTGTAACTTTCCCCGGTAGTTTAGTTTTAGAGGATCACACGTTCCCAACCCGTTTCTGGAGAGGTGAGAACGGCTGAAATAAAAAGTGATAAAAATAGTGGCCACTTGTTAAGAGTTTACTGCGCCAATGTGTAGAAAGCTTAGATGTATTTTTACTTAACCCTCTTACCGGCACCGTTACCCTTAACAAAGGAAGTGGTAGTGGGGGAACCAAAGCACAGAAGTCAGTAATTTTCCCAGAGGTATCTAACCACTGAGTTATAGATCCCACATCCACACCTGTACTTTTCTGATTCCAAACCTTTGCCTTTAATCCAAATCCTTTGCTCCAGGTGTTTAGAATGCCCCCAGAACTTGCAGAAACACTTGCTCACACTCAGTTTACCACAGTTTACACCCCCTACCACCACCCCAGCTCACTCTAGGCCCTTGGGTTGAACCAGGTGCCCCAGATCCCAGCCCTGGAATTGAGGAAAGGCCATGGACCGAAGGGATAGCGCTGAAATGGAAACAGTCATCTTGGATCCCTGTTTGATGGGGAGTCCATGGTTGATGTGTCTGATAACTGCAGTGCAGCCTGCCCTGCCTTCCCCCTTTTGGAGGCCGACACCTCCCCCAGCACAGACACACCCACGGAGGCTGATAACAGCTGATCTGGGAGCAGGGGGAAAGGCGAGGGATCTCACCAGCAAGTGGGAACGAGTCGAGGAAAATGAAAATAACACCAGGCTTGGGCAAAGGCTTGCAGTGTTTGGGTGTAGTGGCAGTTGGAGAAGCTTCCTTGAAAGACCACCATTGAGCTAAAGTGCGAGAGTTAGAGAACTGGGTGCTGGAGGAAGGGGAGGCTGTGCTGCCAGGAAGAAAAGCAGATACATAGCCAGAGCTGGGCACACCCATAGGGATAATAATAACAAGGATGATGAGGTGGGCATGATTTTCCTGGTCTTACAGATGAGAAACCGAATTCAACGTAACTTCTTTCTCCATAGTGTGGACTTGTGTGCATGTTTGTTGTGTGTGTCTGTATGTCCAAGATTATTTTTCCCCTTTGTGTTTGGTAATTTTATCTTCTCACAGGCTGAGAAAACCACCTATCATCAAATACTGTTGAGAAATAATTACATCTTAAAAATCATCGGTGTTAATAAATACTGAAAGTGCATCACTTTCTAATTAGTATGCTATGTTTTACTATTTATGCGTGTAAGGTTATTTACACCTGTTGTGCCTGAATGGTGGGAATACTTTGTAATGGGCAGCTGCACATCTCTTCCCAACTCCACTTTTTAGTGACATGGCCTTGGTGGTTTAAACTTGGCCATGGCGGGAGAATTTCCACTATAGAAACTGGCAAACATGACAATTCAGGGCTTGATTTATTGTTTTGTCGATTAGACCTAAGGAAGTGGTGAAGACAATGTTAATAAATCAGATTAACTTAAAAACATCACTGGTGTGATGTAATTGTTCAATTATGTTTTATTAATAAGACTGCTTTCCACTGAGGCAATCTACGTTTCTTCCCATGTAAGTCAATGAATCTAGCTCTAATCTGGGCCTTGACACTCATCTGAAAAAGCTTTGAAGCAACCTGACATCTATGTGTTTCTGTGAATCATTTTTTCTAGAGGGTGATCATGTTGTTTAAGAGAGTTCCAAAAACAAGGGCAGTTGGGCAGAAGCAGGGGCTCCGGAGATGACATTTGCTTACGTGTGCTATTCTGGAAAGAGGGGCCTTGCACCCTTGCACTGCCTTGGGGGCAGAGGGAGTGGTCCACTTGTATCTCACCTTCACTTTAGATCACATGATTTTTGAAAGAGCACTTTTTTTTTTTTCATTTAAAGAATAACTTCCTGCCATTGGATGAGGAGTTCGAGAAATTTGTGACTTTTCTTTATATATGTATTTACATATATACAAATAAATATCCTAGATCAGTGGGTCCTCACTTAGGCTGCACATTAGAATCTCCTGGGTGAATGAGTTAAGTTAGACAGTCTTCATACCAAAGAAGAAAATAAATTGTTTTTGGGTGAAAAATATAAATGTAAAAACCATAACAAAGAAGAAATTGCAGGTAAGCATCTATCTGACCACTGGGGCAGGGGAGGGGGGGATGTTCTAAACCTAAAAGTAATGGAAAAATCACAAATCAAAATGTTTGACTACATAAATATGAAATCTTCCATAAGTTAAAACATCAGAAAAGGAATTAAAAGGTAAGCAAGGTGAGAAAACAGTAAATGTCTGACAATTAACTAGACAAAGGACCTAAAGAGACAGGTAATAAACATGGGGGAAAAGTGGCTAAAAAATACATGGTTCATATTCTGCTTCATTTATATTAAAAGAAATACAGATTTAAGAAAACAACAAGAAATGTTACCATTTTCACTACCTTATTGTATTTTTAAAAATAAGAATGGTAAATGCTTCTCTGGGTGTGATAGATGGAAATTATCTTACAGGTTGAGAGAGTAAGAATTATTACAACATTTCTGGAATCCAGTTTCGCGGTATACATCTGTCCTGTTTAAAATGCACCCTTTCACTCATTTATAGCACCGCCATGAAGTAGCACAAAGAAAATCATCAGAAATATAGACAAATAATAACAGCTAACCTAGAATGGCATTTATTATTAACTAGACACTTTGAAATATTAACTTGTCACCTTCACATCAGCTCTGGGAGTTCATAGTGCTATCCCCATCCTATGGATAAAGAACCTGAGGCACAGAGAGGGTGACTTGTCCAGGGTTATTCAGCTGGAAAAGCCTAGGATTGGGATTTAAATCCAGCTGGCCTGGTGTCAGAGATCATGCTGCCCCAAATGTAGGTATACTGCCTTACATGTAAAGGTGGTCACAGTGTTATTGTTATTTTATAGTAAAATACATCTTGTGAATTATAATATATCCATATGAAGGAATATTATGTGTCATTTAAAATGAAGTTAACGAAGATATGTTTATGACAGAAGAAAATGCTTATTATATAGCAATAAGTAGAAAATGTAGGATATAAAATTCTTTAAACATTCTTTGAAAATATGTAGAAAAATATAGGAAAACATGCTAAAATATTATGGATATTGAGATTATTTTCTTATTTTGAGTTTTCATTTTTATGAATGTGCTACAATGGACATATATTGTTTTGGAAATAAGAAAAATATAAATCAGACCAAGGAAAGAAAAAAGGGAAAAAATCTTAAAGTTATAAAAAAGCAAAAAATGATATCAACTTCAAACATAACATGAAAAATACACCTTAAAATTTCTGCAGGTAAGAAATTTCATATTTAGATCCTCATAAAATATTTTATGAATACCTGTTAGAGTATTTATGTCATTTCCTAGAATTGTATTTTTTTCTTGAAATGAATTTTTTTCAATAATATCTTGATGTCTGAAGTTCACACATAAAATTTAATAAATACATTGAAAATTATATATTTCAGAACTGTGTAAATATCAGTTAACTTTCAGGTTGGGATCTTAACATGTTTCATATTGAAACTCAGAGTTAACTCATCAGAATGCCGAATAATCTCATAATAATCTTACCTCTTAGACTTAGAAATTTCACAGAAGTGTGCCCTTTACAAAGCTGGGTCAGCCAGAGGACTTTTTTTTTTTTCTTTTCTGCTGGTTAACCAGAGGAGTGACATAAAGGAAACAACACCACTTTTCACACTACCAGAGGCAAAAGAATAGATAGGTTTAATAATAAAATGTGTGTGTGTGGAGGGGGGGGGTTCCAGGTCCAAACCATAGACTGTTCTAATTTAATTATGACCAGTTTGTACTTTCCTTACATTTTTATCCCTTTGGTCTTTACATTGTTGATATCTCTTGGAAATTCCACCAAATTCTCAGTGACGTTATTCAAAAGGTCAGCTTAGTTATTAAACTTTGCCAAGGATTTGGGTATTAGTCCTTTTTTGGAATAGGAGGTAGGTGGGAGTTGGTGAGAAGAGGACAATTACTGGGGACTGAGAGATTATCATTTGCGAGTAAGTTTTCATAAACATTAGCTTGGTTAATTACTCAGTAATGTTGGAGATGGATCTTCTTATCATTTCCATTTTAGTAATGAGCAAACAGGCTCTGAGGCATGTAAGTAACTTGTCCAAGGTTGCACAGCTTGTCAGGGCTTCAGCTGGAATGCCAGCCCAGTTTCCTGTGGCCCTGAAATCAGTGCTTTCCTTCAGGTTGCACTGCCTCCACCCAGGGAAGATTGCAGTGGGAGGGAAGTAAGCTAGGTGTGTGGGAAAAAGGAACATAGGATTGCTTATGAAAAATATTCATTCTTGGGGGTGAGCCCTACTGCATCCTGCCCCCATTCTGATCCCCAAGGTTGTAATTAGTAGGACAAAATCTGGGTTGAAGTAGGTTTGAAAGTCAAGGCAGATCTCACTTCCACTGGGTCAGTGTTCGTGCCGAGTTGGAGTCTGGAGTGTAGGAAATTCTGGTTTCTTCATTTCCCTAAAATATACACACATGGGCATGTGAGTGCAGCCACATCCACACAGCTGCTCTTTACTCATGTATGAATGAGTGTTATCTGTGTGCTGGTCATTGTGCTGGGCTTTTGCAATAAAGTGATGAGCACAATGGACTTTGTTCCAGCCCTTATGAAATGTATGTTCTGAAGGAGGAAGATGGGCATTCAAAAATCCAACCGACAAATGAAAACTAATTACAAATTGTGATGCACATTATGAGGGAAAAGGTGAGTGTGGTGAGAGAGAAAAGCAGTTGGAGCACACAACCACACATACACATATACACACAATCACATACAAGCACACACAAACACACATAACCCTACATGGGCAGAACGGCCATTTGTATCTTGGTATGTCACAGACTGTGAGTAGACAGAGTAGTGGCTATTCTGGAAATATCGTTGTCCTCAATTTTGACCTTGGAGTCAGGATTTAGTAGACTGGGCCTAAAATAAATCAGGCTCTGTTATTTTAGAAAATTGCATTTTAGGATTTTCTTCAGCACTTGGGATTTTATTAATTCTAGTTTGTTGAAAGTTCTTTGAGGAAATCAGTGACTATGTTAAAGGTTATAAAAATCTCCTGGGTTGATTTTTTTAAAAATCTGTGTACCACATGTTTTTTTCCTAAACTGTTCCAAAATTTATTTTATTTTTGTGTTTTGGAGCCTGTATTTCAATATAATTGGTTCTTTATGTCTTTTAAAAATTTTATTGTGGTAACGTATATACAACATAAAAATTTCTATTTTAACCACTCTCAAGTATACAGTCTTTAGTGGTAACTACAGTCATTATGCTGTGCTGCCAATAATGCCATCCTTTTCCAAAACTCTTCTATCACCCCAAGCAGAAATACTGTACTGCATTCCCCACCTTACGCCTGCCTTGGTTACCTGTATTCTAATTTCTGACACTATGAATTTGCATATTCTATTTGTTTCATATAAATGAGATCATACAATATTTGTCCTCTTGTTTCTGGCTTATTTCACCTAACATGTGGTCTTTAAGTTTCATCCATGTTGTAGCGTATATCAGAACTTCATTTCTTTTTACAGCTGAATAATGTTCCATTGTGTGTGTATGCCACATTTTGTTTATCCATTCTTCCATTGATGGACACTTGGATTTCTTCCACATTTTGGCTGTTGTGAATAATGCAGCTCATGAGTATTGGTAGGCAAGTATCTGTGTGACACGCTTTCAATTCTTTTGTGTATGTATCGAGAAATGAGATTGTCAAGTCATATAGTAATTTCATATTTAACCTTCTGAGGAACCACCAAACTGTTTTCCACAGTGGCTGCACCACTTTATATGTCTACCAGCGTTGCACAAGAGTTCTATTTCTCCACATTCTCACCAACACTTGTTATTTTCCACTTATTAAATAATAGCCATTTTAGTGGCTGTGAAGGAGTATCTTATTGGGATTGGTTTTGATTTAGATTTCCCTAATAACTAATGATCTTACGCATCTTCTCATGTGCTTATTGGCTATTTGTATGTCTTCTTTGAAGAAATGTCTATTCAAGTCCCTTGCCCGTTTTTTTTTTTTTTTCTTTTTTTTTTAATTGGGTTATTTGTCTTTTTGTTGCTCAGTTATAGGAATTCTTTAAATATTTTGGATATTAAACCCTTATCAGATATATGGTTTCCAAATATTTTCTTCCATTCTATAGGTTGTCTTTTCACTTTCTTGATAATGTCCTTTGATGCACAAAAGTTTGTGATTTGATGAAGTCCCATTTATCTATTTTTTCTTATTCTGCTTTTGACGCAAAGTCTAAGAATCCATTGCCTAACACAAATCCTAAAAGATGTATAGTATTCTCTTATATATATTTATATAAAATCCTTATATTCTCTTATAATTCTTATATTTATAATGCCCCCTTTCAATTCTGATTTTAATTTTTTTGTATTCTCCCTTTTTTTTTCTTTGTCAGTCTATATAAAGGTTGTCAATTTATTGATATTTTCTATAAACCAAGATATGACTTCAGGTTTCTCCTTATTGCTTTTCTAATCTCTGTTTCTTTCCTTCTGCTCACTTTGATTTTCGTTTGCTGTTTGACTCGTTCCTCCTTTTGAGGTTAGATCACTGTGTAAAGTCAGGTATCTTTTTGATATCTTTCTTCTTTTTTTTTAATGCAGGCATTTAGAGCTATAAATTTCCCTCTCAGCACTGCCTTTTCTGCATCCCATAAGGTTTGGTATGTTGTGTTTTTGTTTTCATTTGTCTCAAGAATATTCCTAATTTCCATTGTGGTTTCTTCTTTAACCCGTTGACTAAGATTGTATTTTTAAATTTTCTTATATTTATGAATTTTCCAGTTCTCTCTCTGACATTGGATTCTAGGTTTATGCCATTGTTGTCAGAAAAGTTACATTATATGATTTCTTTCTTAAAATTTATTGAGAGTTGTTTTCTCCGTGTGATTTTTTAAAAATCATAACAAGACAGATATGCTTTTGTCTGCAAATGTTGGTTCAACCTATTTTATTTTGTTTTCCAGAGAAACCATTTGATGCAGAGTCCTAAAAATGCACTGTAGAGAACTACCTTTGGCACTTTTTGTACTTATGTTTATAAGTACATCAGGTAAGTGTTTGGAATTATCCACAGATATACTTCATTGGTAGCCTAGAGGGGATATACAGGTTTTTTTTTTTTGTTTTTTTTTTTTAACGTGGTGGCAATTACTGAATGGAGGACAAAAGATGCTGAATTTATTAAAGTTAGTGGCTTTAGATTTTACTTTATGAAGTTGCCCACCATTTGGTGTTGGTGGCAATAGAGAATGGGAGAGTCATATGAGTGGGGTCAAGAGGTTCATAGAGTATTGTTGAAAAAGAAAAGAAACAGCCCTCTGAGTTTATATGGAGAGCAGGATGAAAAAAAGTGCATACTGAAATAAATTTCATTTGTCTGAGATGAAAATTGTTTCATGTTATTTGAAACTGAGGAGGTAACAGCCATGTTTATTATTCATTTTTAGAAAGTTTTACACACATTACAAGATGTTAAAAGAATGAGGTAGATCTGCTCTTCCTAATAGGGAATGAGATGTCAGAAACCCCTAAATGCAAAAGCAGGGTGTGGGGAAGTATGTGGTGTGGGCTTTGTGCTCTGGAGACAGGCACTAATAACCTTACTTCCAGACCGCAATGGAAACATGATGTCGGCAAAAAACTGCCATAGAGCCTTTTCTGGAAGGTTGCTAAAGTCTTAGTTCTCTACCTTTTTTGGTACGTGAAGAGCACCTTTCAAAAACATTCAGTCTTGGCAGACGTGACAGTATTCTAAGTGTTGAATTCATTTACAAATTGGATTAGGTGACAATATCCCATAATTGCCCAATCTCAGGAGAATTTGAAACACAGACATCATTCCAAAGGATTTTGTTTTATTCCCTGGTGCTGTAAGAATGCGAGTGCCTATTCTGAGCAGTCCACACATCCTGAACCCCACTCATTTCTCCAGTGAAAAGCCATTTCTTACAAGCATTATGTTCATCAACACACCCTCGGGTGTGAAACAGAAGGGAAGACACCTGAAGCCATTGGCTGCCTAAGGGAGTGTGGGCTTTCAGTTGCCAACCGTCAGTTCCTGGAGGGTGTGTGTTCCAGATTAGGTTCCTTCAAATGGTAACTACCCTAAAGAGGAATGAGGGCCTAAGTCCAGTCAACAACTGTGAGTTAAAATCAGACTCGTGCTTTGAAAAATAACACTTAACGGGCGAGAAGACATTTTCTCCATGCCCTCAGGGAAATTCTCTACTCAGTTTAAGGATCTCATTCTAAGACAGGATTGAAGGAACCATGAGGTGACAGGATGTGCCAATTTTGAACTACAAGAAACACAAAAAGAGGGGCAAGTGCACCCTCCTGCATACCTGAAAGGATGGGAGAGGTTTTTTCAAAGCCAGAGAATAATTGGGATAGTTGAAAAAGAGGGATATCTGGGATAGTTGAAAAAGAGGGAATTTGGGATAGTTGAAAAGAGAGAGAGAGAGAGAAAGAGAGGGAGGGGGAGGAGAGGGACAGAGGGAGGGAGAGAGAAGAGAGAACGCTCAGAGGGGAAACAAACAGGCAGATTTTGAGTGATATATTAATCAATTCTCGATTATCTACATGGTAACCTACAGCAATAACTCATTTACACATCCCCTAAGCTACGTAGGAGCGCTTTTAATCATCTCCACACCTACAGGGTATGGTTAGGGAGATTGGCTGGGAGTGAGCTAAGTGCGGCTTCTGATGATGCAGATGAAGAACTCCGAGGTCTCCAGGTTTCTTGTTTTCCTTTCAGTGCACACTTGTCCTCAGCTGGGAATGTTTGGGATGGGGGTGGGGGACTGTGACAGAAGTCGCTCCCCCCATAAAGAAGCAATAACATGTAATATTTTCTTTTTTTTTAAAGTTACACCACACTTTTCTGCCCTCTAGCTATTGGAGGTTAAGTCCTTGCTCCTTCCAGTTTGGGAGTCCCTATGGGAAGCATTGTCTTCATCTATGTTCTGAAACTGCCTTTTCCCTCTTGCTTCTTAGTATTGGGAAGATTGACCATAAAATAAGAAGCCCCATAGGAATGTGACACTGGGATTTCTCAGGGCTTTCTTTTTTTTTTTTTAAATTCATTTTTATTGAGATATAGTCCCATACCATGCAGTCATGCAAAACAAAGCGTACATTCAGTTGTTTGTAGTACCATTATATAGATGTGCATTCATCACAAAAATTAATTTTTGACATTTTCATTACCACATACACAAAAATAATAATAAAAATTAAAGTGAAAAAGAACAATTAAAGTAAAAAAGAACACTGGGTGCCTTTTTTTTTTTTTCTTCCCCCATTTTTCTACTCATCCATACATACGCTGGACAAAGGGGAGTGTGGTCCATATGGCTTTCCCAATCACATTGTCACCCCTCATAAGCTACATTTTTATACAATTGTCTTCAAGATTCATGGGTTCTGGGTTGTGGTTTGATAGTTTCAGGTATTTACTGCTAGCTATTCTAATTCATTAGAACCTAAAAAGGGTTGTCTATATTGTGTGTAAGAGTGTCCACCAGAGTGGCCTCTCGGCTCCTTTTGGAATCTCTCTGCCACTGAAGCTTATTTCATTTCCTTTCACTTCCCCCTTTTGGTCAGGAAGATGTTCTCCATCCCACGATGCCAGGTCTAGATTCCTCCCCAGGAGTCATATTCCACGTTGCCAGGGAGATTGACTCCCCTGGGTGTCTGATCCCACATAGGGGGGAGGGCAATGATTTCACCTTTCAGGTTGGCTTAGCTAGAAAGAGAGGGCCACATCTGAGCAACAAAGAGGCATTCGGGAGAGGCTCTTAGGCACAATTATAGGGAGGCCTAGCCACTCCTTTGCAGCAACAGTCTTACCAAGGGCAAGAGGGTTTTCTTATTAACCCTGCTTCTTACCCCAATGCATTAGAAAAGAAAAAAAAAAAAATCCATCATTTTGTTTTTGTTTTATTTCACAATCCTTTGAAGAAGCTTGTACGTCACGTTTCCGTATTACTGCAGTTGAAGGCGAGCCTTTCTATTTGAAATATTGCTCATCTTTACCTGAGCATGAGAGTGGAAAAAGCGCCGTCAGGTGGTACAAGAGCAGTGGATCACATGGGCACGTGGAGCTAAGCCCAAGCAGTTCTCCCAGAATTGCTTTACATGGTTATGCTTTGGAATTTTGGCCAGTTGAGTTGGATGATGCTGGATCTTACATTTTCCAAAGGGGGTGAGTATTTCTTTTCTTTCTTTTATTAGATTTCTAGCATCGTGGCCTTTGTTCCATAAACCAAATATGCAGTCATTTGAGAGGTTAGCTAGTCCTTGCATTTTTTTTTCCTTCCCTATTCCTCCTAGAACATGAAATAAATGCTTCATTATTGAAAATTTAAATTAAATGATCCTCCCTGTTTATTTTATTAGCAATTTTAGGAGATAATACCATATAGGATTTCCTCTGAAGGGATCCTTGCCAAGATTAATTGAAGGTGGGATAAAAGTCATTTTTAATTTCAGCTGCTCTTGAGGTCTAAATCCAATGGTCAAATGAAATAGATGGCCAGAGCTTCACAATGTTCCTAGCGGGTAGTGAAGTAGGAGCAGTGGCTGGTTCAAGGCGGTCTCCACTGGCTGGGGTGGGGGTGGGATTGGGGTTGATACACTCCAGTATAGTTTCTACGGGTTGGTGGGATCCCCTGCGGTGCTACTGAAGGAGGCATGGGCTTGGCAGCCAAACACAAACCACAGCCAGGGGCAGTGAGAGGAGTGGAGGGAGCAGAAAGGGCTTTGCCCACCAACCTGCTCAAGGCACAGTGTGAGATCCCACCAGGAATCAGGAATCTTAAGTTCTAGGAAATGACAGCAACCACCTGAATGAGTCAGGGATTACAACTGAACTTGGTTCTCTTTATATTTCGTCTGATGAGATGGAGAAGGAGTAACTGGGACAGGAATCCTCTCTGTGATTGACTTAGTAGTTGATAACGTGAGATTTATCTGGTACACTTGTGCATGTATGTATTTATGGGTGTAAGTATTTATTTGTATAGAGATTTGACCCTGTTGTGTAGAAAATATGCAGGCCACGTGAGTGTGGTGGCGTGCAGTTAGCTGGAGTTGGAGTTCTTTCAGGGCTGCCTCTGGACTGAGTCCTGACATCATCAACCATGCCCTTGAGAGCCAAGCCTTGATGTTTCACTCTCGTGGTTTTGCACAAAATAAGGTCATTTTGGTTTGCTTCTGTACACAGCCCCTCCCAGGAATCAGAAAGAAATGAAAGAACTATGGTTTTTAACTGATGGATTTTACATGACCTTCTGAGAGATGACGCTAGAAAATGGGTCACAAATGCATCTCTCTGCACCAAGCTGAGGAAGAATGGGTGTAGTGACAAATGGGATAGAGAAAGAAGGAACAACTATTACCCACTTTCTAATCCTGATGGAATAAATGTACAGTTTGAATGAATAAAGTATTCTGGACAAGGCAGAAAGAACAAATTGATGGGAAGTGTCGGTCATCCAAGAATTTCATTTGGAGATAGAAAGTGAGAGAGCATTTACCATCTTTCTGATATGGAAGGCAGAGAACACAGCCCGGGTTGGGAATGCAAAAGTAGAGTCATCAGTTAGAGGTAGCAATGTCAGAAAGATGTGGGGGGACAGGATAGAGAACCAGAGAGGGCGAGAAAAATGAGATGGCCAATAATGGCTGTGATGATGATTTTGAAGTGTAATGATGTTGATGAATAAAAATGGGACTAAAGTGAAGGTGGAGGGGGAGCCTTGTAATGGTTTTGAAAATAAATGGGATCCTAACATAGGAATAGGCTGTTTGGGACACATAGGAATATGGAAGGTACAGACATCTTCAAATATAAGACAGCTGATAAAAAATACCCTGCCTTGGTGGTAGTTATGTGTGTGCATGTGTGCATGGGCCCACATAAGTGAATAAGCCTTTGTAGTTTCATATGGGATTGATCAATGACCAGATACTGTGCCTGAAATTCTCCCATTAGAATTGTCCTTTAATTTTTAATTGTTTAATTTTAAATAGGCAATCTTTGAATGCATCTGGAGACTGGTAGTTTAATCCTGCAAGGAAAAGCACTTTGACAGATTTAATTTTAAGGTGGAAGTCAACTAAGAAGGAAGGGGGTTCAGGAGAGAGAGATTTCAATGAGAGAGGCAAAGAAATAAAGGTAGAGAGAAACACACATGCAGAAATCTAAAAATCAAATCCTAACTGTCAAGCAGCAAGTTTGGCTCACTAAAAGGCCTCTCAAGAGCGGGTTTGACCTTCATAAACTCCTTCTGAATGTGGCCAGGGAGGGCCCTTGTAACCAGAACAGGCTGGGCTTGTAGGGGGTGTCCCCTGGCCCACCTTTGGGTCAGTTGACCCCAGCTTCACACTAGCCTTTGAGCTCCTCCATAGCAAGTACAATGTGTTGCTTATTTTAGCACTCCCAGTACAGTGTCAGGGACATGGAGGCTCTGTAGCCAGTCAATATTTGTTGGGTGGTAGGAATTGAGGACTGCAGAGGTAGAGAACAATAGGGCTTGGTTGGATGGGACTACGCAGGTGCCCTATGCCTCGTAAGCAATGGAACAGAGATCCAGAGATTCGTCTCTGTCCAGCTCAGTGACGTTGAAGTCAGGCAGCTTCACAAACACACTTGACAAGAGGATGCTGGTGATGGGATTCTGAATCCTTTACAAAGCCAGTTAGTTCTATTCTGTTCCATGGCAACTGACCAACCACCTTTAACCTTTACTGTACTTCCCAGCCCTGGCCCATCTTGTATAAAGTCATATCCAAGATGAAGGGACCAGAGTCACATCGATTTGCGAAGTGTGGTATTGCACAAAGTACACCTGGCCTTTGCAACCAAACAGATGGGCATTTGCATCCTGGCCCCATCACCTTCCAGGGGTGTGACCTTGGGCAAGATACTTAACCTCTTAGATGTATCTTTCTTATCTGAACTTATGGAAAGTAATTGTCTTCCTTGCACTTACATGGTACAATACTTGGGATTCAATGATTGCTAGTCTTGCCTTCCTGTCACCCTATTATAGACTGAAGGGGACCTGGAAAGGCCTAAGGTGGGCACATATTTGTCAAGTGCACAGGACAACTTGATGTGTTTCTGTTGTATTTAATATAAGAATCTATACATCACATGCACAGTTTATGCAAACATCAGATTGCATAATGTTTTCTCTTTAACAATACTGTTAATTTTTCCCCTTCTCTAGATTGCTAACTTCTAATCAGAAGGAAAACAACAATAAATCTATTCAAACCAGCTTTCAACAGTAAGATACTTAAAGTGCAAACACAATTAAGCTGAGAGCAGCAATTCCAGGCTTTGGCTTGCCCCGAGAAATATAAAACCTAACGCACAGACACACAAATACAGAAACAACTTCAGAAGTTTGCTTAGAGACCTCATGAAACCATGGTCACCTTTCCATTTTGGGTTAAGAATGTGTCTCTGAACATGTTTATCTCCAAAGATTCTTGGCGTTTTAAATGTTTACTGTCCTGGTATCCATAATAAATGGTCTGGTGTGTGTGTGTGAGTCTGTGTGTGTGTGTGTGTGTGTGTTCTGGACAGCTCAGGTTTTAATTTTTTGCTGCTGTGAACCAAGAGGAGGCAGAGCAGGTTTGGGGCCTAGAACAATGAGTTTCTTCATAAAAAAATAAGGGGAAAAGTTCACGGGACTGGTGGGAAGGTGGGTGATATTTCCAACGTCTCCATAGTAATTATGAAATACCTTTAAATCTTTGTTTCATAGAAATGATACCCATAACTGGAAATTAAATGTCACCCGAAGAGACAAAAACAGCTGCTTTACCAAAAAACTAGTCGTTAGTAGAACTGTGGAAGTTAAACAATATTTGCAGGTAACCTGTGAAAACCGTTACTATCAAAACCTGGTCAACAGAACATCATTGTATAAGGTAATGCTTTTAAAATATTTTAACAAGACTTGGTAGAAAAGATGAAATTCCCAAACGATGGTCTGCTGGCCGTGGACCATCTCGGTCTAACTTCCCGGCCTGGCTTGCTTGGCTTCTGAGCTGAGTGACTGCACAGGGTTGTGGTCATCTGCTAGCATGTATAGTAAACGTTACGCAGTATCTGACCCATGCTACGTGTTCAATAAATGATAGTGACTTCCTCTTCCCTGCCTTTGCTTCATTTTCCTTCACTTTCAATAAATTAAGCTTTACAAATGGTTTGAGGATTTCCATTTTCTTCTGCCACACATAAGTTCTGAATCTCTATTTTTTCTGAATGTTGAGATAATATGCATTCATTATGTAAATTTGGAAGATGAAAAAACAAATAATGAAGAAAGCAAAAAATCATTCATAATCCCACAAAACCAGGGACTTTGCTCTTTTTTTTTTTGTATAAACATCAACTTTTAAAAAGTGATATTTTTATTGTTTGTATCATCCTTTTATCTACAAAAAATTATATTGTGATCATTCCTCTACATCTTTAAACTTCCTTCCAAACATGGGATTCCATTGTGTAGTTGCTTGGTTTCCTCTTACTAATCCCTTGTTATTGGAGATTTGTAGGTTTCCTATTTTTCACTATTATTAAAAGGCTATTTCCACAAGTCTTTGGGTATTTATCTGTTATTTTCCTTCAACCAAATCCCTAACAGTAGAATTGCTGTGTCAAAGACACAAAGTAGGTCAAAGGCCTTTGATCCACATTATTAAAACCCCACAGCTGTTACAAAGAGCCTCTCTGTCCTCATACCTCCCCTACACTGGGAAGTAAGTTTTAAGATGTTAAAAAATATGGTATGCAAAATTTCTGTAACTCTGAATGTGATTTTGCATTTCTTTTCTCAATAATAAATTAAACCTCTCTCACATATTTATTGCATCTTAGTGTTACTTCTTTTGTGGATTACCTGTTCATTTTCTTTATCCATTTTCTTCAGTCGGTATACCTTTTCTCCTTAGTTGATTTGTAAGAGAGACCCCATACCCACCCTGCACACAAACTGTATTATTCTCTAGAAAACGAAAACCTGAATAATGTGACTCTCACAGAAACTTTAAAGAGATGTGAGAGGGTGAACTGAACAGAATAGTGTGGGAAAATTTAAGCAACTAATGATGAGTTTCTAGAAGCTTTCGTTTGTATCTTCTGGGTGAACACTGTTTACTTGTGATTTTTTGAGGCGTGCTCTTATCTGAAATGTTTTTTAAACATTTGAGTCACTTGACCTTAGTCCATTTCCTGTCAAGTGTACATTAGGTATGTTTTACAGTATAGTAAATTTTTGAGGTTCAAGGTACTGGAGTTTAAGAAACCCCAATATGCAGATACTTAAATTTAGAGAATGGATGCCTCAGGGATATTTTTAACCAAGATGATTCACGGCAGGGTAATGTATTCTAATTAGCAAAGATACTGTTTACTGGTGATGACCTACCTGATGGGGGTGGGGTGGGAGGTTGAACAAGGGAGCGCAATCAATAACAGGATGAATAATTGGCATTGAAAATGAAGTGTGTCTGATCATTTAGTATGTCTTGGAAGAAATCAGCTTGGGTTTATAAAAATTTGATTTAACACAAACAATTCTCTGATGTGGGTTACACCTGTGGGTGCAGCTCACACACATTCTAGGCGCCCTTGGGCCTCGCCCCAGTTGCCGCCAGCTTGGACCAGCTCTGAGGGAGGAGTCTGCGGGCAGTAGGCTCTGCCTTGGTGTGGTGTTTGCAGGAATAGGGTCAGATACTCAAGGCCAGCAGGCCAGCTCCGTTTTTCCCTCTCCAGTCCCTGGATTGCTTCTGCAGCTCCCCATCAGGGACTGGAGGCTCGAGGGGAGGAGGTGACTTAAAAAAAAAGAAATCCTGTGACATATATGGAAATTTGTGTGTGAGAGGGATAGAGATAGAGATTTAAGATAGAGATGTGTGCCTAGGGATTTGAATATTCTCAGTGCATTTCTGATCAGTCCCTGCTTCTCTTGGAGGATGTCAAGGGCGGTGTGTGATCTGGTTGGGTCTAGGTTCTCGAGTAACGCTGCTCCAACCCCTACCACCCACCCCCAGGATGGAACTGGAATGAAAGTCTAATGAAAATAGAGTTTTGCAGAAAATTTTGACCCTAGCAAGGATTTTGTTGTTGCGTTCTCGCTCTCTCTCATGCGTGCTCCCCCTCTCTCCCTCTCCCTCTCTCTCTCCCTCTCTCTCTCTCTCTCTCTCTGACCCCCCCCCCATGCTCTCTGAGTACCGAGGACTTTAGTTGAATTGTCTCTCTCTCTCTGTAGTGTGTGTAGTGTGTGTGTGTACGTGCGTGTGTGTGTGTGTGTGAGAGAGAGAGAGCGCGCATGAGAGAGTGAGAGACAGAGATGAAGAGACAGAGTGATAGATAGAAAATGATAATATCAGCAGCTGCAATGCCCACTCTCTCCTACTTCCTAGTAGTTATTAATAAAGATAATGATAGTAATGGGACTATATTTATTGTTTCCGTAGAGTCTGCCAAATCACTGGGACTTTTACTCAACAAATGTGAGCTTTCATTCTGTTTCCCTTTATCTCTAAAAATCTTTAAAATGTTTGAATTATTATAATGTGAATACTGTTGCTCTTACTTAACTACTTTAATTTGCTTTTTTAACAAATAGGACTGTAAAAAGATAGCAGAGAACAATAAAAATCCATTTATACAGAAGAATGCTGAGTTTAAAGATCAGGGATTCTACACCTGTGTGTCTTCCCTTTATCATAATGGAAAACTATTTAATGTCACCAAAACCTTCAATATAGCAATAGCTGGAGGTAAGAAGAACTTTAGAACCTGAGAGAAGCAAATATATCTGGGTAAAACTGAACTTTTCCTTTCTTCTAAAGCTGCATAGGAAGTCAGAGATGCTTAGTTGGGGCTGTGACCTCATCTGTAGTTCAAGTAAAAGGGTCAAAATCTTTGTTTTTGGCATCCATCCATCTGACAGAAACATTTTTTTTTTTTTTTAGTTAATTATAGTTTATATGATGAACCTCTCCTGAGTCAGCTCTCTCATTTAGAATTTGAGTAAATTGTGGAATTGTTTGTCATTAAATTAACTTTTTTCACTCAAACACTGACTGAGTACACTTATATTCAATAAACTGTACTGAGGTAAGGGGAACAGAAAAATATGAAATAAGAAGTAAAGTGGGCAATTCACTGTTCTCAAGGAATTTATAATCCAGAGAAAGCAAGTAGCCACATGCAGGTTCTATAATATATGAAACAAGGACCACTGGTTGGGGGGTTGAAAGAGCACAGTGGGATTCCAGCAGAGGGACAGATGTGGGAGGCTGGGGGAGATGGACGGGCATTCTGGGGACAGCACACTCCGGGGCAGGAGAATGAGAGCAGCGATATGGGGTGGGGGGAGCAGGCTGTGCATTTTGTGAGGATGGCTAGTTGCCTAGTTTGTCATGAACCTGGACTACCAAGGAGACAGCCGCATCACACAGCGGCTTAGTCCAGTGTTCTAGTTTACTAATGCTGCAGAATGCAAAACACCAGAGATGGATAGGCTTTTATAAAATGGGGGTTTATTTTGCTACACAGTTACAGTCTTAAGGCCACAAAGTGTCCAAGGTAACACCTCAGCAATCGGGTACCTTCACCGGAGGATGGCCAATGGCGTCCGGAAAACCTCTGCTAGCTAGGAAGGCAGCTGGCATCTGCTCCAAAGCTCTGGCCTCAAAATGGCTTTCTCCCAGGACGTTCCTCTCTAGCAAGCTTGCTTCTCTTCAAAACATCACTCACAGCTGCACTCCGTTCCCTCTCTTTGCGTCAGCTCATTTATGTGGCTCCACTGATCAAGGCCCACCCTGAATGGGCGGGGCCACACCTCCATGGGAACATCTCATCAGAATCATCTCCCACAGCTGGGTGGGGCACATTCCAAGCAAATCCAACCATCACCAAAACATCTGTCCCACAAGACGACAAAGATAATGGCATTTGGGGGACACAATACATTCAAACCGGCGCATCCAGCCGATGTCTGGTGATTGACAAGGCATTTTTCCACAGAGCCCAAATATGCCTCCTTGTAGCTTCCACCCACTGGCTTTTATTTTGCCTTCAGTAAACGCCATGGGTCCCTGCTTGAAATAACAGCCCCTTCAGATGTTTGCAGATAGGTGACTTCCCACCCTAGACTTTCTTCTCCATCATCCTGGAAACGTTAAAACCCACTTGGATAACATGCACCAAAATCGTGGCTCACAGTTACTAAATCTCCTTTGCTTTAGCAACATCCTTTCCTCTTCATTTGGACCATCCACTTATATGGCCATACACCCACGCGGTGCTGCTGTAACAATCAACCACAAAGTTAGTGGCTTAAAATAGCATAAATGTATCATTTTATACTTCTGGAGGTCAATAGTCAGAAATGGGTTTACTGGGCTAAAATCAAGGTGTTGGCAGGGTGTACTAAAGCAGGGGAACAGAGAAACATGAAATAAGAAGTTGGTCCCTTGAAGTTTTTTGTCCCTTGAAATCCCTCCTGCCGCCATCTCCCCGGCTGCTCTGTGAAGTTGTGACGTTGGGCGAGTTCAGTTACTTCGTTTCTCTGTGACTCAGGTCCCTCATTAGTCAAATGGGACAGTAATGGCACCTCCCTCCCAGGGCCGGCCTGAGGGTCGAGTGAGTGACGTGTACACGGCATTGAGGGTGGTGCAGGGACAGGGAAAGCTCTTGTCATTCCCGCCGCCCGCTGCCTCGCCCGTCCCCCCTGCACTGCTACAGCCGCTATTCTCTCTGCCTTAACTGCCCCTTTTATTTTCCTTGTCTTCTTTGGAGAATGCCCACTGTATCTTTCAGGATTCAGATATAATGTCCCTCCTCCATGCACTTACCCTCTGTTTGCATTTCTGATCGCTGTCAGGGTTGATTTATAGATCTGTGTCTGTCAGTAGCCTGAGAAGCTCCTGTTCGGTACTTTCAGTCCAAGTCAGAAGTTACTCGGGAACAGAAGTAGGACTGAGCCTGCCGTGTGGACGCCCAGCAGAGCCAGGGCCAGGGCAGGGAAGTGAGGCGTCAGGGCACGGAGTCGAAGGAGGCACCCCTGTCGGGGGCGGGCAGGGGCAGGGTCCACCCTGGGAGCCAGCAGTCTCGTCTCCCCTAGTCGGGGTCCTTCCCGCCCGCAGATCTGCCCGTGAGGAGTCAGGAGGGCAGGTGGAGGGACCAAGGCAGAGCAGCCAGGCGCCTCCCAGCGTGGCTTTGCATCTTGTTGGTCCCACGTGTTTGTTTGGTCGTCCTGGGGTCTGGCAACTCTCCTTGAGGAAGAGGCTTTCCCTGGCTTTTAGCTGTGGTGAGCAGGAGCCACATATTTGAGTTGGGAGAAAACCAGATTCCTTTCCTCAGCTTTGTAAGCCTTGAGTTGACAGAAAGTGAAACAACAAACTATTGACTGCAATCGTTATTTACTGTTCATGCAATTAAAGTCAATGTGAAGCGATGACTGTTGGAATCATTGTTATACTGAATAAGCATTTTGTACCGAATGTTTGTCTTAGAGAACCTCTACACAGCACTAAAGCATTTTTGTTTTCTTTTTTTCAATTTAGATCGCAATAATATAAATCCAGTTCTTTTTGGACCAGAGGTTAACCATATTGAAGTGGAATTAGGTATATTTTGATATATGTATGTATATATATAGTCTGTATTTATGAATGGGGGATAATTGAATCTTCTGTGGGCAAATCCGATTCATTTTTGATCAATATTCTGTATTTAGTGAAGAAAATTAGAAATCCCAAAGATGAACATTGTTTGAATATTGGTGCCTTTAGACTGATGACAATGAACAGTCTATCCAGAAGTCTATGGAACTGACTATGGTTGGTAGTTAGGTTGTTTAAAACCCTGTATGGGGCTTTTCTCTAGTTGTTTCTACAGTCATTTCTAAATATGGAATTTCAGTGAAAATACCTTGGAGAAATGATTCAGAATTACTGTGTGGTTTAAATATTTGATTTTTTATTTGCTTTAATCAGTTGATCGAATTCACTATACATTCAGGAATTGTCTAGATAGATTTTATAAATCAACATGTCTGATTGACTGATTTGTTTCCAAAAAGAAAAGGAAGAACTTCATATATGTCCTTAGTATAAAACAAGCACTTTGCTGAGCAATTTGATATATTAATGAATTAGGCTTCCAAACAACTCTGAGTTTGTTTATCTGTATTTTATAAATCAAAAACTGGAACCTTGGAAAGATTTAAGTAACTTGTCTTGAGTGAAACTGTTGGAAAGGGGCAGAGCTGAGATTCAAGTCTGTGTTGATGGTTTCTAACACTCATGCCTTTTGCTCACAGTAATTCAGATGGCTGCAGATGCCCGTGTAGCTCTGATACTGTGTCATTGATACTAATTGCTTTATACTTTTATTGATTTCTGCTCTTTATTATTTCTTTCCTTCTACTCACATTAAGCCTAATGTGCTTTATGGCCAATTGTATATCTTCTTGGGAGAGATGTCTGTTCAAGTCTTTTGCCCATTTTTTAAATTGGCTTGTTTTTTTTTTTGGTGTTAATTTGAAGGATATTTTAAAAATATATTTTGGATATTAATCCTTTGTCCCAGACTGTCTGCCTCTATAGTTTTTTTTTTTATACTCCTTTCATTGTCTCAGCCTGCTTTTCCCTGGAGGGCAAATTCTGGGAGGAGGGTCATCCTAGAGAAGATTTTCCTATGTCAGTTTTTCCCAGCCAAAACAGGGTCAGGGAGTCATGAAGGGGGTGCAGGCTGACTCCAAAATGCCTGGTGTGGGGATTAGGAAGGATGCCTAAATCTTCTCCATGGCTTCCCAAAGCTGAGCTTTCCTGGCCTGCCCAGCAAATGTAGCCTTTCAGCTAACTGTCCCCTGCAGCCCTGAGGAAGCTTTGCTTCTTTGAATCTTCGTCACCTCTACCTCTGTCTGGGGAGGGTTGAAACAATGGCCATAGCAGCCTATGTCAAGGTAGGGTTGAAACAATAGCTGCCTTCAGAGCCAGGACCCAGCCATCCAAATTTGCTAATCAAAACCCATAACCAGTGATCAGCCATGCCCACCCCATTCTTGGGGAAGAGGACTTTTATGTCCCTTTTTGTCACCAGTGAGCTAGCCAGGGACTGGACCCTGTGGCAGCCTGGGGGGAGGGTGGGGAATGGGCACCAGTAGCTGTTGTGTAGAGAGAGCAATTTATAGTTCTCTACTGTAATTTATCAGTCCCTTTCTCTTGCTCTTCCCTAGATGCTGTACCATGTTCTTCTGGCCTCTAGAGTTTCAAAATAGTTGTTTCAGACAGTTCCTGTCTGTTCAATAGTTGTTTTGGTGGAAGGACTGAGTCCTGGAGCTCCCTACTTTGCCGTCTTCCCTGGAAGTCTCCTGTTATTTTTATTTTCGTTCCTTTTTTAAGTCTGTGCTTTAGTTTTTGATTTTAGCCTGAATTCAAGTTCAATAATCTTGCTTTTTTTATGCTTAGTCTGCTATTCAACCTATTTGATGAGTTCTTAATTTCATGTTTCTTTTTTTCAGTTCTTAAATGTTCATTTGATTCTTTCCTTAGATTACTCTTCTTTGTTGAAAATGTATGTCCATCTTTTCATCCATTTGTCCATCTTTTACACTGTTTTCCTTAGGAATTTATAATAGTTATTTCAAAGTCTTTGTGTGCTGAACCTAGCATCTGGATCATCTGTGGGTCTGTTTCTATTATCTCTTTTGCTCTATTGATTAGTGTTCAAATTTTTGCCTCTTTGACTGTCTTAATTTTTTATGGTACTGATCTCTGTGCATCAAACAACCAAGGTAAATGAAGTTTTGTTATTTTTTTTTTTTCCTGAGAGCATTTGTTCTTTCCTCTGATACACAGATCAGTGTGAGGATTTGATCATCTCATTCCACTGAGGAACTGAGGGGGTGGTGACTGGGTTGCCGGTTAGTGAGATTTAATCTGCCCTTCATCTCTGTAACTCAGGGAAGACTGCACTCATGTGTTTGTTGTTGGCCCTGTCCTCTAGTGGGGCTAAGTACCATGAGACTGCAGGAGATTTCATTCAAATTTTGCAGCCTCCTGTGCTGCCTAAGTAATTAGCAAATATCCTGTGAGAAAAATGGCTGTGTATTTGTGATTCGTCTAGATTCCAATCCGTCACACCAGCCCATGTGGTTGTCAAAAGCTCCACCAGAGTCTCTCTTCTTTATTACAAACCAAAGTAAATTTCTACATGGAATAAAATATCTGGCAATCTCAGTTCTTCTAGGAAGGGTATTTTCCCGGCTGTACTTATAGTTCAACTATTTCCCTTTGTTTTCCCTGCACTTTGAGAACTTGAATACTAGATATTTTTCATGTGATTTATCCATTTTGTTTTTGTAGAAGTTTTTGCAATGGGAGTAATGGCCTGACACTAGCTACTAAATTGTATACTGAGAAGGTCTGCAGGCTACACTGAGTATAATAATTGATTTACAAATAAACCTTTGAAAAGAAGCCAATTTATATTTTGGTGATGGCCTGTAGTTGCTGCTTCATCCATGTTCTTTATATGTATATATATATATATATATATATATTTAATTTCTGGGATGTAGCACTATGATACATATTAGGCTAACATTCATTGACTGTATTAACTTGGAATGTTTGGGAAACCCTCCAGAATCTGCTTCCCTGAGCCCCACCTACCTCCTGGCTCTGGGCCCCTGGAATGTGATGGTGAGAGCAAAAAAATAAACTTAAAATCAGAACATTGCTTATCAACTTTTACCTAGGGAAAGATGTACAGCTCAACTGCTCTGCTTTGATAAATGACATGGATCTGGTTTATTGGAATGTCTTGAAAGAAAATGGAACAAATCCTAACGTATATGAAGAGGAAGGAATGAGAATAAGGTATGTATGTGATAAAAAATACTGGACTCCTAAATGACTGTTGTGATGCTTTGGGTTAGATTAAATTACAATATAATTTATATGTTTTATAATTTCCATACTCTCTGTTGATGGATTATACAGAAATTTATGACAGAGGTGTAAACTAGAAAAAGAAGATCGATGCGGCTTTTTAGCATAACCTTATAAAAGTAGCTTTAAGTTAGAATCTGATGGGGATGGGGATATTACCATAAGCAAATTAAGAAAAAGCAATTGCATGGACCACAGTTTTTTTACATTTTGAATGTGTGCTAAGTGCTTTATTTTTACTAATGTGCTAAGGAAAAGGCCAGGTCAGGAGCCTGGAGCATGTTTTAGTTAATTTGAGTCCCTGCTGTACAGCGGGTAGGCCTACTGTGTGTTGTCTTCAAGCTCCTTACAGGGCCAGGTCTGGCCCCTCACCCAGGATTAGGCACATGAGTAGTGCCCAATGAATGTTTAATTCAGTTGAATTGCATGGCTGTCCTGCCACTGCATCTTAACCTTAGCAAGTATCCTCCCCTGGGGTTCCACATTTCCCCCTTCTAATGATCTATTTCTAGCCTTTGGTGGGGTAAAAGATCAAACAACCAGACTTGTCAGAAATGGAGCTTAAGTAAGAGAACGGAGAAGTCTTTCTTTAGAATTGGTTGCATGGCCTTTTTATGTCATCTGTTTTGACTTCTCAGGGGCAGTTTGTGGCTTACCTCTGGATATTTCATATTTTAGATAGTTGATATTTCTGGATCGGTGACTTTGATATAGAGAATTGTATTCTAAAACATGTGGGAGTCGGAGTCTATAGTGGTTCCATGTCCCAGTTCCCGGAGACACCTGCAGCTAGGGATTTGGTCACATGAGTATATACCTGACAGTGCTGGCTAGGGCAGCCCCTGCAGGGCCTGACCTTGACAGGGGGAGGGTGACATCATGAGCATTTGCCAGGCATTGCTGATAGGGCAACTTTAAATCCTCAGAGGAAGAGGGAGAAAGATGGCTGCCTGTGTTTGTCTCGATCCATTTGCTGGCACTTGCCCAACAGCTTAACTGGTATTTTTCATGTGCCTTGGTGAATGTCTGAAAATAAATTTTTTAATCTTTTAACAAAACAAAAGTGATCTTTAGGATTGCTAAACTCGATATGGATCGGAATCACTGTAAGCTAAACGGTTTTCAGCCTTGTCATGATTGGTGTTGACATCTCTGTGACAGGAACTCGGGGTAGTTAGGAGGAGAGAAATGAGGGAAGAATGATTGAAGAGGTTGAATATTTTATTGTGTTTTCAGGTTATCATCATTATCTTTCAGGCATTTTAATTCTTGTTAGCTCAGACAGTTATCGTAGCTGCCTTTAAGTATTTAAATGCATGAATTCATCTCATGTGCAGTTTGTTGGTAATGAACAAAGTCTATTGCTAAATCATTTTCCTCTCTTACAGTACTTCAGAAGGTAAATGGCATGCTTCAAAAATATTGAGAATTGAGAATATTACTGAAAATAATCTCAATTTTTCATATAACTGCACGGTGGTCAGCGAGGGAAGCGTAGACACCATAAGATTCATCTTGTTGAAAAAAGGTAGGAGCAAACAGGTGACTTTTGAACGTTGTGGAATCATAAAATGTTTATACTGGAAGACACCGTGAAGATCATCATTTCCTCATTTTACACACCAGAGACACGCTCCTGAGAGGTGAAAGGATTCACTCTGTGTCACAGTCATTCATTCTGTGGCAGAACGGGTGCTCTGCCCTTTTAGAATCCTGCTGGGTCGTGATTCCCAGCAGAGAATGAAAAGACTGAGTTCATTCTTTTGTTCTCACCATCATATTCCAGTCCTCACGGAGGAATCGGGCCCAGAGCCAGAAGGTAGGTGGGGCTCAGGGAAGCAGATTCTGGTGGGAGAGCATCAAGGGGGAGGCACTCAGAGCAGCCCTGCCACACCCCACCCTCCCCACCCATACAATGGGAGGGAAGTTTGCAGCTCCACGTGGAATGTGGCCAGTGAGCATTGGGTATATTTGGGCCTCCAGCCCGTCTCGGCAGGGCACTCTGCTCAGGGCTTCTTGGGTGTGTCCTTCATTCAATAGAGATGGGTTGAGGCCCCCATTCTTTGGGCTAGCCCCTGGCTTGCCAAGTGGACAGTGGCTAGTACTGATCCGTGGGTTCCTGCAGTTTTACAGTGCCTGCCAAATCAAGGCTGCAGAGCTCACCATCCCCACTCTGTACCCAAACAACCCAATCCAGGGCCAGTGGCCCAGTAGCTGCTCAGAAGCACCTCTGTCTGAGGCCGAAAGCTCTGCTTCCCATTCATCACAACTCATTCACTACTCATTCCCAGCCTGGGCCAGTGGTTCCCCGCATATGTAGTAGGGAAGGGTCAGGATGAGAGAGTGGAAGAGGAAGAGAGAGAAAGTTGGCTTTGCCTTCTTTTGCTTTGGTGAGCAAGTGAAGGAGTGGAGCAGAAAGACCCTAGAGGCCCAAAGCCACACTCTCTCTGCGTAGGTTATCTTCGAGAACTTTTCAAATCACCTAGCATACCTGCTTTAAAATCATTACTCAACCGCAGGAGATGAGAGTAACTAACATTCACTATATGCTGTATTATATGATGCACGGTGCTAAGCTTGTCCCGTTGTTTCTTTATAACTAGCTCTTATAGGTGAAGAAACACACCCAAGGTCAAACAGCAAGTGAAGCTCTTGAAAATCAGCCCTGTCCAACTCTAGAATCTGTGCTCCTGCCTTCTACAGGAATTATCACAAGTGTTTCTATCCACTTGTGAATGTTCATGGGCCTTGGTGCATGCACTTGTGAGGGAGAGGCATTCAAATCTGTTATTTTTGTTTGTTCCATTGTTCAGCCTGGGTTTTCAGGAGGCATCTCCATCAGCTGCCACACTTCCCTGTTTGATCAGTGCGGGACTGTGCATTCCCTGCCCCAGAAGCTTCTGCTCTGATCATTTCTCCTTCTGATGCAGCCATTTCTTGCATTGAACTCACAAATTCAATGGGGAATAGACTGGGAAAATGGCTGTCTACCTCTACCATTGTCCTATGGAGGAGTGTGTGTGCCAGCATGCACACGTGAGCTTGGAAATCTGCACAGATATGCAATTAGGGACATGCAGATCCTTCAAAGGTGCAGAAATCCCATGGCCTGGTGTTATTCAGAGTTCACTTATTAAGCAACCGTAGTTCCTTACTTGTATCCTAATAGTTAGTTTTGCTGGGAAGATTATTCCTAAAAATTGTGCTAGGATAACCATAACTTTAAAATCTGTACTCTTGGACCTAGAAAGCCCTGCCCCCTTGGCCCCCTTGAAATCTGTTCTAAGGAAATAATCAGAAATGTGGACATAGGTTTATGCATAAAGCTGTTCATTGCAGCATTATATATATTCATGAAAATGGTGAACAATCTAAATATTGGGACATTCTGAATATATAATTTTAATGACCTACTAAAATTCTCAAAATATAATGTTAGGACCCTAAAATCTCAATTAAGTAGAATTTTTCAGGGGAAGAAACCCAGAAGGAAATATGCTATCATGTTAACAATGATCATCTCTAGATTGTGTGATTGTGATTAAAAATTATCTTATTCTTTATACTTTTTGTTGTCTTATATTGTCCCTAATGAACATACACTAAAATCAATCCAGGAAATGTGATTTTTTCCCCAAGGGGAACTTTTATATATATGTGTATATATATATATAAATATTAAATATATATAATTTATAGTTTATAGATATAAATATTAAGTATATAATATAAATATATGTACTAAAATATATATACTAAAAATTTAGCATGTATATAAACATATACATACCAAAATTCTGAAAGCTGCATGCCAAGGGCTATGTTTGCTTTATGTGTAATCTCTCAGGTGATCTCATCCCAAAGAGAAAACCTATAAATGAAGCAGAGACTATTATTATCTTCATTTTACAGATGAGAGTTAAGTGACTTACCCTAAGGTATAAAAGAAGTGATTCCATCAGGCTAGAAACCCAGACAACCTGAGCTCTCTCTCTCAAGACAAGGAGCCTCTATTTATGTCCTCAAATCGCTAGCTGAGTTTTATTTTTTTAATCCCTTTGTATTTCAGCCCAGTATCTTATCACTCCAGAGACCCAATTTCCTCAGCAGGGATAGAATACATTAAAATATTTTCCGTTCAGGACCCTGGCAATCCCTGTACACATCTTTATTCTTTAAAAGGTTGAGTAGAATGATCACTACTTAAGACTAAAGTTAGAGATGTGGAATAACTCAATGGAATGTGTAAGCTCTTGAGTAGACAACTGGATTAGTTATTAAAGGTAACAGCTGGCTATGGCAACATGGCAGTGGAAGACACTGGTCAAATTTTTTGATTGATTATTTTCATTTTCTGTTTCTTTTCTAGAAGATATGGGTGACATCCCAGGCCACATCTTCACTAGAGGAATGATAATATCTGCTTTGGTCTTGGTGGCAGTTGTGTGCTTAGTGACGATGTGTGTCATGTATAGAGTTGACTTGGTTTTATTTTATAGACACTTAATTGGAAGAGATGAAACATTAACAGGTAATAGATACCATAATGCTGGGATTTATTATCTTAGGCTTTTAGTTAGAGATCAAATACAGAAACATTAATTTTCCTCTTGTTTTGGTTATGTTGTTGACTTCATGTTTGGTAGATGTTTTCCATGGAAAAAATTGCTCTGCATGTACCATCTGTTGTGAACATTGTTTGTGACATCTTTTCTTGCACTTAACTTTATGTGTTGTCAAAAATTTTCTAATTGTTTCTTGTACGTATGCTGTGTCCTCCTAAATGCATTAAGATGCTTGATCTCAGGAACTGTATATCTGAATACTCTTCCACATACACCCTCTGGGTCCCTTACGTGGTGCATACATCCAATAAATCTCTTTTAAATGGAATTCGATCATATTGTTATTTATTGTTTTAGCCTGGCAAAAGAGGCCATGTGATATACTGGCAAGAACCCTGAGCTAGAAGCCAAATGCTCTCGGTTCCAGTCTCTTCAACCTTCCACTTTTCATCTACTACTGTTTCTATTTGGTGATGTCATGCCTCAGTTTCCCTGTTTACAAAGGTAACTAGAAGTCCTCAATGTTCTTTAATATAATTAATGAATTTTAAAAAATTAAACAGCACTTTTTCTTTTTTTTTGAGTAAAGAAAAGCTCAAAACACCTAATAAATTATCCAGTGGAAAGTCTCCCTCCCACTCTCCAATAATTAGCATATCCAAGCAAATATTAGTGTTGATTCTTATTTCACTCCCCACTAGAATAATCTTGGCATATTATGTACACTATTAGGAGCTCTGTTTTAGTATACCTTGGATATGTTTCCATATTAGTTTGTAAAGAAGTTCCTCATATTTTAGGGTTGCATAGTGTTTTATCTATGTGGACCTGCCACTGTTTATTTAGTCTCCTTTTGATGGACGTTTGAGTTGTTCTCAATGTTTTGTTATTACAGAAATACTGTGATGGATAGATTTGTACGTTCATTGTTTCATGTATGTACAGAACATATGAAGGGAAAATTCTTCAAAGTGGAATTGATGGAAATTCAAAGGGCAGATGCAGTTGTTATTTTGCAAGATACTGCCAATTTGACCCTATAGAAAAATGTAGAGCTGAGGTCAATTCATTCTCTGGCTCGAAATGAGGCTCATGTTGTGCCATTATATAACAATAATATGTCTATACTACAATATCTATTTATACTACTACCTTCAATAGTTGGGACTATAGATTGACTCCCACAAAATATTTTATCATCTTTTGGATTTTTGCCAATCTGACAGGTGAAAAATTATATCTCAGTGTAGTTTTAATTTGCATTTAACTTACTATGCAAGAGGGTGGGAAACTTTTCATTTGCTCATGACCAATTTGTATTATCTTTCCCAAAGCATCCATTCTTATCCTTTCCCCATTTTCTATTGGGTTCTTGGTCATTTTGTTTTGCTTGTTTATTACTAGGAATTATTTACAACATGTAAATAAGGTTGCTTATTTTCTGTGATATGAAATGTAATCATTGCTCCCTCTTTGTCATTGGTCTTTTGACTTACTTTGCTAATAGTGGGTGCTATGGGGAAGATTTTTTTATGTAGCCAAATTTATCTTTTATAGTTTCTGTATTTGGGGTCATAAGTAGAAAGTCCCTTTCAACATTAAGTTATAAAGGAATTCTCTTTTTTTCTTGGAGATTTTTGTAGATTCATTTTTTAGGTTTAAAGATGTTAATTTAATAATATAAAATTAGCTTTGAGCCTGCATGTTTGTGTGATTTTTTTATGGAGAAAGATGCTGCAACAAACAGGAAGGTCTTTTCTTGATGTTTTCCAAGTGGGTTTTTTTTTTTTTTTGCTTATGTATGTTGGGATGACATGCCTTCATTCCTCTTTTTCTGATTCTAACTAAGCTTCTTCTCCTCTCCAGTTGTGTTTGACTTGATTTACAGTAATTTTTTAAATTCACATTTTTTTAACCTCTCATTTTGGCAGTGAACAGAACATTTAGAAATCTACTCTAAATCAGCTCTACTCAAAGTATGTTTCACAGGCTGATGACAGAAAATGAGAGATAAGTACAAAAATTTAAAAATTTATAGCAGTTTGGTATTGCTGAAACTCACAAATGTGTTCATGAAGAATTGGACATAAAAACAAACACACAAAATAAAAACATGGTCCTTCACTCCACATGGTTTGAGAAGCACTGCCCTGATCCTTTTATCCTCAGTATCTATACACATGATAGATTCATGTATGCAGAACACAGAAGAGTTGCCATTAGCTTTCAAAATCCTTGTCTTGAGTGCTTTACCTCTTCAATTATCAAAGTTACCATTCATTATCTGTGTTTAAAATGAATTGTAATGTAAATTAGCAGATGTGCTAAACCATGAAGATGATTGTTTAAAATAAGGAATTTGAAAGCTACTTAATAGTTGAAAATCTAGTTTTCCATGGGTAAGAGCAAAGCTACATCACAATAACATATAATCATATATGACTGAGTTGTTTCCACAGTTTATTATAATCGGTTACATCCTGATTGTAAGACAAATATATTTTTTCAGGTGTGTTCATTTATTTGCCTTATATCTTGATGTCTGTTTGCCTCACTTACATAATGAGGATACCAACAAGGGCACTAGCTTTTACTTAAACCATTAAGTAGTTATATTTCACAGCCATCTAATCGACTTATCAAAGGATCCATACTGATTAAGCTATTAACTTGATCTATTTTTACCAGATTTCCCCACCTTTGATATGCATGCATTTCTGCAAAGCAATTGCTTTAAATAAACAGTAGGTTCCATATCAAACTGCTGAACCAGAGTGCTTTGTGTAGAATTGAAGACGCTTGTTTTCCAGAAACAGAAGGTTTTGTTTGGTGAACCTGGAAGCTGTTGGGACATTGGGGTGGGCTTGACTAGGAGGGACGTAGCACATAGCCGTTGAGCATAAAGGATGCCTGACACCATAAAGAACATGGACCAAGAATGGTCTCAGCCTATTAGATTTTAACAAAGGTTGCAATAATATGTACCTTCAACTCAGTAACAAAATCATTAATCCCAGTAGGATACCCAAGTATGAGTCAAGTCCACTCCCATCCAAATGATTGCCATGCGATGAGGGTAGATCCTTTCCCTACCACTTCTTCTTCCTCTACCATTTGTTATTACCATCAGTTGTATTATTTTAAGATTTGACTGAAAATTTCCTTCTTCCAGAAAGTATCTCCATCGAGTTCACTCATTCTCTGACCAGGTTTTGTAAGTTTTATTTGTCTATGTTTGTGTCACGCTATTTTGCATCTACTGTGGCATTGTTTGTAACCTCTCCAAGTTGTGTTTGTGTGCTTTTGTCTTCTCAAATAGATTGGATAAAGTTGGGAGACAGAAATGTTAAATTTTTAGTTATCCAGTTAACTAATATCCGTATGTAACCAAATATGGTCTTTGCTATTTAGAAAACACAATCCTTCTGAATTTGTCCCTTAAGCCATCTGAATTCTGGTCTATTATCCTGAATAACGCAGGAGCAGATGTTATCATTAGTGACAACCTTTGAACCGACTAGAGGGTTTGCTATTGGCATCTTGTATTGCTAATATTTTAATATATCATAGCACTTGTTTCTGTAGCCCATCCTTCCAATAGCCTCTTGTTTCTTCCCATGTTCTACTGTAAACTCTCAGCTTTGTTTCTGTCTTCACTTTCCAATGGGTGCTTCTGAGGGTAGAAATTGGGGTGGTGGCAGAATTCGGTGATGCATGTAAACCAAGGTGAGATTTGCTTTAAATCCCGGAACAAGGGCATATTTGGGCTCCTTGGTCTTCTATTGTCTTTAGAGTTCTCATAGTGCCCTGATCACTGTCATGTATCTCTCTAGCCCTCTGTGGTGTCAAACTCTGGGAGCCTTGAAGTAGATGCTTAAAAAAACACCTGCTAAGTGGTTGCTAGATCAGCATGGGAGGTTTCCTGATGCTGTGTTTAACTTTTTTTTTTGCCCAACTATTCTATACACATTGCTCATGACTTTCACTGACATTTGTGCTTAAGTAAACTTTTATTTCCACACTAATTAAGAGTCAAATCTTACCTCCTAGATGGAAAAATCTATGACGCTTTTGTGTCTTACCTGAAAGAGTGTGGACCTGACCACGGAGAGGAGCACACCTTTGCTGTGGAGATTTTGCCCAGGGTGTTGGAGAAACATTTTGGGTATAAATTATGCATATTTGAAAGGGATGTAGTGCCTGGAGGAGGTAAGAAGGGGAATTCCAGATAGAAAACTAGTGGAGATTTTTACCATTTTAATAGATGAATAGGCTACCTGTTTTCTTTTAAAACAAAAGAACAAAGCGCTTTCAAACAAATTTGCCACCGGATTCAGTGTAACCAGTCCTGAGAGAGCAAGCTGCTGACGGTGCCTCTGCTCTCCTCCCTGGGAACCGGTCGGTCCGTTCAGTGTCACAGCTCTCTGAAACTTCGCAGAAAGGGAGTGGGTGTCCCACTTTCAGAAGCTGGTCCCAGATTGGCATTATCAGGAGGCTTCTATCTAGAAGTGCCCCCAGCAAGTAGGACTAACTCTTTGAGCAGTATATTGTATGGCGGAACCAGTTCCTAATTTAATATGGGATCCTTTGATCTACAAACACAGGTTAATTCTTTCCTTAAAATGTTTTTCTATATCATGTTGTCTAGTAAGATAATTGAAATAGAAAATAGGAGAGTTGGGAAAAGGAGAAGTAAGAGGGAATTGGTGATTCACATCAGATTTTAGTTGTGAAATTAAATTTTTTATTGATATACGAATGCTAATGCCCATACGCATACAATGAAGCAAATTCCTCTTAGAATCAGAAATTCAGTAACATTTCCATATTTTCTCTGAAGTCTTGCAGAGCAAGCGTTTGAAATCTGGTGTCAGATTATTTTGGATGCTGATGTTAATAAAAAATTTTTAAATGTCTTCATGTTACCATCATTCATTCAGTCATCCAGCCTTTACTGAGTGCCATCCATGTACCAATTATGAACCAGGTATTGACGATGTAGCAGTAAATAAGAAATAGTTGTGTTCCCCTGCCCCCATACTACAAATTAGAAGGGGATACATACTACTATTTAACAATACACAATTTCTCAAAAGGAATAGTATACCAAATTGTCGTATGATACAACATTGATATTTTTGTGTCAGTTCTTTGTATCTAAGGGGCCTATTGTCACTGAGTGCTTTGCTGCTTGGCCTTACCTCATTCTGGTTCCATCATTTACTAGCTTTGTGACTCTAGGCAAGTTACGTAACCACTCTGTGCTTTGGCTTCCTCATCTGTAAAATGGGGGCATTAAAAGTATCTGCTTCATGGGGTTGTTATGATGATGAAATGGATTAATGTGCAGAAAACATTTAGAAAAGTGTGTGGCACAGAGTAAGTAGTCATTATTATTGTTAACTAGATTATGGTTTTTAATAGGTGCATAAAATTGAGAAAAAGTGGTTTGTCCTAAAGAAAAACTTATTAGTGAAACTAAGAGTTTCATAAAAGGAAATAAGATCACAAAATTTTAATTTCACGTCAGTGCTTTCTGTTCTCTTAAATTAATATTCTACATCTTGAATTTTCAGCTGTTGTTGATGAAATCCATTCCTTGATAGAGAAAAGCCGAAGACTAATAATTGTCCTAAGTGAAAATTACATGTCTAATGAAGTCAGGTATGAACTTGAAAGCGGACTCCATGAAGCACTGGTGGAAAGAAAAATTAAAATAATCTTAATTGAATTTACTCCTGTTAGTAACTTCACATTCTTGCCCCAATCACTGGAACTTTTGAAGTCTCACAGAGTTTTGAAGTGGAAATCTGATCAGTATCTTTCTTATGACTCAAGATTCTGGAAAAATCTTCTTTACTTGATGCCTGCGAAAAAAGTCAAGCCAGAGAGAGATGAAGCAGAGGTCCTGCCTGTTCTTTCAGAGTCTTGATCTTCAGGAAAACTGAATGTCGGAAAGAACTCTAGTTACTCTGGGGTCTGAGCATATGAGCCTGTTTGTAGCAAAGGACTTTATTCAAAATATTTAACTCTAAGAAAACCCTATTCATAGTTTGACTTAAATGTGTCAGTAAGGTGTCATGGATAAGACTAAACGTTTAGCTGTAGTCACCTGCTTCCAGAAGACCCTGGAATTCCAGAGAAGCAGAGCTCCTCTTTCTCCCTCTTCCAAAACTGGATGCAGCTGCTCAGACTTAATCCCATATTCAGGCACTGTGAAGCTGGACACGGTGGGGAACATTAGATGCCTACAAGAAGGGCCCAGCTTTAAGAGTTTTTAATGCTAACCACCTAATTTGACCTAATAGAATTTAAGAGCCTGAAGAGGTGTCTCTTATGAACTGAAGTGTCAGTGTAACTGGAACGCTGCCTTCACTCTCCCTCAGCAGCTGCCTGCCTCTGGGTGTGGTGAAGCACACGCGGGGTGTGGAAGGGACAGCTGGCCCGGCTGCCTGCAGAGCAGGGGAATGAGGCAGGAGCCTGCCTCTGGGTGGTTTCAGCCTCGGGGTGCATGGAGTGGATCCTGACCACACTTGCAAACCCTGGGCTCTTGGAACCCCAGTAAGGCACTGTCAAGAGCTTGCTTAATTAGGCCTCATGATGGCTGGGAGCTGTGTACCTCCAGACAAACACGTTCTTAAATGTAATCCATTTCTGTGGGTATAAACCCATTGTAAGTAGGACTTTTCGATGAGGTTTCTTCAGTTAAAGTGTATCCCACCTCCATCACGATGAGTCTTAATCCTATTACTGAAGTCTTTTATAAGCAGAATGAAATTCAGATGGAGAGAGAAAGTCACAGAGGGAGCAGCTGGAAGCTGAACATCAGTGGGACCCGGAAGAGAATGGAGAGGCCAGGAGAGGCCGCCATGTGCTTTGCCGTATGACAGAGGAGCCCGGGACCTAGGATCGCAGGCAGCCGGCCCGGGAATGCTACAGCCTTTGTGAGAAAGCGTGGCTTTGCTGATGCTGGCTTTGGGCTTTTTCCTAGCCTCAAAACTGTGAGATATTAAATTCCCATTGTTTAAACCAGCCCATTCCATGGTATTTGCTTGAGCAGGCAAGGAACCTAAAACAGACCTATTTATGGAAACTTCTTAAAGGGAACCCAAATCTCTTTTTTAATTTTTCATGAGAAATGCAAATTTTCACTCATGATTCTCTGGGTCTTTTACTTCCATTGATTTTATGTAAATGCTTATATACGGGATGGGTGCAAGATGATACTAGCCATTAAACAACAAAAAAGCTGCTTGATTTTTTTAAAATTGCATATTTAAGATGCCCTTCGTGTGGAGGCAGCCTGGGGTGGTGGTGAAGAGGACGGGCTGTGCGGCAGGTGCTCTAGCTCCAGTCCTGGGTTTGCTACTTACTTCTGTGACCTTTAGCACATCATCTAACCTTTCTGTGCCCAAGAAATTTATAATAATTTTACCTACCTCACAAGGGGATTAAAGGAATGAATGTAAGTTAAGTACATAGAACAGTCTTGGCAGAGAGATAATGCCCTGCACGTTTTGCTATTGTTGTAGTTGTTATTATTATCACTTAGATCTATTTCTTAGCAGTGAGCTCAAATGGAATCCAGAGAGCAGGAAAGAGATCTGGAGAGTAAGACAGTGTTGCACTGAGGACCTTTACAAATAGGAGGAAGCATGTGGGAGAAGTATACTGGGAGGGTAAAGCTATGTCTCCCTTGGAGAGCTGCTGCTTTGCCCCCCGATGAGTGCTGGAAGTTCCATCTGTCTCGCTAATGGTACCCAGGCATCGTGGGCCTTCCTGCCGGCCCAGCAGACACAGCTGGTCATGAAAACCACTGAATAACTGATGAATATCAGCCTTCAAGAGGGAAGAAAAAGTCGGGGCAGTAAGTAACCATCAGCTTGGAAGGCAGATGAAAATATATAAATGCAACATGGGTGTTCCGAAAAGTTTAAAGCAGAGACTGTAAAACAGCATGGTAGATATTGCTGAAAATCAAAGAATGAGATTTTCATTAGATTTTCACTGCTAGAAAGTTATTTAATTTTCATAGAGCTTAGGATTTTGTTTCAGTTGGCTGGCTAAGTAAAAGAATTTACTTGATAACTTATGCTTTATATGTGAAAATGTATTTGTGAAAATACATGGTCAAGAAAAATTTTACTGCTACATTCATACTCTCTAATATATAAAATAATTTTGTTATTTTTTTAAATGTACGCTTTAAAGTACATTAAATCAAGCATTGGTCTAATGCCTTTATTTTTCAAATGTCTCGATGTCTTTTTCACTTACTTTAAGATTTTAATCCCTCATTTTCAGCATAGATACCCACTTGTTTTAGTAAGATATGCTCCTTGAAAGTGAACCCCCATTTCTATCTTTTTTAAACCTCAAATGACTTTGCAACTACCATTTTTACTTTTGCCTTCCATCCAGGAGCAAAAGAATTACCTTCCCTCTCTTACAAGGCCATTCAGTACCCAGTGCAGTGATTTATGTATGGCAAATCTTCACCTGCCAGATAATTAATGTACTTCTTTAAAATTTAGGTACAAACCGTCCCAACCAGGACCAATGACTTTCTAGGTATCTGCATCCTTAAACTATAGAGTCTATTTCAGAGAATCAATGAACAATCAACCAAGATATATTAAAAAAACACCTCGCTTATGTCTATCATGTATATTTGATTAAATTGGAGCTGTAGTCTCTTAAAGCAGAGGGAGACCTTATTTCTCACCTGCCCCAAACCCAAGACCTTGAGACATGATGCTTTTGGGGACTGGATCAATGATGCCACAGCCAGCTGGTGTGACAAGGCTGGGATTGCCTGTTGGAAAGTGTTCTGGTTTGCTAATGCTGCCGTTTTGCAAAACCCCAGAGATGGATTGGCTTTTATAAAGGGGGTTTATTTAGTTACACATTACAGTCTTATGGCCGTAAAGTGTCCAAGATAAGGCATCAACAATAGGATACCTTCACTGGAGAAAGGCCATTGGCATCCGGAAAACCCGTTGGCTGGGAAGTCATGTAGCTGGCATCTGCTTGCTCCCAGGTTGCGTTTCAAAATGGAGTTTTCTAAAATGTCAGCTTTCAATGGCTGTCTTCAAAATGTCTGTCTCAGCTGCAGCACACTCCTTCTGTCTGAGCTCTTTCATAGTGCTCTACTAAACTAATCAAGGCCCATGCTGAATGGGCGGGGCCACGCCTCCATGGAAATTATCTAATCAGAGTTATCACCTACAGTTGAGTGGTCACATCTCCGTGGAAACAACCTAATCCAAAGGTTCCAACCTAATCAACACTAATACGTCTGCCCCCACAAGATTGCATCAAAGAGCATGGCTTTTGGGGGGACATAATACATCCGAAGTGGCACAGAAAGTAAAATTTGATATAAGTATTTTGGAGACTGCAGGCATTTGGTGGGGTGGGGGGCAGTCCTCTTACGTGAAGCATATCTAGGGCAGGATCCTGCAGAAATGAAGCAGGGATGCTTAGAACTGGTTCTGATGAGTTTCCTTCTAGGCCGCTAGGGTAAGAATGGAGGAAAACCTTAACATTCAGTCAAGCAGGGTGAAAAGGCACACTGGACTGGAGCATGCCCGATGTGGAGTTTGCCAAGTCACAGGAAGTTTATAGTCCCCCAGGTCCTAGGAGAAAGGTGCAGCCTTTTGCCTGGGCAGACAATGGATGGATGGCCAGGTGGGCTCACCAGGATGCCCAGTGAGACACAGAAAGGATGAGCTTCCCTGCAGCTGTTAATATGGCAGTCTGGACAGGGACATTGGCAAAACTGGTGCCTAAGACAGAGCTGAATCACGTTTAAATACAGGAAATGATTCTGATGTGAAGGCAGCTCTGCAGGAGAGGACCCAGGGTTGGAGGGGACATTTTCTTTCTGAGCAGAAACTATTCTGAGAGGCAGAATCACAAGCAATGGAGGGTTCTTCAAAGAAGAACCAAGCCACAAATCTAACAGGAAATGGTAGTGGGTGCACTGTGGGCAGGACACAGATTCCTTCCAGCTCCACCTTCATGCTACACTGATAGTGATCACAGCCCAGGCTGGGTACTTGGAGACCGGTGAAAACCAGCTCTTTTTTCTCTCTGACATGTCTTATGTGTGCACACCCAGGGAACACCATATCTTATTATTGCAGTTGCTAAAACTTGATGCATGTGTTTAATAATTAATGGTGAGTATGTTCATTGACTTTCAAATCATGTTCTGGGTTCCCCAAAGACATCTCAGGAAACTTGCTGGTGTGGTGGAATGGAGGGCGAGGGGACAAATGTGCTGTGGTCCCGCCCACCCACTAACCAAATAGAGAGTAACACTGCTTTTATCCATTTTCTATGTTGAGGTTTCAAATAAAATTTTATTTCACAAAATTAGAAACCTCTGAATTGGTCAGGGTTTAGTGGTAGACTATGAACAGAATCTTCTCTAGCTAGTGTACACAGAAGTGATTACAGAATTGTTTAGAGACATGAAGAAACAGATTCTAGGCTAATCTTCCAGAAATAGCCTTCAAAGCCCACAGAGAACTGGGCTGTCAAAAGAACTGCTGATCTCGCCCTGATCAGGAGGGAACCTGCAGGATCAGGAAGCTCCTGCTGCAGCTGCCAGCTCAAGAACCAAACAGCTCACACACAGAGAGCTCAGAACATGGAGCTGTTGAGGGATTAAAAAACCAATTGCTCTGTACACCTTGTGGAGGTCCCTGTAAGCAGTGGCTTTGAAGTGACAGCCTCAGCAGGTGACTAGACAGAGTCTTGTCATCCAAACGCCAGCAGAGATGGGACTGAAGGCATCACCTGCCTATCTGAGCCGTCTGTGCTGGGTGCTCTCCTGGTTTTAAGGAGGGAGGTGCAGCTCCACTACTAAGAAGAGAGAGAGGGAGGGAGGGAAGGGCAGAGCCCAGAGACCAGCAGGTGGATGACATTAGACTTACAAACATTCTCTTGAGAGGATATTTGCCTCTGCTTACCTTCATATGGAACAGATGAAAGGCTGCCTTGCTAGTAAGGTGACCCTGGAAGAAAAAGACTAAAGCTGCTTATATTGTATTTTATACTCTTTGCGGCCACACCTAATATGAACCTCTAAAGAACGGCTGAAAAACTGTGGCTCTTTATGGTGAAAGTGAATCTAGAGTGATTGTTTATAATGATCTTGGAAAATGAATGAATAAAATAAATGGTTTGTTTAGAAGTATGTGTAGCACAAGAATTAATTTTAAAACCTCCAGAATAGTCTGTCACCTTGTATCTTTATATTCAGTAATCATTTATGCTATGCTCTGAATGAAGTTTGAAGATGAAAGAAGGTGGTATGAAAATACAAGGCATAACTGGGTTGGATTTTTAAGACATATACATGAGGTTCAGCATCAAGATGAGAGTTGTCCTCTTCAAAGTATCTTAGCAGATCACACACTTTCTGCACTGGTTTTCCATTAATAAATCACTTTTAAAACTCATCTTTAGAAATTCACAATCTAAGATACATAGTATTCATTATCTTTACTGTGATGATTTAGAGCTCTCTGTACCCCAGAAGATCAAGTTCTTACGCTGAATCCATTCCTGTGGGTGTGAGCCCATTGTAAGTAGGACTTTTTGATGAGTTTACTTCAGTTAAGGGTTGACCCACCTCAATCAGGATGGGCCTTAATCCTATTACTGGGGTCCTTTATACATGGCAAGAAATTCAGACAGAGAAAGAGAGCCACCAAGGGAGCAGCCAGAAGTTGAACATCAACAGAATGCAGGAGAGAAAGGAGAGACCAGGAGATGCTGTCTTGTGCGTTGCCACGTGACAAGCTAAGGACAAAGGATCACCAGCAGTCAGCTCCAGAAGGCCAGTCTCAGAGAAGAAAGCATCGCCATGTTGATGCCTTGATTTGGACTTTGTTTTCCCCTTGTTTAACGTGACCATTTCAGGGTGTTTGCTTGAGTAGCCAAGAAACTAAAACACATTTTCATTCTTTAGGTGAGTTAGATATTTTTGAAAGCACCAAGTCACTAGGCTGAATAATGTGGGTAACCAAGTTCATTTTTTTTTTTTTAAATCAGAAAGCAGCATGTGTTATTAAAGTTATGTTTGTTTCCTGCAATGCATTGTAATCTAGTTATTGGTTTTCCAAGTTGTTTCTCTTGATTTACAATGTGATTACATTCTAATTGTGAAATATAGAATAAATACAGCCAAGAGGGAATTCAAGCTTATGTTAGCTGAAGAGATAAAATGTTAGTACTTACCTCCTTTATTTATCTTTAACATTTAAAACTTTTTATTATGAAACATGTGAAACATATAGAAAGTAGAAAGAAATGTACAATAAATGTCCGTATATCTATAATCTAGATTAAAAATTATAAACATTTTCCTATATTTATTTATCCCTTGCTATTTTTTCACTTTTTTTTGTTATGCTATTTTTACATCATGACTTTACTCTCAAATACTTCAGTATGCATCTCTAAGAAATAGATGTTTTTCTACATAAGCACAATATGATCATCTACATTTAACAAAAGTGACAATAATTCCCTAGACGCATCCAAAGTTCATATTTAAATTTCTCCATTTGTCCTAAAAACTCATTTATAGATGTTTCCTAAAACCTGGATCAAAACCAAATCTTGCATTGAGGTTTATACTGTTAATTGTCATTTAATCTAGACTATCGCCCCCTTTAAACAAACACAAACACGCAGATACACACATAGGTACACATTTTATATCATGACATTGACTAAAGAGGTCAGGTCATTTGTTTTATAGAATGTCCTGAATTCTGGAGTTTTCTGACTGATTCCTTTTAGTATTTTTAATTTAGAGTAACAAATTGGTATATCAGTCACCTCCAATGATGACAAAATTGTTTCTGTCATTTCTCGTTCTTGAGTGTCATTAAGGGCTCCTGAGTTTTCATATATTTAATTTGTTTTAATAAAGTACAGTTATTTATTTAAAATTTTTTTAGAGAACTTGCAGGTTTACCAGAAAAATCATGCAGAAGATACAAAGTACTCACATACCCCGTCTCACACACAGTTTTCCCTTATTAACAATTTGCATTAGTGGGGTAGCTTGGTTAAAATTGATGAAATAATGTTATTATAATTAGACTCAACTATAGTCCATTGGTTACATTAGGGGTCTTGTTGGGTCCTATGGCTTTTTAAAATTTTTATTCTAGTAACATATGCACAACCTATGATTTCCCTTTTTAACCACATTCATATATAATTCAGTGGTGTTAGTTACGTTCACAATGTTGTGGTACAGTCACCACGATCCATTACCAAAACTTTCCCATCACCTCAAATAGAAACCCAGAACCAGTTAAGCATTAATTCCCCATTCCCTACCCCCACCTGGGCCCCTGGTAGCCTATATTCTAGTTACTGACCTTATGAATTAGCTTGTTCTAATTATTCTGTATCAATGAGATCATATAATAGTTGTCTTTTTTTTTCCTGGTTTATTACACTCAACATGAGGTTTTCAAGGTTCATCCATGTTGTCACATGTATCAGTGTTGGGGACAATTAAGGTAGCATATATAATATTCACCTTCAGCGATACCGGTAACATGCAACATGGCCGCCAGGGCTGATGCAAGAACAGCCTAAGCTATAATTAGCCTTCTTCTAGGAAGTAACAGTAGTTCCCGCCCAAGCAGTAGCTAGTTCCCGCCTAAACAGTAGCCGCCCATTGGCCATCCACCCCAGCAACAGTTACCACCAATCCCAGACCCCCAGCAACAGCAACCGCCCATCCCCCTACATCTGCCTTCCACCCTAGCAACAGCAGCAGCCAATCCTAGATCGCCACCTGTCCTTACTAGCCACGCCCTCCACCCTTAGAGTATATATACCCTGCCTCTTCAATAAAATTTTGCAGCTTGATCAGAAACCTGTCTTGCTGTCATTCCTCATGTCTCTTGTCCCATACCATTCTTCCCTCACAGGACTCGGAGCCTCCGTTGAACGTCCCGTGGGCCGGGACATATCAGAACTTCATTCTTTCTAAGGCTGAATAATATTCCAGTGTGTGTATATACCGCATTTTGTTTATCTACTCATCTGTTGATGGACACTTGTGTTGCTTCCATCTCTCAGTCATAGTGAACAACGCTGCTGTGAACACTGGTGTACAAATACCTGAGTCCCTGCTTTAATTCTTTGGGGTATATACCTAACAGTGGGATTACCTTCCTGTACGGTAATTCTGTACTGAACACTCTGAGGACTCACCATAGGGTGACTACCTCACTTTACCATCCCACCAACAATGCAGGAATGTTCCTTGCTAGTTTCCTTTTTTTTTTTTAAATAGCAGGACACTTTGAGTTAATTGTGTCTTAAATCACCTTAGCTGTCTGCGAGGTGCTTCTGCCTGTGGGGCAAGTCCTGGGGGGCCGAGCCAGAGACGAGGGTGACCAGCATAGGGACACCCCAGGATGCACAGGGGTGACTCTGCTCCCTCTGGAACAGGCCAGGGACCCACAGGATGAGTGGGCGGCAGGGCCGGCCCCACAGGCGCCAGGCAGGGTGGGAAGGGTCAGCAAGAGCACCGTGGGCTTCCCCTACTGCTTCCAAAGCTGCACTTCCTGGATTTGGGACTCACCCCGTTACTGAAATCCTTTAGCTGTTTTCTGGAGTTCTGAGGAAGGTGGCTCTGCCAGGTTTTGCTAGTTGTCCAGAGATTCTGTGGGGGAACGGCACCCTGCCATCTTGGTCAGCCAGAAGTCTGATGTACCCATAGTTATTATTTTTTGATGTTCAAATTGTTCTAATTTTTTCCCTGGCTGCTTAATAAATTAAAACCTAGTCATAGGATATTTTGCAAAGGTGATTGTGAAAATTCCATCTGCAGCTGTGAGGGTTTCTAATGTTGGTCAGCAGTCACATATTCCGATTTTTAAAGGGAAAAAAATTTAAGCAAACAGAAACAAAAGCCACACGCGCACACAAACCAAAATGTCACATGCTCCTGCCACAGCAGGGCCTCTGTCTCTGCCCTCCATTTGCTGAATCCTGAGGCCTATTCTCCAGACACTGTCTCCAGCACAGCCCGGGAGCTGGAGAAAGTTTCCACTCTGTGTGCTGTGAGCCCAGACTCTTCCCACCCGTCTCCAGAACCGAGGAAGTCAGATTTCTACCTTCCAGGCAGGACACGGGAAGACACGTCACTGGGACTCTGGCAAGCCCAAGGCAAAAGACCTAAAAACACTGGAATCGGAGGTTCTCAGTCATGCCAGCCATCTCACCCTAGTGACAAGCCCAGTGGTGTTAATTACATTCACAATGTTGTGGTACAATCACCACAATCCATTACCAAAACTTTCCCATCACCCCAAACAGAAACCCAGAACCAATTAAGCATTAACTCCCCATTCCCTACCCCAACCCAGGCCCCTGTGTGTGTGTGTGTGTGCCCTGCTTTTTTTCATTATTATTTTTTAACTTTTATTATGAAAAAATTTTAAACACATACAAAATAGAGAAGATTATAAAAATTTCTCTGTATCTATCACTAGCTTCAACATTTATAATGTATGACTAGTCTTGTCTTCTCTAGTCTTTGTCCCCAAATCCTATTGCAGATTATTCTGAAGCACATTCCAAACACCATATCATTTTATCCATAATAGATGAGTAAATATCTCTAAAGTAAGAAGGCTTTTAAAATACATAACCAGGGTACCATCATCAAAGCTAAAGAATACAATTTCTAAATATCATTAAATTATAGTCATTAGTAAATTTAATATGCCTGACCCAGCCAGGGCCATGTGTGGTCCCGTGGTCAGTCAGCTGTGGCCAGTGGCAGGATGACGTGGCAGAGACATGGTTGTTGGGGCCCAATTTGAAATGTCTATTCGTGTCTACCATCGAAGGGAGCATTTCAGTGAGCTGGGCAGCCACCCCAGAGGTGACAACGGTACGCTGTGAACTTCTACCACACCAGTAAACCTTAACCTTGGGTAGTGTACAAATCTGTTAAATAAATTTAATAAATTTTCCCCAATCATCCCAAAAAACTTTTACGTAGTTCATTTGACTCAAGATCTAAATAAGGTCCATATATTGTGGTCTTTTAATATGTAGGTTCCCACTTCCTTTCTTTATCAATTATTTGTTGGAGCAAATGGATCCTTCGTGTTGTCAAGTTTCCTGTGTTTAGGATTTGCTGATGATATCCAGGCAGTGTAGTTTGTCGTTTGTTTCTCTATCCTCTGTTTTTCTTGTAAATTGATCTTTAGACCTTGAAGCTTGAAATATTGACAAGAAGTCTTAATAGGTAGTATTGGGTGGTGATGTTAGAATCCAGTGATAATTTGTGGGGGAAGGGAGGGGTTATAAAATGTTCTCCTAGCTTCTTTGTTCCTTAGCTGAAACCCTGTTATAAAGAGAAACCTCCCCTCTTCAATTGACATGTTAATCTGAGATAGGAGAGGGAGAGAGAGAGAGAGAGAGAGAGAGAGAGAGAGAGAGAGAGAGAGAGAGAGAGAGAGAATAAAGGGACAAAGCTTCCTCTTTTAGCAATTCTCAAAATGAGTTGGTTCTTTAACATTTTCCAAAACTGACAATGATGTTTTTATATCATTCTAAACTTTATATTATAAGTAGTTTTGAAGGTATGTAATGTGTTTCAGTACATTTCAGTTAGTTTTCCTGTCGATGCTCAGATTGTTGTTCTCTGGTCAGTGGGAATCTCTTCAGGTCAACTCAAGTCTTTTAACACCACTGCAATATTTTTTTTATCATTTCCTTTGTTTTTTTTTCTGACAATGGACAAGATGTTCCAGGTTTATCTTGTTCTTTTCTTGTCTCAGACATGAAATCAGCCACTTCTCCAAGGAGCCCTGGTTCCTTTCAGTGGAAATTATAGTTAGAGATCACAGTTTGGGTATTAGGATTGCTCATTGTTACTGAGTTAGCCAATGTTTCTAGATTTTTGAAGTAGATAAATAAAATGCTTCATGAATAAATATGGAAATGTTCAATTTAAATTTGCGACTACAGGTTTTTACTTAGTTTCTTCCATTTTACATCTGAACGTTGCCATTAAATAATCCCAGTTCCCAATGGCAGCAGCGTAAGTACTCATTTGCTTTATTCTACAATATACACAGCAGTCTCAGAACAATAATACTAACACAATCATCTTCATTCTGATGAATGAAAAGAGTTCAAGATTTTTGGGGGTACTGTTTTACACTTTGACAATTTCTTACTGTGATATTCAGTCCAGCTGTTGGATTCTAAAGTCATTTGAAATGATTTCTCTCAGTGTAGATATTTTTCCTTCCAATGTCAAATCCACAAAATAAAGGTATATTCAGAGAAATCCATTTCTCTCTCTCTCTTCCCTCCACCTTTTCCCTCCTTTCCTTCTGGTCTGCTGTGCATATTTTTATCTAGCATATACCATATTTGAAACTACCTTCAGAGGTTCCTCGTCTTCCAACTAAACTGTAAACTTCTGAAGGGCAGGGCAAGAACCATCTTATTTTATCTGTGCAATGACCATTTCCAGCAAAAGACCTAGACTATAGCAGATGGTTAGAAGATGTTTGTTGGATTGGACTCATAATTTTGCACTGTAATTATCTCTCCCTAAAATGTGAGTTCTTCAAGGACTGAGACTGGTTTACCCTTGTACCACATTTCTGATACAATAATAGACTGACATCAAACGGTTAGGAAACTGAATGTACTCAATAGACCATTTTCATTTTACCCAGTGAAAAAACATTCTTTAGGTTCAGTGGTTAACATGTGCTTCAGCTATTTATTGCTGCATAGCAAACAACCCCCAAACTCACTGGCTTCACTGCAACAGCGTATTATTTCTCAGAGTTCTGCAGTCTGGGTGGGATCATCATGTCAGTTCTTCTGCTCCATGTTGTATCTGTTGAAGCTGGAACATCTAAGATGCTTCTTCATTTTAATGTCTGAAGCTGGGGTGGTGGGAACAATTGGGGTCTGGCCAGGCTTCTTTCTCTCTCTTCATGTTCTTACAACCCGAATAGCTTGAGCTTCCTTACAGTAAGATGGTCTATGGTACTTGAACCTCTTACATGGTGTTTGACTTCCATAAGGGAGAAAGTGGAACCAAAGACCTTTCAAAACTAGGTGTAGAGCTGGCATAGCACCGCATCACTTCTACTGCATTCCTTTAGTCAAAGCAAGACCCAAAGTCAGCCTAGATTCAAGGAGAAGGAAAATAGACTCTATCTCTCGAAGTGAGAAACATGATGGGCATCCAGGTGGGTTATGGGGGAAGGGGAGTGAGGCAGGGTGGGAGAGAACTGATGGCTGCCATTTTTGGAGACTGTCTCCTCAGATCCTATATCAGGGTGTTTCCTTCTCTTGCAAGCTCTACTCCATTTATATTAAAGTGATAAAATGCACTTTAAAACACACAGCTCTAAATAACTTCAGACTCAATTTCACAATACTGCATCCAGATCTGAAACTTCAACCAGAAGCTTATCTCCCACATCCCAGTTCACTTGAATTGGGTTCAACTCAACAGTTATTGAAGACCCATCATAAACAGCACCTAATTTTTAGCTTTTTTCTTTCCTTCCTAGCCACTCCTCTCCCAAACACCCAAGTTGGCTGCCTCTCCTCTTTTGCTGGATCTGCTGCCACATGACACCATGTGCCTAGAGCTTCGCAAGCCTGGCATGTCCTCGTGACTGCTCCCTGCTGCCTCCTTGGAGTACGCCTGAAAAAAGTCTCAAATCTGTCTTGGAATCCTAGACAGATTCATGAACCAGCGGGGGATTCGATTCTGTTTTGTTTTGGCTCATTCTTGGCCATACTTGTTCATTCCTCTGCTATTCTCCGACCTTCACCTCAGGCAAACACTTATTTTTTGCCTTCATCCCAAAGTGAACTTAGCGTTCATTTGTGTGGTATGTTTTCTCTAGTTTCGTGTAGAAATAGGTCTGGAAATCTGATGTATTCAGATATATCAGCCTTACCTCTAAAAGAATATTAGCCTCTTGAGGGAGAATAATATCTGGGCTTAATCAAGATGCTTTCTAGACAAAGCTCTTTTTGACCATTGTGGTCACAAGAGTATTCTAAGGTGCTTGTTAAGTGGTTTTATTGCTCCCTCAAAGCAACAATGGGCTTCGTAATTAAATATATATTTTGAAGGTTTCCTTTATTAGTAGGTACCAGAAAACACTACTGAGCTTAGACTTCAAATTGATTTTACGCTCTGAAACAATAAATTATTGCTGTATGAAGGGTATTGGAGAGATTTTTTTGGTCTCTGTTCCAGAATGAAAAAGATAACCACAAGAAAGGCTTTAGCTTTCATTCTAAAGGCTACACTTTGGGGAGTTAGTTTTACAAGAAGGGGGGGAAAATAACAACAACCCACAGTTGAGAAATTGAGTTGAGGGCTATTGTCTTTTACAGGAAATTCCTGTAAAGGAAACAGGCTTACTCACTCTTTCAACTAAACCCAACCACAAAGCCTCATCTAGTAGAGCAGGTCGGACAGAGAAGTTTAGCTGCTTCGTCGTCAAAGCATTTCCTTCTACTGACAGACATAGGTTAATTCCACTTGCCATGGATGACCATGCGCTTGGCAACATCAATGGCCATTTATAAAATACCAAAGGCTTTCTTTATCTATCCAGGTTTCTTACCATTTCTAAGCCTGTGTGAGTTAAATGGCTGTTGTGTCTTCTCCAGGTGCCTCTCTGGCCAGGGAGAGATAAATTAGGACTCTCTGAAAATGGATGTTCTCACATATCCTTCTTCAGATACAAAAGCCGGCAGATACTGAAATAAGAACACGAAGTTCCTTCCTCTTTTTTTCTGTCCCAAGAACAGGAAATAAAGGTAAGACACAGTACATTTTTTGTCTAGATTTCCTAACCAGAAAATATAAGTTGAGAAAATAGTTTTAATAAATTTTAAAATGATTTACAAACACAATTCTTTTCCTGAAATATTTTAGCATATTTAGCATAACAGAGAAATCTACCTGATGTACTACTGATCTAATTAGCAAAATTTTCATCTCCATATGTATTGCAGTCTTCACTTCTTTAAATAAAAAAATTATATTAGAATTTATTATTTTAAAATAATTATTAAAATATATATAAATTATATTTTATTAATATATTTTATTAAAAATAAATTATTATTATAAAATAACCCATACAATTATTAACTGGTAATTATAAAATAAACCTATCTATAATGTTTGGAGCATTTTGTGGGAATAGTTCTTACAGTAGAGCAATTTAAGAATTTCACTGAATTAGAATGGCCATATTGTGTTGACCGTGAGATCCCTGAAGGAGGACACCTCTCGTTTCATTTTCCGTAATCGCTAGACCATGGAGAATGAAGCTACCGCAGACCACTTGAGAGTCAGAGTCACCGTTGTTGAATTAAGTCCTGTTACTATTATACGAGTGCCACTCTCTCTGAGTACGTGTGTCGTCTGTGTATCGTCACAGCTGATTCTGTGGGAAATTACAGAGCAGTTCACATTCGCCTTTGACGATGAGATTTTCCTTCTTCAGTCAGGGCCTTCCGGTTGATACATTTCCCTCTTTTCCTTCCCCTCTCATCAAAAGCTTTGGTCCGGAAATCTTCATCCTTTGACAAAACAAAAATGGCTTTCAATAAGCAGGTCTGGAAAATGCTTGGGGGAAGGGAATCTTCAGATTCTCAAAGCCACTTTGTTAGGTTCTTGGCATCGCCTTCTGGGAGGGGACAGCACGTTGTGAAACGAAAATCAAAGGCGTTGAGTACATATAAATCCAGATAAGAATTACTCTCCTACTTAAAAGCTGTACTGATTTATATCAAGAGCATTGGCCACGATTTAGAGCAACGGAGGTCTCGTGGTCTCATCTGTAAAATGAGAACTGGAAAGTAAACGAGATGGCAGGGCCCACAGCCCATCATTTCACTCCCATGAACAGCGTCTGCATCCTGGTTTGGCTTATGTGGTCCAGGGCTTCATCAATGACACACTCGTCCCTTGCATGACTTCCTGTGATTCACTGAACGCAATTTGGTAGTGGTGCATTGAAAGGTGTCACCTAGACGTTAGAGGGTCTCAAAGGACCCACACAGAGTGATCCACATAAAGGGTTTCCAGAATCGGGTCATCCTTGTATTGTTCAGTTGTCCATCATCTGACCTGCCTTCCTGAGCTTGATCCTTTGTCCCTGAGCAGAGTTTCCCCAGGGTCCCCTGGGGAGTGCAGTGATGGCCCTGACACCTGTTTGTAATATAGATTCTGATTTATTGAATCCTCAGGGATCCAGAAATCCATAGTGTAACAAGTGTTCCAGGTGATTCTTATAAAGTGGTAATTTGAGAAACATTGACCCGAAGCAAAAATGCAGTTGAGAAAAGCCCCAGACAGCCTGTCCGTTCCATCAGGGCGAGGAAGGGAATTTCTGAGGGCTGGAGACTGCTGGGAGGGGGGAAGGCTATGAGAGCCAATCTGCTATAGGCTTGAACACGGGATCACAGAAATGTGAGGGCTGGAACGGATCTTAGCCATCTTATAATCTGCGGGTTCCCATGTCAGAGAGATTTTTAAAAAATAGATTTCCAGGCTTAACCCAGGAATCTCTGACCCACTAGCTTTCAGATGCAGCAACTACTGATACAGTCCAAAGAATTTATTTTGCAGATAAGAAAACTGACATCCAGAGAGATGTAAAATGACATAATCAGAGTCACACAGCAAATTCATGGTCAAATCCAGATTGATGCACATTTGCCCGGCTCCTCCTGGAGCATGTATTTTTTTCATTTATTTGTACAACAGAAATTGATTACCATTTATGCATCAGGCATTGTCCTTGGCTCTGCAGAGAAGATTTTTGAAAACAGGGTCACTGCTGTTGAGAAGCTCCCAATTTAGTGGGTTTAAGAATAAGGTATATAAAATAATAATTATTATGTGGTGTGGATAAATTATCTACAAATAGTTACTGATTCCCTGTTATTAGCCCAGGCACCGTTCCTGGAGAGAGGCCACAGGGCTGGAAAAGACAAGACTCAGCCCCTGCTTGCCTGGAGCTTATATTCCAGGAGACAGCGAACATTTAATCATGTTTTAAAAAACAATCTTATTTTTTAATTTTTTTCAGACAATGTTGTGTGCTAAGATGAGAACGATATAGAAATGAGTAGTGAGAGCAATGCTTGCTGGCTGGTGCAGTGGTGAGGATGCAGGGAGACGCGTCATTTCCCAGATAGTCCAGCAACGTCTCCCTAAGGAAGAAATCAGATAAGACAGGAGAGAGCCAAATCCTGCAGTTTTTCTTTTTTCACCCAGTGCTTTGGAGTTGGGTCTTTATTTCCTGGGTGCTGGGACCCGGTGAAGTTGGTAGCATGAGAACCGCATGCTCAGGCTTGCTTTTTAGGAAGCAAGAGGGAAACTGGAGGCTGGCAGATGGCTGTTTAGGGGCCTTAAGGGAAAAGGAAAGGAAAGCGAGGGGGCGGGGAACACAACATCTGCTCGTCCCGCCTCCTTCCTTCAGTGCAGTCTCTGCAAGAAGCATCGTCACCGATGGGAAGAAATAATGCCACCCTCCGGCTCACCAGGTGCCCGCCTCCACTCCAGGGATGGCCATGGCAGTAGCCAGGTGGCGAAGGCCTGTTGCCGGCCCCCAAGTCTGCCCACGGTCAGGGCTTGCAGAGCTGGGCCCCGCCGCCCCTACCCGGTCCGCGCCCCGAGCCTGTCTGCGGTTCCGCCCCTCCGCGCCTCCGCCGAGAAGCCCTCCAGCAGCTCCCTCCTCCCGCCACACAGAGGAACCCCTGCTTCTCTGCCGACTTCTCACGATATGATTCTGCTCAGAGCTCTCCCGTCTTCGGCAAAGAATCCAACACTGGATCCGCGTGGCACAGCGCCTCGTTTAGAAAGAGCAGCTCTCCCTCACCCCCCAGTTTCACCCCCCAGCCCCTCTCCACCCGACCCTGCCGGACTCCCCAGGAGCCTCTACCTTAACCTCTAGTCTCTGCTTTAAACTTGCTCTGCGCTTCCCGACAGGGCCGCCTCTGTGGTCAGGTGCCTTTTCTTCCTTTTGGATGTGTCATTCTGAATTTCCCGTGGCCGCCGACCCACGCTCAGACGCTGTGTTCCTCGCGCTCCGGCGCCCCCGTCTCCAGCTGCAGACGCTCCTGCGCCGGGAACGCGCTCCCGCCCCGCGCCCCTCCCGGCGCCTCCCTCACTTCCAGCCTCGGACGCCTCCAGGCCGCTGAGATCTTCCCGCTGGATTCCCAAGGACACCTGGAGCTCCGTGCTTCTGTTTTCAGGACAAAGATACTTAATTTGCAAGTATTAAAATTACACTGCCTCCTCTGGCCTCCAAAGAGGAGATATTGTGTTTGGAGGCATGGTGTGTGGGGGCTGGAAAATGGTTGGAGACGAATTTTTGAAAAGACGGAGAGACGTGGAAAGAAAGATCCTGGGAAAGGTGGGGGGGGGAGGTTAGGAATGGCCAGAGAGGGCAGGAAGGGGTGAGGAGAAGAGCTTGCTTGACTGGTTAGATATGAAGACGGGGGTGGGGGGAGAGGGGAGAGGTGGAGAGATTTGACAGCTGTCTAAAAGGGATGTTGTGGGTAAAGGATTTTTAAAGGGGATTTTTAGGGCGTTTTACATATGATATTCAATGAGCCTCCTTTTTCGTCTCTCCCTCCCTCCCTACATCCCTTCCTTTCTTCGCTCCATCCCTCCTTCCTTCCTTCGCTCTTTATTTGATTTTTTTTTTCCGTTATCACTGCGCCTGCAGCTTTGCCTCCTCCCTTGCAGCTTGCTGTGACTGTCTGCGTGCTGCGCTCTCGCTCTGAGGCTCTTAAGGACGGGAACTGTGTCATTCCTTTTGGCTGCCCTAAACCTCGTGAAAGAACCTGACACAGTATGGCCATTTTAGGGGAAATTTAGCCAAAGTTCAGGGGAAATTCCCTTATTCCTATAACCCTCAAAGGTAGTACCTGGGCTCTTTTTTTATGTTAGTGATAATCGTTCAGAACTCTAAGTGGCACCGACAAACTGTTCTACAGACAAGTACTTTAACTTTTTGCTTTGAACAAAATTAAATAATAATCAAATATAACCCCCATCTCCAGTCTCCTCATCTCTCATCTCTCAAAAGGGGCGCGACAGTTCTGAGGGTCCCACAGCCAGGTGGGAGGGGCCCCGGGTGCATCCTCACCCAGCTTCTCTCTCCAGGGGAACTTGCTCCCCCTTTACACTTCAGACTGGGCAGTGACGTCATCCACTGACAACTTTCCCTTTCTCCTTTGGGGCCTGGAGAGACAGGCGTCCTTTACTCTCTGATGCCTATTGCAAAACTAGCAACATGAAGACATCCTTAAATTGTACAACGTCTATGCGTTGTCTCTAGCTTCCCTGGCTGTGAAATATGTGACATTCTCCTTGACCTTGGGTCATCTTTTCACAAAAACTTTCACTTAACTGCGTATAAATTACTCATGGAGATTTACATAGTAGATGAGAAAATTGGGACATAAAAAAAGGAAAAAAATGTCACAAAAGAACACATTGCACAGCACCTGGAAAGCTGTGAGCGTGTAATGCTCTCTTTCCTTTAGATATGTAAGAAATAACACCCACGGAGAGACTGCGCCAAATGATTTAGAGGACCCCCACACAACGGGGGCACGGGGAGCCCCCTCAGAGTTTCCTGTGTGACTTGCATTTTGATGGTTGGTTCCGATTTCTCCGTTTCCCATTTCTTGATTGACAGAAATGAAGAGGGCTCTCAATGCACAGCCTGAACCACAGTGGACCCTCTGCAGCAGGACTGACCTACTGAAGTAATGAAAGGACAGAGGGAGAACAATGCTTTGTTTGGGCTGGATATTTCTTTGGCTTGTGTCAGGAGAGAGAATTAAAGGATTTAATATTTCAGGTAGGGGGTTTCGCTTTTCATGTTGAACTGTGAGTCTTGTGGTCAAAGTTTGAAGTGCCAGATAATTTGATATTGCAGCAGCATAACATACTATGACATGACATTTCCTTTCTGCTGTTGCAATGATTGGGATGGAAAGCTCTCAGCTGTACCAAGGGCTGATGCCAATCCAGTTACCATAGCTGGGAGCAGCTGAAGGGGAACGAACAGTAGCTCAGTCATCTCTGACAGGGAGGAGGAAGGACAAACAAAGGAGCTGAATCTCTTGTTAAATTGAGTACCATTGTAGAGATAAGTTCGAGTTTCATGTTCTAATTTATTTCTGTGTTGCTTGGCTTTTTTTGTGGTTTTCAGATTGCTCCACCAAAAGACGCATTTGGACATACCAAGCAGGGAGTGAGGAGAAGTTTGTCTTGTTTTGTGATTTGCCAGAGCCCCAGAAATCCCATTTCTTCCACAGAAGTCAACTTTCACCAATGCAAGTCCCGCAGCATGTACCCTGCAATGGAAGCAAGGACCTGTCCGATGTCCAGTGGTTCCTCCAATCTCCAAGTGGAGATGCATTGGGGGAAATTACGACAAACTATCCTCACCTCATCCAGAACAAGAACGCCCTTCAGTTTTTGACCATAGGGATGAAGGATGCCGGGTCATATATTTGTAGGCCCAGGATTAGGTAGGTTCTAAATTCTTTCCTCTCTGAAAATATTTCCAAATCCTATATTATCTGGATACAATATCTGTCTTCACTGGACCTCATTAACTCTCCTAGGAACCCCCAGGATGAGGCCTCTTGTATTGAGATCGTCTTAGAAGTTAAACCCCAGAAAAATACATCCTGTGTGGACTCCAGACCACATAAGCAGTACCTTCTTCTGGGTAGCATTGATTCGATTTATTGCCCCAGTCTTGGCTGTCAGAATGGTACACAAAGTCCAGAGGTGACCTGGTACCAGGTAAGGATGACTTCTCTGAAATTGATCCGAGAGTATTGTTTCTATGGTAACATCTCTGTAGTGCCTTTACAGCCATGTAGGTTTGAGACTGTGAGGTCTAGACTTCCCAAAGGTTGGCTCCATTCCCAGGAAGGCCTGACTTTCTAAAAATGCTCTCATTCCCCAGGTAGCCACAGAGTTATCAAAATTCCGATAGTAGAACCATCCTTTCGATAATGTACCAATGCCAGAAAAATTCTAAAATTCAAGTGTATTATACATGAGGTAAGACATAATCTTCCTAACATCTGCAGAAGGCCAGATTAATTCATTTCAAACTGTGGTTGGAAAACCATGGGCATTGCTGAGGGGAAGAGAACACAGAAGTAAGTTTTGCAGGATCTATGAAGGGAATAGGAGACTGAGATATTTTCCAAAGAGAGCACATCTGGGAGGAAAGTCTCGGCCAGCCCAGGGTGGCATGGGATGACAGGTGTCTTGCTCAGACGAGGGGGAAAGAGGGATTACAGGGCCCAAGAGAAAAAGGGAAGAGGGACAAGAGAAAGCAAGTTTCATAATGATGTTTCCACCACATGTGAGTAAGCTTTCATAACAAAATCTCCTCATATTTTCATCATTTTTTACAGTTTTCCCAAGCACTAGCTTATATATGATTGCTGCTTAAACATCTCCTCCAAGGTAGCCTATGTCAGATGAACCCAGGGCAGCAGAATCTGGAAACAGTTTAAGTTGCCTCCTATTAATTGCAGTAATTTTTTGAAGTCCAATATTTAGTCTTAAAAGTTCAAGCAAAATTTTAAATTTGACTTCATGATATATCTGCTTGTTAGCATACAAACATCATTTCATATTGACACTGATTAAAGTCAAGAGGGTGAGCCACATTTTTCCAGTAGCTTAACATACTCCAAGATACAACAATTAGAGACCCCTGCGTTCCCAATCACTGTGGTGTGAGAAGCTGTTCTCTTGCTTGATTAGATTATCTTAGGACTCCTTGATGTTATGTGGGCAGATTCTCTTATCTCTGTTATGGAAATAGACATACAAAGAGGGTGGGTGATGTGCTCAGGGACTCACATTTGTATTTTAGAGTGATACTGGCCTCAATAAAACACTAATTTAAGAAACACGTTAATTTCATAAACTCTAAAATGAGGTTAATAAGCATCAACAGTGGTTCTCTTTATTATTTTCAGTTCTCTCTCAAGAACAAAACTTCCCTTGGTTCAAAAGTATCTGTGATTCGGAACAGCTTTCCTCTCACCATGTCCAGAATCACTGTTCCTAGATCAGTAAAGCAGATTTGGCCCCAGTTATTGAAGACAAAAATGCTTTTGAACTTCCACTGGTTGTATACCTGAAATGAAAGCTGTTTTCACTCCCAGGTAAATGCAGCTCACACAGTAGTTGCCAGCCCTCTGCATAAATTGCTTGTGTGCGCTAAACCCTAAAGCTCTATGGCATTCACAAAAGGAAGCTTTGTTTCACTTCCCCGGAGCCTCAGCTACAAATGTCAGGGTGTGTTTCGTGGTGAACAGAGAGCTGTCCCCCAAGTATGGTAACGATGGATGTAGTTAGACTTGCACCTTCTGACACAGATTTGGACAAATCAAGGCTTAGGTTATGTTTTCATGAATTGCACGTGTGTGTGCACCTGTGCATACACACACACACATACACACACACATCTGTATATACACACAGTAACCTGGAGGTCACAGATCTCACGGAGGTAGCATATCACTAAAAGTGATGACATTGGGCAGGAAATCACAGCCAAGGCCCCTTTCCTTCATGCTAAACCCAACACACTTGGGTGAGTAGGGTCACAACTTAGTTCTCGCACAACAGATGAAACTAAAACTGGCTGATAGATGGAAATAGTTTCGAATGAAACTTCTGGTCAAGGATAGAGCCACCAGATGAGTAGAGAGTCCAGCTGAAATAAATTCACGGGCTAGGGGTCTATGGAGGATTCCAAAATATTTTCAGTAGACAAATCAAAACCTTAGACTTGGATATTGTTAATTAAAATATTTAACAACTGAGAAGTCAGAGTTAAAATAAGTTATATTATTTATTCTAAGAACATTTTCTTTATAATTTCCTAATTTATAAAAATATAATGGAAACTAGCTTTGCCATAAACAGACTTCTGTAAATAAATTATAATTACATTTAATGAAATGGCATTTTATGATCTTTAAGGAAATCTTTAACATGAGGTAAAGTTTTAAGGGAGGACAGTGGGAGAGGCTCTTCTTGAATGACCAAGGCACCAAGATATGGCTGTAAGGGACACTGCTGTGACCTCCTGCCAGTAAGACCTGTGCCCTGAATAGTTTCTCCATTGGTGGTTGAAGACAACCACCCTCATATGTCTCCTTCACTTGCCACGACGTTGACGTCGCTGCTCGGTTGTTTCCGAGCTCTGTGTGCCATGGAATTTTCACACATCTCTGCCACTTCTCCTTCTCATTTCCTTTTGGCCTAGATTTCATAGTAACTGGAGCCTGTTGGCGTTCTCTGAACTTAGTGTCATGGAGAACTAGTGAGCATGGTGAGACTGGCTAGACCCAAAGATTAAATGAACTCAAATAAGAAAAAGTAAAGATAATTCAGATTCGATTTTTGAAACCTGTTCCATTGTCTTCACTCTGAACACTTTGGATCTCTCATAATCCTGGGGAACTTCTTAACATCTGCTGAACACAACATTCCACATATTGTCTGAAGCTGAGAAATTATTTCCTTCCTTGTTCTGCACAAATTCTTAATGCAGTCTATAATTGTATTACTTTTCGGTCAGCCCCAGCAGATGGTTGATTCATTCTGAGTCGGCGGGTTGGTCATTTTCACAGTAGCTGTGATTAGGCCAGTTTTCTCTATTTTGAGCTAATCAAGTAGAATTTGTACACTTATTCGTGATTTTACATTTTTTCAGTTAAATTCTAATTTGTTCTAATTTGTTGCATGTATCAGAGATTGGAATTCTGATTTGGAAATTCAACATATTAGCCAACCCTTCCAGATCTGTGAGACCCATAGAAAGGAGAAGCATGTGTGACACATCTTCATCAAGCCTCTAGTAAAAATATTGAACAGGCTCGCACCTAGGACAGGTTTCCACCTGTTGACTCCAGAGGGCTCTTTCTCGTTATGTAGGGTTCATTAACCCACAGCTTGGAGGGTATGGCTGCTCAATTAACTACAGGGTGCCCAGGTGGCCAATCATTCAGCCCAAATTAATCTGTTTTGTTTAACAAGGAGATCATGAAAGTATTTTCCAAATGACTCACTATAGGATATTCCTCCGAGCCATGGACGGAAATGAGATGACTTGGGCATGATGGTTGTTAATGAATGTGAGCTGACTGATATTAAGCAACACTTCCTCTTCTAAGTGTTCATAAACCATCTGCTTTGTAACTCATTCAAGAGTTTGGGTATGGGTTGACATCTAGTCCATAAATCTATTAGTTCCACGATGTATTTTTCCCACATTCATCTATAAGTAGAATGTTGTCGGTTGATGATTGGGACAAGAGTCTATGCAGCTACACTTAGCCAGAAGGAGTGGCATGGGTAACAGAAAAATGGAAGGAATATTCCATGAATGGTGACTGGTTCAGCAAGGCAGGAGCTCGAGTCCTTGAGAGGTGTAGTTAGAGTTAGAGCTGGAAATAAAAACAGTGGTTGGGTTATGGGGACATTGGGACCCTGTTGATGAGTTTGTACTTTACAAGTGTGAGTCCCAATCTGGGGAAATAGCAGTGGGAAGAGAAAGAAGGTAGCAGAGGCTAGTGATAAATTCAAGGGATAAAATAAAAGATGAAATGCTTTGAGTGTGGAGTGTGAAAGAGATGTGAAAGTAATATTTTGGGTCTTTCTGGCTCAAAAGTTGTAAACAGCATTGATCAAGTAGGGGAATGTAGAGGTTAATTTCAAATAGGGGTGGAAGGGAGGTGATGTGCAGATCTGGACATGAGTCCATGAGGGAGAACATTAAAGTGGACCTGAAAATCTGGCATCCAAGAGGGAGGGCAGGGCTCGAGATGTATCATGAGACTAGAGTGAAGCCCAGGGAGTAGCCCCACTGTATCGCACAACTCCAGGGAGCCTCACCCTCATAGAATCCTATAGAATACATATGGTGCTCCTGGGAGTGGCAGTACTGCCACAAGAGCTTGACAATATTATGGTACAATATAATAATTGCCCTAAGTTGTATGAACTTTTCTTTGTTTTTCTCTTTGCTTCATACATACCTTTCCAAGTCCTTCTTAGTCTCCTTAGCTTTTTTTTTTGCATGCCTCTATTCCTTCTAGGACTTAATTCATACTGGTTCACACTGATGGATGTTCCTTCTTCTATATTTTCTTCATGACTGTTTCAAATCTGAGCAAAACAAGGAAATCACTGTGCAGCCACATTAGCCTCTCCATCTCCTACTAGGATCTTTTGTGATTATAGTATTAGAATTTGCCCTTCCTTCTGGGCACGCAGTGCTTCTTCCTTATCTCCTTTCTTAGATGTTGCCTTTGAGTTCCATCTCATAAAGTCTTAGTGATTCATATTAAGGCATACTTATTTCTTTATGAAAAAACAAAAATCTGGTCCACTTTATTACCCATCCTCCACAGTGGCTCAGCTGAAATCATAGCTATCATATGCGATTCATTTCATACCTCCACTTCAAATTCTGTTCTTTGTATGTTACCACTGTGTTTTCTAAGGTTTTGTCTCTGAATTCTGCCCCCATGATCTTCAATCTCCTTTGGATGGTGTCTTGATCATTGAGATTACCTGACATGTGTTTAACCTCATCTGTCCTGACCTTGTGGCCTTATTTTACTTCTGACCTATAGCCATCCTCTCTGATCAGCTCTGGTCCTTGCCAACCTACAGGAAATTTCTTCTTGGGCCACAGGAACCAAACCAGAGACTTGGAGTAGAGGAATACCTGCTTCCGCCAGAAAGCAGACAAAGTGGAAGAGGAAATTCTTCAATCAGAACATGAAACTGAGAGTCAGAAAAATTTAGTTTGATTCTCAGTCCTGTCACTTAATTGCTCTGTGATATGGGGCAAAGCACTTAAAATTCAGAGCCTCAGTTTTCTTATCTATAAAATGGAAGAAGTACAATCTGCCCAAACCAAGTCTGAGAATTCTTTACATGATCATGTGATAGAGTACACACGAAAGACTTTTGTAATCTGTATGGAAAACATATTAATATTATTCTGTTATTTTTGTTTTTTATGTTTTTCCTTTCAACCACAAGGGTGAGAGATGTACTCCTGTTACCCCCAGTTGGAAATCAGAAGGCCATTTGCTATAGAAACATTATTATACCTGGAGGTTTTTAGCTACAGGATTATTGGGACAATGCATAGTTATTGAACTCCTACTACATTCTAGTCCCTAGTGATTATGCAGGCTTTGATTGAAAAAAGTGAGTATGGTAGGCTTTGAATAAATTTACAGGAACTTCCTCTCTAGTTGACAGTCGTTTCTCTAAAAGTGCCTGACCGTGTGACTCTTACACTGTAAAAATTCTCTTTTAATTGTATATTCTTTCTTTTTTTCACTCATCATTTACAGAGACCTTCCCATCACTGGCCAGCTTACTATATAGTGCAGACACAAAAGATCAAACACATTCTATATGCATCAAGCCTTCCACCTTGGCTTTCAGGATGAGCCCCTGTTCTCTTCTCCAAGTTCTTATTTCACTTGTTTTGTTTCCTATATACACATTTTACATCCAATGTTCCTGAAATGGTACTTACGTCCCATTGATTGATTCCCATATATTCTTCGAGGCTCTGCTTAGACTTGAGGGCACCTCTCTGTTTCCTGAGAGCTGGGGTCTGCCAAGCACCCCCTGCACACTCTACTATGCACCAGTCTTGTCCACTACCTGGGACAGGCTCTCCCCACCTGGTTAGGCAGAGCACTCACTGAAAGAGGAAGCCATGTTTCCTCCTGTGAGCATGTCCTGGACCAGAGGACTTGGTAGAAAGGCTACTCTCAACAACTACGGAGAAACACATAATCGCTACAAAAGGGATACTTGCAAAAATGGAGATCCGTGCTCAGTGATCTGGGAGTGTGAAGTGACTGATGCTGCTTGGAGAGCACCTGAAGGCTTATTTCCATAAGAGGCACCTCCTGAGTTGCGGTTGAAGGTTGAGAGGCAGCGTGCCAAATGGGAAAATGCGGGAGGAGATGTGCACAAATGCGCAGATGAGGCAATAACATGTTTTTTTTTTTTAGGAATGGCAAGTGGGTACAGGGCAGTAGCAGGAAACAAGATTGGGAAGCAATAGCAAGATCAGACCACAAAGAATTTTAAACTTTATCCTAAAAGAGAAAGGGAGTCATTGATAGATTCTAAGTAAGGGAGAGATGTGTTCATAATTGTATTTTAGTGACTATGTGTCCACTGAGTTAAATAATTGTTTCTCAATCTTGAGTCATTTTTTCATAATATTTATGTACAACCTTTTTGATTATTCACATAATATTTTAATATTTTATTACGATTAAATTCCCTTAAAGAGGAAACTATATTACCATGGTACCTGTGAAATCTATGTCAGCCTCCCCAATAATGTAAATATAAATACTATATCTGTATGTTTGTGTGTATGTGAATGTTTAAAGTCATTTACATACCAGCTATTTAGAAAACTATGAGTTTTCTGGAATACTCTCAGGGGCCTGAACCACTCTCTGGAAAATACTGGGTTAAATAGCTTCTTGGGCTGATAAGGTTTGGCACCCTGTCTTCATGCATAATGTAATTGTATTAGAAAATGCTTCTCATTTCAAATAAGAAACTTACAAATAAAGTTTTTTGAACACAATCTCTTAACAGCTTTGAAATGACCTCATCTCAGACTGACCTCCCTCACTGGTTCAAACTGTGCAAGTTTTCTATAGGTGCAATTAATATTAACAAAAATTCTCTGGTTAAAATGTTATTTAAATTTTCTTTTCTCTTGGATTAGAATGGAAGTCTACTCTCTGATAAAAGGAGCAACCCCCTCACAGTGGTTGAGGTTTTTGTCCATCACGGAGGCACGTATGTATGCGATTACACTCAGTCGGACAACGCAAGCTCGTGGACAGTCAGAGCTGTTGTTCAAGTGCAAACTATCGGTAAGTTGCCACACTCAATGGGATAACACAAGCTCATGGGCAGTCAGAACTGCTGGTCAAGTGCAAACCATTGGAATGCTTTCCGATTTGGACCCCAGTTAAAATTATCTTCCCTTCTGACTTTGTGGCTTTTTGCTCCTTTTAGGAAAAATATTGTAGTCATACCAGAGTAGTCATGTAGAGCCTTGACTATGGACAAACATCCCTTTCCCATCAACCCAGATTCCATCTCCAGTGAAAGCCTGGCTCTGTACTGTGCTGAAGCTGTCACACCTTGGATTTTCCGTGCATGGGTCCCTGTGTTTTTTTTTTTTTTTTTTTTTAATCTTCATTTTATTGAGATATATTCACATACCACGCAGTCATACAAAACAAATCGTACTTTCGATTGTTTACAGTACCATTACATAGTGGTACATTCATCACCCAAATCAATCCCTGACACCTTCATTAGCACACACACAAAAATAACAAGAATAATAATTAGAGTGAAAAAGAGCAATTGAAGTAAAAAAGAACACTGGGTACCTTTGTCTGTTTGTTTCCTTCCCCTATTTTTCTACTCATCCATCCCTAAACTAGACAAAGTGGAGTGTGGTCCTTATGGCTTTCCCAATCCCATTGTCACCCCTCATAAGCTACATTTTTATACAACTGTCTTCGAGATTCATGGGTTCTGGGTTGTAGTTTGATAGTTTCAGGTATCCACCACCAGCTACCCCAATTCTTTAGAACCTAAAAAGGGTTGTCTAAAGTGTGCATAAGAGTGCCCACCAGAGTGACCTCTCGGCTCCTTTTGGAATCTCTCTGCCACTGAAGCTTATTTCATTTCCTTTCACATCCCCCTTTTGGTCAAGAAGATGTTCTCCGTCCCACGATGCCAGGTCTACATTCCTCCCCGGGAGTCGTATTCCACGTTGCCAGGGAGATTCACTCCCCTGGGTGTCTGATCCCACGTAGGGGGGAGGGCAGTGATTTCACCTTTCAAGTTGTCTTAGCTAGAGAGACAGGGCCACATCTGAGCAACAAAGAGGCATTCGGGAGGAGGCTCTTAGGCACAACCATAGGGAGGCCTAGCCTCTCCTTTGCAGCAACCGTCTTCCCAAGGGTAAAACCTGTGGTAGAGGGCTCAACCCATCAAACCACCAGTCCCCTATGTCTGTGGTCATGTTAGCAACCATGGAGGTGGGGTAGGCGAATACCCCTGCATTCTCCACAGGTTCCTCAAGGGGGCACTACATCTTTTTTTTTTCCTTGTTTTTCTTTTTTTTTTTTTTTTTTTTAACTTTCCCTTCTTTTTTAAATCAACTGTATGAAAAAAAAGTTAAAAAGAAAACAAACATGCAATAAAAGAACATTTCAAAGAGACCATAACAAGGGAGTAAGAAAAAGACAACTAACCTAAAATAACTGCTTAACTTCCAACATGTTCCTACTTTACCCCAAGAAAGTTACCTAATATAGCAACATTTCTGTGAACTTGCTCCTACTATATCCATCAGAAATTAACAGACCATAGTCATTCCTGGGCATCCCCAGAACGTTAAATAGCTTATCTGTTCTTCTTGGATTATTGTTCCCCCTTCCTTAATTGCTCTCTATTGCTAGTTCCCCTACATTCTACATTATAAACCATTTGTTTTACGTTTTTCAAAGTTCACATTAGTGGTAGCATATAATATTTCTCTTTTTGTGCCTGGCTTATTTCGCTCAGCATTATGTCTTCAAGGTTCATCCATGTTGTCATATGTTTCACGAGATCGTTCCTTCTTACTGCCGCGTAGTATTCCATTGTGTGTATATACCACATTTTATTTATCCACTCATCTGTTGAAGGACATTTGGGTTGTTTCCATCTCTTGGCAATTGTGAATAATGCTGCTATGAACATTGGCGTGCAGATATCTGTTCGTGTCACTGCTTTCCGACCTTCCGGGTATATACCGAGAAGTGCAATCGCTGGATCGAATGGTAACTCTATATCTAGTTTTCTAAGGAACTGCCAGACTGACTTCCAGAGTGGCTGAACCATTATACAGTCCCACCAACAATGAATAAGAGTTCCAATTTCTCCACATCCCCTCCAGCATTTGTAGTTTCCTGTTTGTTTAATGGCAGCCATTCTAACCGGTGTTAGATGGTATCTCATTGTGGTCTTAATTTGCATCTCTCTAATAGCTAGTGAAGCTGAACATTTTTTCATGTGTTTCTTGGCCATTTGTATTTCCTCTTCAGAGAACTGTCTTTTCATATCTTTTGCCCATTTTATAATTGGGCCGACTGTACTATTGTCATTGAGTTGTAGGATTTCTTTATATATGCAAGATATCAGTCTTTTGTCAGATACATGGTTTCCAAAAATTTTTTCCCATTGAGTTGGCTGCCTCTTTACCTTTTTGAGAAATTCCTTTGAGGTGCAGAAACTTGTAAGCTTGAGGAGTTCCCATTTATCTATTTTCTCTTTTGTTGCTTGTGCTTTGGGTGTAAAGTCTAGGAAGTGGCCGCCTAATACAAGGTCTTGAAGATGTTTTCCTACATTATCTTTTAGGAGTTTTATGGTACTTTCTTTTATATTGAGATCTTTGGTCCATTTTGAGTTAATTTTTGTGTAGGGGGTGAGGTAGGGGTCCTCTTTCATTCTTTTGGATATGGTTATCCAACTCTCCCAGCCCCATTTGTTGAAAAGACCATTATGACTCAGTTCAGTGACTTTGGGGGCCTTATCAAAGATCAGTCGGCCATAGATCTCAGGGTCTATCTCCGAATTCTCAATTCGATTCCATTGATCTATATGTCTATCTTTGTGCCAGTACCATGCTGTTTTGGCAACTGTGGCTTTATAATAAGCTTCAAAGTCAGGGAGTGTAAGTCCTCCCACTTCATTTTTCTTTTTTAGAGTGTCTTTAGCAATTTGAGGCATCTTCCCTTTCCAAATAAATTTGATAACTAGCTTTTCCAAGTCTGCAAAGTAGGTTGTTGGAATTTTGATTGGGATTGCATTGAATCTGTAGATGAGTTTGGGTAGAATTGACATCTTAATGACATTTAGTCTTCCTATCCATGAACATGGAATATTTTTCCATCTTTTAAGGTCCCCTTCTATTTCTTTTAGTAGAGTTATGTAGTTTTCTTTGTATAGGTCTTTTACATCTTTGGTTAAGTTTATTCCTAGGTACTTGATTTTTTTAGTTGCTATTGAAAAGGGTATCTTTTTCTTGAGTGTCTCTTCAGTTTGTTCATTTCTAGCATATAGAAACATTACTGACTTATGTGCATTAACCTTGTATCCCGCTACTTTGCTAAATTTGTTTATTAGCTCTAGTAGCTGTATCGTTGATTTCTCAGGGTTTTCTAGATATAAGATCATATCATCTGCAAACAATGACAGTTTTACTTCTTCTTTTCCAATTTGGATGCCTTTTATTTCTTTGTCTTGCCGGATTGCCCTGGCTAGCACTTCCAGCACAATGTTGAATAACAGTGGTGACAGCGGGCATCCTTGTCTTGTTCCTGATCTTAGAGGGAAAGCTTTCAGTCTCTCACCATTGAGTACTATGCTGGCTGTGGGTTTTTCATATATGCTCTTTATCATGTTGAGGAAGTTTCCTTCAATTCCTACCTTTTGAAGTGTTTTTATCAAAAAGGAATGTTGGATTTTGTCAAATGCTTTTTCAGCATCTATTGAGATGATCAATTGATTTTTCCCTTTTGACTTGTTAATGTGTTGTAATACATTGATTGATTTTCTTATGTTGAACCATCCTTGCATGCCTGGAATAAACCCCACTTGGTCATGGTGTATGATTTTTTTAATGTGTCTTTGGATTCGATTTGCAAGTATTTTGTTGAGGATTTTTGCATCTATATTCATTAGAGAGATTGGCCGGTAGTTTTCCTTTTTTGTAGCATCTTTGCCTGGTTTTGGTATTAGATTGATGTTAGCTTCATAAAATGAGTTAGGCAATGTTCCATTTTCTTCAATGTTTTGAAAGAGTTTGAGTAAGATTGGTGTCAGTTCTTTCTGGAAAGTTTGGTAGAATTCCCCTGTGAAGCCATCTGGCCCTGGGCATTTATTTGTGGGAAGATTTTTGATGACTGATTGGATCTCTTTGCTTGTGATGGGTTGGTTGAGGTCTTCTATTTCTTCTCTGGTCAGTCTAGGTTGTTCATATGTTTCCAGGAAATTGTCCATTTCCTCTACATTATCCAGTTTGTTGCCATACAGTTGTTCATAGTATCCTCTTATAATTTTTTTAATTTCTTCAGGATCTGCAGTTATGTCACCTTTTTCATTCATTATTTTGTTGATATGGGTCTTCTCTCTTTTTGGTTTTGTCAGTCTAGCTAGGGGCTTGTCAATCTTGTTGATCTTCTCAAAGAACCAACTTTTGGTGATATTTATCCTCTCTATTGGTTTTTTGTTCTCTATGTCATTTATTTCTGCTTTAATCCTTGTTATTTCTTTTCTTGTACTTGGTTTAGGATTGGTTTGCTGTTCATTTTCTAGCTTCTTCAGTTGATCCATTAGTTCTTTGATTTTGGCTCTTTCTTCCTTTTTAATATATGCGTTTAGTGCTATAAATTTCCCCCTTAGCACTGCTTTTGCTGCATCCCATAGATTTTGGTATGTTGTGTTCTCATTTTCATTCGTCTCTATATATTTAGCAATTTCTCTTGCTATTTCTTCTTTAACCCACTGATTGTTTAGGAGTGTGTTGTTTAACCTCCAGGTATTTGTGAATTTTCTAAGTCTCTGATGGTTATTGACTTCTAATTGTATTCCATTGTGGTCAGAGAATGTGCTTTGAATAATTTCAATCTTTTTAAATTTATTGAGGCTTGTTTTATGTCCCAGCATATGATCTATTCTGGAGAAAGTTCCATGAGCACTAGAAAAGTATGTGTATCCTGGTGATTTGGGATGTAATGTCTTGTATATGTCTGTTAAATCTAATTCATTTATCAGATTGTTTAGGTTTTCAGTTTCCTTATTGGTCTTCTGTCTGGTTGATCTATCTATAGGAGAGAGTGATGTGTTGAAGTCTCTCACAATTATTGTGGAAACATCAATTGCTTCCTTTAGTTTTGCCAGTGTTTCTCTCATGTATTTTGTGGCACCTTGATTGGGTACATAGACATTTACAATTGTTATTTCTTCTTGCTGAATTGCCCCTTTTATTAGTATGTAGTGGCCTTCTTTGTCTCTCAAAACATCCCTGCATTTGAAGTCTATTTTATCTGAGATTAATATTGCTACACCTGCTTTCTTTTGGCTGTAGCTTGCATGAAATATTTTTTTCCATCCTTTCACTTTCAGTTCCTTTGTGTCCCTGTGTCTAAGATGAGTCTCTTGTATGCAACATATTGATGGTTCATTTTTTTTGATCCATTCTGCGAATCTATATCTTTTAATTGGGGAGTTTAATCCATTTACATTCAACGTTATAACCGTGAAGGCATTTCTTGAATCAGCCATCTTTTCCTTTGGTTTATGTTTGTCATATTTTTCCCCTCTGTCTATTAATATCCTTTATTGTACCCATACCGAATCTCTTTAGTACTGAACCTTTCTCCAAGTCTCTCTGTCCTTTCTTTGTTTCTCTGTCTGTAGGGCTCCCTTTAGTATCTCCAGTAGGGCAGGTCTCTTGTTAGCATATTCTCTCAGCATTTGTTTGTCTGTGAAAAATTTAAGCTCTCCCTCAAATTTGAAGGAGAGCTTTGCTGGATAAAGTATTCTTGGCTGGAAATTTTTCTCACTCAGAATTTAAAATACATCGTGCCACTGCCTTCTCGCCTCCATGGTGGCTGCTGAGTAGTCACTACTTAGTCTTATGCTGTTTCCTTTGTATGTGGTCAATTGCTTTTCTCTTGCTGCTTTCAGAACTTGCTCCTTCTCTTCTGTGTTTGACAGTGTGATCAGTATATGTCTCGGAGTGGGTTTATTTGGATTTATTCTATTTGGGGTTCGCTGAGCATTTATGATTTGTGTATTTATGTTGTTTAGAAGATTTGGGAAGTTTTCCCCAACAATTTCTTTGAATACTCTTCCTAGACCTTTACCCTTTTCTTCCCCTTCTGGGACACCAATGAGTCTTATATTTGGACGTTTCATATTATCTATCATATCCCTGAGGTCCATTTCGATTTTTTCAATTTTTTTTCCCGTTCTTTCTTTTATGCTTTCATTTTCCATTCTGTCATCTTCGAGGTCACTGATTCATTGTTCAACTTCCTCTAGTCTTGTACTATGAGTGTCCAGAATCTTTTTAATTTGGTCAACAGTTTCTTTAATTTCCATAAGATCATCCATTTTTTTATTTAGTCTTGCAATGTCTTCTTTATGCTCTTCTAGGGTCTTCTTGATTTCCTTTGTCTCCCGTACTATGGTCTCATTGTTCATCTTTAGTTCTTTGAGTAGCTGCTCTAGGTGCTGTGTCTCTTCTGGTCTTCTGATTTGGGTGCTTGGGCTTGGGTTATCCATATCGTCTGGTTTTTTCATATGCTTTATAATTTTCTGTTGTTTTTGGCCTCTTGGCATTTGCTGAACTTGATAGGGTTCTTTTAGGATTTGTAGACCAATTGAAGTCCTTATCTCTAATTTATCAGATCTACAGCTTCGTGGAGTACACTTTCTCTAACTAACCAGCAGGTGGCGTCCACAAGCCACCTGTTCTCCACAAGCCAGTTCTCCCCTGCTTAGCCTTTTTGGTGAGTGGGGGAGTGAGTCTTGTGGGGTCCAATTGGTGTACCAAGCTTGCGTGTGTAGTTGGTGTTGCCTGCCCTGTATATGGGGCGTGTTTCTGGGCAGTCAGGGAGGGGGGGGTGGCTCTAACAATCAAATCTCCCTGGTGATCCTAGAGTTTTAAGGCAGCTGCAATAGTCTAATCCTTCAGTTCAGTCCTGCCACAGTTTGTCTCTGCCACTGACCCACAAGTCCTTGGTATTGGCGTATGGCTCCTGAGACTTGCAAGTGGGCCCCTCTTCCAGGCCGTGCACCCCCTGGTCCTCTGTTGAGGGATGACTGTGCTATGTCACAGGTGAGTGCCGTCCCCCCAGGGCAGTTCTGGGCTGCTGGGCTGTGTAGGGAGGCTCCCAGTCTGCTGAAATGATGGCTGAATGGGGCTTTGTTAATTCACACTGCTCTACCTTCCCAACTCTGGGACAATCAGCTGAGGTTGCAGGGAAGGCTAATGTCCACGCCCAGTTTTGTGGTGTGTGCCTGTTATCTGAAACACTTCTGTCACACTGGATTGTCTGGGGCAGTTCTGGGCTATGGGGCTGGCGATGGGCAGGAGTGTTTCCTGTCCACCAGGATGATGGCCGTGAGCGGACACCCCCCTTTTCTTGGGAAGTTGTGGTGTTTAGTGAATTTTCTCAGCCACTGGATTATTGCGTTTTGTCTCAGAGCTCTCCTAGTTCTGCTCTTGACTTGACCTGCCCAAATTTCAGGTCTTTGAAGCTTTCTGTATTGGGCTTCTTAGAGTAATTGTTTTAGAAAAAGGAAAAAGGATTAAAAAAAAAAAAAAAAAAAAAAAGGGCCCTCCTCAGAGATCTAATGGGTTATTGAAATGCTAAGAGACAAAGCAACCAGGGCCATTAAGGAAAGGTCCACAGGGCAGAGAGATCAGCTTTTCTTTGGGATTTGCATATGCGCCTCAGGGCCCGAGCTCGGGCCTGAGCTCTGCCCTTCCCCCTTCCACGCTCACCAGAACTCCAAAAATCCTCCGCTTTTATTTTGGAGTTTTTCGTGTTGTTTTTTTTCTATGCCTGTCTCCTCTCTGCTGGGCTGGCTGCTCTCAGATTTTCCGTCTATCTGTGGTTGGAGTTTGGATCAGCAGAATGAGTTTCCGATAAGGGCTGCCACTGCAGTTCTCCCTTCTCCTTCCCGGAGCTGACAGCCCCTCCTCCCACGGGACTGAGCCTGGCAGGGAGGGGCGCGGGTCCCCTGGCCGCAAAAACTTACAGATTTCGCTGATCTCAGCAGTTCCACGGTTTCATGAGTGTTGTATGAAGTATGCCCAAAGTCAGATTGCTCTGTGGTGTCCAGTCCACGCAGTTCCTGGCTTTCTACCTCCTTTCCTGGAGGAGTAACTAAAACATACAGCTCACCAGTCTGCCATCTTGCCCCGCCTCCGGGTCCCTGTGTTTTGTAATGAATGTCTTAACTATCTCAAACACAGAAATAATAGGTGACACCCATGTACCTATCGCTAGCTTTAACATGCACTAACATTTTCCCCTATGCTTAAAAATCTCACGCTTTCTTCAAAGAAATAAAACATTGTCTATACAGTTTGAGGCTTATACCCCCATCCCCTCCCACTTTCTCCCTGCCCTGGGAAAGTAACAGTCTGGCAGTTAGTTTTATCATTTCCATTTATGTTTTTCTGCTTTATTTACATTTCCATGAATCTATTAATAGAAGACCATATTGTTTGGTGGTGTAGAATTTTAAACACATGGAACTATACTAAAGAATACCCTCAACAATTTCTACTCTCACCAGCAATAAACAGATTCCCATTATTCCCAATGGTGTTCTCAGGCTTTTTGATGGGTGTCAAGTGGGGTTTCTTTGTTTTTTCTCCCATTTTACATTTCCCTGATTATTAATGATAGTGGATATCTTGTCATATACTTATTGGTCCTTTGGTTCTTCTTCTGTGACTTGCCTGCTCTTGCCCCAGCCCCTTGGTGTTTTGTTTTGTTGTTGTTGTTGTTGTTGTTTTTACTAGATTTATAAGTATCAGGATGAATAAATCTGAATGATGTAATTAACTTAAGCATGGCCTATTGAATCAAAACATAGAGTCAGTTGTTCATACTTTATATTAAAGAGCTACAAAGTGGTTTACTTAACTACTAGCAAATATGTTAATCAATTTTACCTCCTCTTCTAGTATTTCATGGTGCAAAGCACACGGGGCACCCTACAACCAAGCTAAGCACTCCCCTACTTTCTGGCCCTTGGCTTTCAACTAGATCTCAGCCATTTCAGTTTCCATCAGATTGGTCCTTGGAGGAGAAGTTAGAATGTGAATACTCCATTTGCAACACTTTCCCCCTCCGAGTGATGTGTGATTGTTCTTCTACTCAGGTATTATTCAGACCATCAAGTTCCCAGTGACAAAATCTGCTTTTCTCTCTCCCAACAGATACCTTGCAACATCTGCTTCAGCTATTTTAAGCAAGCCTTCTCTGTCATTCTTCCTTTCTTTCTCATTTACCCATTAATTCTTTCATTCATTCATTGCCACACAGATGTTTACTGAACATCTAATATGTGTCAGGCACTGTGCCAGAAAGTAGGGGAGTGCTTAACTTGGTCTTGGTGTGTGTGCTTTGCACCATGAAATACTAGAAGAGGAGGTAAAATAGACACTTTCTCTGGCCTCCAAGAACTTACCATTTTGTGGAGCAGACAGAAGGAAAAAGGCTATCCCAATACATTATGATGAGTGGAGGAAAATGGGAACAGTGAGGCATGCAGAAGGCTCACCAAGCCCAATCCTGGGTGTTTTCCAGAGGAAGAAAAGTCTAAGCCAAGAACTAAGGGGTGAGAAGAAACTAGTCCAGGAAAGGTGGGAAGAGGATGCTGTTACAGAGAGAGAGCACAGTTGATGTCCAGGAGATGAGAAAGAGCATGGCAGAGTCTAGGATGAAAAAGGTCACTTTGGCTGAAGCAGAATGTTGATGGTGAGCATCTAGAAGCAGGACTGAGATCAAACAGTTTTAGTGAGTTTGGACTTTATCCAAGGAACAATAGGGAACCATTGAGTATTGTGATCTTCAAGTGTCATGAGTAGATTTGTATCTGAAATAGATCATTCTGTCTATTGTGTGGGAAATGGATTTTTGAGAAGGAGAATGAAGGCAAAGAGGAGAGTTAGGAGGCTGCTGTAGTCAATCAGGCAAGAGATGATGGCAGCCTGAACTAGGTGGTGGCCGTGGGGGTAGAAGGAAGTGGACGGACAGACAAAATAGTCAGAAGGCACATCTGAAAGGACTTGGTGATTTGGAGTGAGGAAAAGGGAGAAGCCCAGGTTTTAATGAGCCACTAGTTGGACATTTCTGTAATATACTGATATAGTATATGAAAACAGGAAGTGATATAGAGATACATGTTCACACTCTAAAAAGATGTCTCTGGTTGCTGTGTAGAGAACAGATTTAGTGGAGATGGTGAGAAATGGTTAGATTTGTGAGTTAACAGAACATGATGATGGAGTTTATGTGGAAGATAAAAGAAAGAGAAGTCAAGGATGCTATGGTTTTCTGGCCTGGATAAGTTGATAAATGGTGTCATTTACTGGTACAGGGAAGGCTGAAGAAGAGGGGGATCTTATGGGGCAATGTAAGTATTAGTTTGAAAGGAATTTTAGTCATCTAAATCATGATGAAAAGTAGGTATTTGGATAAGCAGGTCTAGAGGTGTTAGAGCTGGGATGCGTATGTGAGAGCTCAACTTTTACATGATATTTAAAGCCAAGGAACAGAATGAGATCACCTAAGGCATGAGTATAGAGAGAAGAGGGCCTATAACCAAGCCCTAGAGCATTCCAGCACTTGGAGAGGTTGACAAGAGGAGGAGGATCCCCAAAGGGGACAGAACAGGGATGTGTGAACTGGGAAACTGTCCCAGAGACCATGAATAAAGCATCTTGAGAAGGAGCTAGAGATGCATCACCTCAAAGTGATGAAGCCTGAGAACTGATCATTGGGTTTGGCAGGATGGAGGGCATTCTTTACACTGGCAAGTGGGCATCAGTGGAAGGGTGGGGAGGAAAGCAATAGAGGAAGTGAAATTGTTGATGCAGAAAAGCTAGAATTTGGGAGGTCTTTAGTGGAAAGAGGCCTAGAGTGAATTGTGCTACACAGGGAGGGTATGGAGAGTGAGAAGGACACTAGGGCAGATAAAGGAAGAGCACTGATATTACAAAGGCAGAGAGGAAGAGGAGGTGTCATGGCCATGAAGAAGTGAATATAGGTGGAAGGGGAGGAAGAGGGTACAGTAACATGGGGCCCAAAGAAGAGACAGAGGTTTAAAGAGAGCATGGTCAGTAGTGTCCCATGCTGCCAAAAGGTCAAGCAGATTAAAACTCAATTGTACCCCATTGGATTTAGCTCCCAGGAAATAAGTGGTGTCTTTGGCTAAAGAAGTTGCAGTGCAGTGGTGGGGACAGAAATCAGACTCCATTTGAAGTGAGGGAATGGAGAAAAAGAGCATAGAGAACTCTTCTGAGAACTTCACTGTGAAAAGAAAATGTGTGAGGCAGGGATGTGAGGTGGAGTTTTTTATCCTCTTTATTATGATAGAGAGACCTGCACATGTGTAATTGCTGATGTAAAGGAGAGAGAGAGATAGAGAGAGAGAGAGAGAGATGGAGATAGAGATAGAGATAGATAGATATAGAGAGGGAGAGAAGTTAAAGACATAGGAAAGAGAGGGTGTAATGGAAGGATAGAGACCTCTGAGAAGTAAGAGTGTACAACCTCCAGAGCAAAGGTGATGAATTTTCCCTTAACCAGGAGGAAGTTTGGCAGTGGAGGTAAATCTGAAAGTTGGTGGTAGACATTGAGGGATAAGTTACTAAATTAAGAGCTGGGCTCTTCTTTATTTGAAGCAAACCATAGATTTAAAAAGGAAGGGGTAGACTGCCCCTTGTCGACTTGCACATTTTCCCTGTTGGGTTCTCCACCCTGGTGGATCACTCGTTCACATGGCATGAAAATAAATCTCGTAGGAGAAGACCAAGCCTACAATTGGTGAGCAGGAGAGTGTGGCAGAAAATTCACCCAGGCAGAAGTGGGCTGACTGAGGGCCGACGCTTTGCTGGCACTGGGAACCTGATGTCCAAGTCGTTTTGGGAAGAACTCTTTTCACACGGAAATCGGAGTCCCTAACCTTATGGATTATGAGTAAAATTTGAAGGGGGAGCTCCAAAACATTCAGATCAAAACCAGGCACCCACAAAGCCTTTAGATTTCCCAGTGCAAATCATGATTTCATTTTCATCTTTTAGTGAAAAACACCAAATCTGAACCAATAATTCTGGATCCCACCAAGGATACACTGGAAGTAGAACTTGGTAAGCTGGGATGTACTTTTGTCCTTAAATGACGCTGTGCTTCTGGGAGTAGATCCGTGTGTAATATAAGGAAGAGAGGATTGGGCTTTCAAAGTCAAAAAAACTGGGTGTGAATCCTGACCTGGCCACTGACGAGCTCGGTGACCTTGCACCATTATTTAATCCTTCTTAGGCCCCAGTGTTTTAATCTGTAAATAGACCTCACAAAACTGACCCTACAGCATTGCCTTGAGAAATAATGGGGCAATATATAGTAAGTGGCTGGTGTGTTGGATATGATCAATAGATTTTAGGTTCTTCCCACTCCCCCTACAAACTGGTGGTTATGCTTATTTGTTAGGTCCACTGGTTATGTCTATAAAGTTAACAACTTGAGTAGCATTAACCATTATGAATATGATGTTTGGCCTGGCCATTGAGAGAATTAGAGTGGAACACTACAATCTCTACTCAAACAATTTGTATTTCAAAGTATTATCTTCTTTTGGATAGAGGAGAGTTGGCTTTCTCTCTGGTCTGTCTTTATGTTATCAACTTCAGTAACATCTATGTCTTCCCATGCAGCCAAATAAGAATTGCTCTATTTAAAACTGAACTCTGGTTGTTTCAATAGAATACATGTACTTTTAAATGCTAGTGAAATATTTACAACTGTAACAAGAAATATAAAAAATGAATGTTATGGTATTAAGATCCCTAGGTAGTAGTAACAATGTATCCTAATTTTAGAAACTGAAATTGCCAATATGGGCAATATCACAAGAAAAGAAGTGAAGGAGAGAGGAAAAAAAAGTAATTAAAAATAGACAAGTTACATACAGCATCAGTGAATTTTAAGGCAGTGCAGGGGATAAAACATTATTGAAGTGCACAAATAGGTTTTCAAATGGAGACCCTAACCATTTCATGATTAAATGTTGAGTTTGAGGCAAAATGTATCTGGACACCCATTACAGAAAAAATGGGTAGAAAGAGGGTGGTATAATAGCATGCATGCCCATGTATAATGCCTTGTTTAAAAAAAACCTCAGCCGAATAAGTAAATAATTTCTTCTTTAAATTATATGCTGCAGTAACCTCAGGATTTTCATTTAATATGAAAATATTGGTTAGCAAAATGTTCTTGATTGAAGCACCTTGTACTTCAACAGTGGCGTTGAAGACAAGGCTGGCCGCTAAAATCATCATTTTCCCCGTGTCTACCCTCGAATCAGCCTTAGTGATATGCTCATGCTAACCTGCATTTTAAGAATGTACAATTACATGTTTGAAAGGTGAGTCTTGCCCATTCGAGACAAACGTAGCACCTGGTTGTATCTGTTTCCACATGAGATTCGTGCTGACATCTGGCTGTTTCTGGCACACTCGTTTCCCCTGCCAACCTGACCACATCGGGGAACACAACCTCCAGCTCCGGTTGCAGCTTCCTCCCGTGCACGGGGCACAGCGTACTCATGTGTTTCCTTCCTGTTTTCTGCGGCTTCCTTCATTTTTAGGAAAGCCTTTAACTCTTAACTGCACGGCACGATTTGGCTTTGAGAAGGACGTTGCTCCTGTGCTGAGATGGTACATCAAAGACTCTGACGAGGATTCGGAAGTCCCCACACCTGACGGGCAAAGGTAAGCAGTGAGGAAGTGGGCGATTCTCTCTGCAGCCCACCCTAAATGCTGTCGCTTTCAGAAACCTCCAAAATGACCAGCCGAAGGCAGACAAACACACTGAGTGGTGATGCAACCACTAGAGCTAACTACTGTGAAAACAGCACAGAAATGGAAAGTGCATGTTAATTATAAACACGGAGGCCCAGTGCAGTTTCTGATAGGCTCCGTAGAATGAAATATTTAAGTTGCTCTAAAGACTGATCTGATACCAACAGCTTGATGTGGCTGCTTTAAAAATCGAGGAAACAAGCAGACAGCACGTCCATCAGAGGGAGAGAACGCTGCCCCCACACCCATTTTAACTAGTGCCTCACCATTCAGAGTTCACGGCAAGTTCAGGGATCCAGATTCTGAGAGTCATCGAGTCCTTGAGAATGTAGCCAGAGAAAGCAGCACAGTAATATGGAGTCTGACAAAAAATATGTGAAGAGAGGAATAGTTGAAGCAACTTAACTTAGAAAAGAGGAAACTCAGGGGCGGGATATATGTTTTGAAATATCTGGGAGCTATTGTGTTTTGTGAGAAATTGGACTTGGCTGTTACTGTGCAGAGCGCAGAGCTCACGCCAGTGAGGAGAATTTACTGGGGAGAGATTTGGGCTCGACAGAAAGGAAAATTCTAGACATCTGGAGCACCCGATGCCTCAGAGCTGGACTCCGGTTCTCGAAAGGGTCGGAGGCTGCTTTCCGTCTGTCAGGCGTGTTGCTCAGGGTGCCTTCCCTCATTTGTCCGAGGGTCTGTCCCAAACAAGAGTCTGGGCATTGGTCCTCCCTTCTGCGTTTTGAAATGTTTCAATGAACAATTGTAGGATCATTTAGAAAAGACTGGATCGGTACAAAAAAAAAGGACGATTTCAGAACAGCCATGAAATTTAGCAAGATTTCTAAGACGGGTAAGTCACTGGGCCCCGTACTAAGCTAATGTCACATTCAAGTCCACCGTTGTCCAGTGTGGCAAGGAGTGTGCGTTAGTGTCCCACACTCTTGAGTTGGAAGCTCTGGGTTCCACTCATTAGCAATGTGACCTTTAACCTCGGTGAGCCTCTGTCACCCCATCAGTCACCCTTTGCAAAGTCACTGTGGGGGTGAGTACAGGTGGTGAGCAGGTCACAGTCCCAGGCGCACAGGAGGCTTTCAGGGGCCTGGCAGTGACACACCGAGCCACACGGCCTGAAGCATCACCTACGTCAGCAGAGCCCTTCACGTGAAAGCAACTGTAGTGACAACTAATCCAAGCTGTAAATAAATGCAGAGGCCCCCAACTTCCAGAAGGGGGTAGGGGGGCCCAGGCCCAGGGGGATCAGGCTGCCACTTCCCAGTATATGTCCTTGTGCTGAGACTGCCCGTCCGTGCCACAGCTGCGTCCTTGGCAAGTTAGAATGATCGAGCTGGGTGAAGTTGTGGGATGTCTGTGAGGTCAGGAGTGGAGGAGATTAAACAGTCCTGTCCAGGGTTTAGAAGAGTGTCTGGTATGCAGTAAGCTCTTAGCAGAAGTAAGTTATTTTTAATATTATTCTTAAATTGTTGCTGTTACCGGTCCTTGAGGGGAATTCTTAAGGTAAGGAAGGTCAAATGTTACAAGTAAACGACGTCTTGGTGTAAATGTGTAGAACAAGCCTGAGCAGATTCAATAATTTAATCAAGAATCAACCCTCTCTCTGACCATCTCATATTCTTCCTGTATCTCTTTATACTATTCAATTCTACAAATAACAGCCAAACCATTGGCCACTTAGTTCCTGGCACCACAAATAGGTGTTAATTTACGTTACTCACCGGGTGTGGTGGTGATTTTCCCTTTTATAGGATTAAATCTACATGGAAGGATGAAGACATTCTGCGTGTCCTCACCTTGAAGAAGGTTACTCGGCATGATCTGCACAGGAAATTCATATGCTTTGCCCAGAACTCAAAGGGGAACGCTACCCGCACCATCCAGCTGGAAGAAAAGAAAGGAGGTAAGCCCTGGATGCAGCCTCTGATGCCTGCAGCTGCTTTTACTTGGGGGGAGAAGAATCTTCCTAAAGAATAGCGTTAATAATAACAATAGTGAAAATGCCAGCTGTGACCATCTATGAGGGGCAGCATGCTGTCCTGAGCATGCTTCTCTGTTATTGCATTTAATCCCCCCGACATTCCCATCACGTAGATGCTATTACCTCTATTTTACAGGTGAGGAAATGGAAGTGCTCAGAAGCGCCAATTTGTTCCTTTTAACTAATCCTTTATGCACATGGTACTGTGCTGGAAAGCTGGTCATTCATTCATTCATTCTGCAAATATCTATGTGTCAGCAACTGTGCTAGGACCTACACCCCTTCCCTGCTTCCCTTCCTGGCTTCTGAGTCTTGAGCACATGATGGTCGGGTGTGGGAGAAAGGCGGAGAGAAAGAGTGTTCAGAGTGCGACATGTAAATCACAGGTCGTAGCCTTTTAAAGTGTGAGTGGAAACTACAGTCCAAACCTTTTATTTTCCAGGTAAGGAATAGCATTTAAATTTCTGTTAGCCTAGCCAGTGGTCCATCAATTTTATTGATTTTCTCAAAGAACCAACTTCTGGTTTTGTTGATTCTCTCTATTGTTTTCCTGTTCTCAATTGCATTTATTTCTGCTCTAATCTTTGTTATTTCTTCCCTTCTGTTTGCTTTGGGGTTAGTTTGCTGTTCTTTCTCTAATTCCTCCAGGTGAACAGTTAACTCTTCAATTTTTGCTCTCTCTTCTCTTTTAATATAGGCATTTAGGGCAATAAACTTCCCTCTCAGCACTGCCTTTGCTGTATCCCATAAGTTTTGATAAGTTGTGTTTTCATTGTCATTTGCCTTGAGGTATTTACTAATTTCTCTTGTAATTTCTTCCTTTACCCACTGGTTTTCTAAGAAGGTGTTGTTTAGCCTTCATATGTTTGTGAATTTTATGACCTTCTGCCTTTTATTTATTTCCAACTTCATTCCATTATGGTCTGAGAAAGTGTTTTGTATAATATCAATATTTTTAAATTTGTTGAGACTCTTGCTGTGTGACCCATCGTGTGGTCTATCCTAGAGAATATTCCATGAGCACATGAGAAAAAAGTGTATCTTGCTGTTGTTGGTTGTAGTGTTCTATAAATGTCTAAGTCTAGTTCATTTATCGTACAATTCAACATCTCCATTTCTTTAGTGACCCTCTGTCTAGATGTTCTATCCATTGATGAGAGTGGTGTATTGGAGTCTCCAACTATTATTGTAGAGATGTCTACTTCTCCTTTCAGTGATCTCAGTGTTTGCCTCATGAATTTTGGGGCATTCTGGCTTGGTGCATAAATATTTATGATAGTTATGCTTTCTTGATGACCCTTTTATTAATATATAGTGTCCTTCTTTGTCTCTTTTAATTGTTTTACATTTGAGGTCTAATTTGTCTGATATTAGTATAGCTACTCCCGCTTTTTTTCTGGTTGTTGTTTGCATGAAATATCTTTTTCCAACCTTTCACTTTCAGTCTATGTTTGTCCTTGTGTCTAAAGTGAGTTTCTTGTAGACAGCATATAGATGGGTCCTGTTTTTTAATACATTCTGCCAGTCTGTGTCTTTTTATTGAGGAGTTTAATCCATTTACATTTAGTGTTATTACTGTAAGGGCAGTACTTTCTACTACCATTTTGTCTTTTGGAATCTATATGTCATATCTTATTTTTTCCTCTCTCTCCTTTTACCTTTCCTGATAATCTTCATTTCTGCACTCTTCTCCAACTCTCTCTCTCTCTCCTGTCTTTTCCTATCAGCCTGTAGCACTCCCTTTAGTATTTCTTGTAGTGCTGGTCTCTTATTCACAAACTCTCTCAGTGTCTGTTTGTCTGAAAATGTTTTAATCTCTCCCTCATTTTTGAAGGAAAGTTTTGCCTGATACAGAATTCTTGGTTGGCAGTTTTTCTCTTTCAGTATCTTAAATATATCATGCCACTGTCTTCTTGCCTCCATGGTTTCTGCAGAGAAATCTGTACATAGTCTTATTGACCTTCCCTTGTATGTGATGGATTGCTTTTCTCTTGCTGCTTTCAGAATCCTCTCTTTGTCTTTGACATTGGACAATCTGATCAGTAAGTGTCTTGGAGTAGGTCTATTGGGATCTATTCTATTTGGGGTATGCTGTACTTCTTGAATCTCTAATTTTCTGTCTTTTATAAGAGTTGGGAAATTTTCAGTGAATGTTTCTTCTATTACTCTTTCTGCCCCTTTTCCCCTCTCTTCTCCTTCTGGGATACCCATAACACATATATTTGTGCATTTCATGTTGTCACTCAGCTCCCTAAGACCCTGCTCGTATTTTTCCATTTTTTTCACCATCTGTTCTTTTGTGTGTATGAATTCGAATGACCTGTCTTCCAGTTCACTGATCCTTTCTTCTGCCTGTTGAAATCTACTGTTGTGTCCCTCCATTGTGTTTTTCATCTCCTCCATTGTGGCCTTCATTCCTATGAGTTCTGCCATTTGCTTTTTCAAGTTTATGAATTCTTCTTTATGGTCACCCAATGTCTTCTTTATATCCTTCATCTCTTTCACTATATCTTCCTTCAGTTCATTGAATTTATCTAGCATTAGTTGCCTCAACTCCTGTATCTTGGTTGAACTATTAGTTTGTTCTTTTGGCTGGTCCATATTTTTGTGTTTCCTGGTATGGCTTGTTATCTTAAGTTGTCTAGGCATCTGATTTTCTTGATTAGTTTATCCTGGAGCTTGTTTTCTATCTTTTACCTAGGGGTTTTCTTGTTGGTTGGCTTTGTTCTCTGGCCTCTGTTATTCAGTTCACCTTATTCTAGACCTCTAACTTAGGTTCTATTAAGTTGACCAGAATTTTTCACCTCTTGCTTTTTCTGTTTCTTGTCCTGCCTCTATGTAACCTTTTTATTAGAGGGTCTCCTCAGATATGGTTGACCCCAGTCAGATTTTCCCAGTCTAGAGAAGCCCAGGTCTCATTGGGAAGGTATGGAGTTTTCCTGAGAATGAGACCCTCCTATGGGGCCTTTAGAATCGGTGCTTTTCCTCTCCTGTCCAGCCCACAGCTCCCCAACCAGTGTAGGAGGTATGGAGACTTTAGTTCTCCTGGTGACTCTGATCCTGTTATGGGCGTGGCTGACTGAAGCCGGAATCTGAATTCCAGCCCCTGGGGTCTGAGTTCCCAGAAGGAGGACCTCCAGTTGAGCTGGACCTCCCTCCACTCTCCCAGTCCTCAGAACTCCAGTTGTCTCTCAGGGGCACTATTCCCTTCTCCCCTCTCCTCTTTGGGGCCTCTCCAGGTAGATTTCTTGGTCAGCCTGAGTTGCCAAATAAAGACGGGGGTGGAGACCTTCAGTAGTGAATAGGGAACTCAAAGACACTGTGTACTCTGTCTCCCCCCAAGCCCAGCCTAGTCCCTCAACCCGGACTTTCTGATAGAAAATAACCACATTAAAAAAAATAGAAAAGAAAAACAAGGAAAAGAAAAAAGAAAAAAAAAAATGAGTCCCTTTTGAAAGTCTTTTCCCTGCCTGGAAGTTTTGTCAGTGTCAGAATAGAGCATTTAAAGATGTACTTTAGGCTATTGTCTGATAATTACTCTCCAGCCGCTTCAGTTCCACCCCTGCCGGGGGCTATTGAAATGCAAAAAGATAAGGGATCAGTGAGAAGCCAGAAGGGACAAAATGTAGGGGGGAAAAAAATGGCTTTTCTGGAGCCTGGGAATGGGTGCCTGCTTTTATGTGCTCCCCCTTCTTGGAGCCCAGCCCTTCTTTAGCACACCCAGCTCCCAAAATTAGTTAATTAATTTGTTAATTAATTCTGCAATTGAGGCTGGGTTGAGCCCCCTTTCGTGCCCTCAGCACATTGCTGTTTTATGGTTTTTTCTCCCCCTTTCAGGGAGCCGGCAGCAAGACAGTCTGTGAGGTCTGTGTGGGGAGGGGCGCCAGACCCCTGGTCCGGGGAACTTAAAATGTTCGCTGCGATCTCAGCTTTTCCTCCAATTCCAAACTTGCATCCGACGTGTGACTGGTTACTGGAGGCCCTGAAAACACTGTTTCATATAGTTCTTGGGTAATTGCCAGATGCTCTAGGGGAGAGATGACATTCTGCTCCTCACCACTCCGCCATCTTGCCCTGCCTCTCCTGCATTTAAATTTCTTTAAGACAATGCTCAGAGATAAAGTTGACATCATTCATTCAATTAATAGATGATTATAAAACAAGCAGATTTTGAGGCTTAAATAAGACAGCGAGCCTCACCCACAGTAGATGCTCCGTGGGGTGCTGCCCTTGGCAGAGGTGAGTGGCAGGTTGCGGGTTAGGTACTGCAAGGGTGTGCAGATAAGCCAGAGGGGGCTCCTGGCCTCAGGAAGCTTAGGCTTTACTAGGATGATTATAGATGAAAAATAACTTATACAATGAGAAGGAGGCTAAAGGATTGTGTAGAAGCTTATCCGGGGACAAAAAGAAAACAGGTATAATCAGATCTGGTAATTGCCCATTCCCCTGTTCTCTAGAGATCATGGTAAGATGGCACCCCCAAGACCTGGGATAACTTGATCATGATTTGGAAGATTCCTGAATTCAAGAGAAATGCTGCCAATGACAGTGATTTTGTAAATAATATGGCCAGAAAAGGCATGGGTGGTCCACAGTGCTGGCCTGGGTGTGCTCTTGTCCAAATGCTGGAATGTTCTCTCTGCGCTTGCTCATGGTTACCATGTTTTCCCCAGTGGTTTTCCTGTACATCCTGCTCAGCACCGTCGTGGCCCTGGTGGGCGTGCTGACGGCGAGTGGCCTCATCTACATGTACTGGATTGAAGTCGTGCTGCTCTGCCGAACCTACCAGAGCGGGGATGAGACCCTCGAAGGTAAGGTCAAGCCAGTGTGGGACGCTACCCTCAGAGCCGGGGACTTTCCTCTCAGAACCGATTTAGAGGGTAATGAGACCTGGGCTACAGAAAATGCCGACACTACCAATCGGCTTTGTTTCCTCGGAGTTCTCCTAAGGAAAGAGCTTCTGCTGCCTCCTGCCTCCCTGGGCACTGGGTCCAGGGGCTACATGCTTCCGTCATGGAGACCGGGGCTGCTGTGTGGGGAC